>NC_135805.1:124860257-125206966 GCF_964213995.1 Mustelus asterias | reverse complement strand
GTTTTTTTTAGGAAGAATTGACAATTGTTGATGTTTCTGGGTTATTTACAGAAGCTCTGTTTGAGAGAAGACAGTTGATGTGCCCTGCTTCCCCTATATCATGCTGTGGTTAGTAACTCTGGCAAACCTATAGTATTCCTTCACATACAGTTTTCAGATAAAAATGCTTGAGTGACCTGACTTTACTATTATCCCTAAAAGGACCTGGAATTTGAAAGCTCAATTGCTGAGCTGAGAATTCAACTCTCAGATAGTAAAAGATGCTCATCTGTGCCTTAAGCATCATGTTTCATGATGATTAAGTATACTAAATGAAAACTTCATCTAGCCTTTGTTGAAATCCTCATATCGTCAATAGCTGGGACAGGATGGGCCTAAAACAAGATGGTAAATTTTGATTTGTGATTTAAAATTAAACTAAGTTATATAACTGTATTGGGAAATATGTTCCATCATGTAACATGATCAAGATAAAATAATACTTGTGTTCTCTCCTTTTTAATTATGATTGTTTCTACTCTTTGGGTCTGTCAGTGCCATGCACTTTTTTAGTTGATCTGTAGGTAAATTACTTGCTACGACATCTTTAGCATTGCTGGATTGTCAGAGGTGAATAAATGTCACTTCTGATTTCACTTATCTTTACTGTCTGATTAAAGTCTATTCAATCACTTATCGAAAATCTGGAACTCAATTTAAGGTCATTTAGGGTATTATTTTAATTTATCTGGAACAACATATCTCCATATTAAGCCAAGTTGCAGAATAAGGGTTACTCGATATTTTTCCGATGTAATCAGGAATGTGAGAGCTGGGTGAGAGGAAGGGTGGGAGGTTGAACTGTGGAGAGGATGCAGAGAGGCTTCTCTGTGTGATTTGGACAAGTTGAGTAGGTGGGCCGATGCATGATATGCACCAATCGCTGTAAGTAAGCAGTTAAGAAGGCAAATGGTATGTTGGCCTTCAGAGCGAGAGGATTCAAGTTCAGGAGCAGGGATGGCTTGCTGCAATTATACATGGCCTTGGTGAGACCACACTTGGAATATTGTGTGCAGTTTTGGTCTCCTTCCTGAGGAAGGATGTTCTTGTTCCAGAGAGAGTGCAGAGAAGGTTTACCAGACTGTTTCCAGACTGACATAGGAGAGATTGAGTTGGTTAGGATTATATTCACTGGAGTTTAGAAGAATAAGGGAGGATCTCATAGAAACCTGCAAAATTCTAACAGGACTCGACAGGGTAGATGCAAGAGGGATGTTCCCAATGGTGGGGGTCATAGAGTCATTAAGGTTTACAGCATGGAAACAGGCCCTTCGGCCCAACTTGTCCATGCCGTCCTTTTTTTAAAAATCCCCAAGCTAATTCCAATTGCCCGCATTTGGCCCATATCCCTCTATACCCATCGTACCCATGTAACTATCTAAATGCTTTTTAAAAGACAAAATTGTACCCGCCTCTACTACTACCTCTGGCAGCTTGTTCCAGACACTCACCACCCTCTGTGTGAAAAAATTGCCCCTCTGGACACTTTTGTATCTCTCCCCTCTCACCTTAAACCTATGCCCTCTAGTTTTAGACTCCCCTACCTTTGGGAAAAGATATTGACTATGTAGCTGATCTATGCCCCTCATTATTTTATAGACCTCGATAAGGTAACTGGTTATCTAACAGAAGACAGAGGGTGGTGGTGGATGGAAAACTTTCGGACTGGAAACCGGTTACCAGCGGAGTGCCACAGCGATCAGTGCTTGGTCCTCTGCTATTTGTCATTTTTATAAATGACTTGGAGGAGGGGGCTGAAGGGTGGATCAGTAAATTTGCTGATGACACCAAGATTGGTGGAGTAGTGGATGAGGTGGAGGGCTGTTGTAGGCTGCAAAGAGATATAGATAGGATGCAGAGCTGGGCTGAAAAATGGCAAATGGAGTTTAACCCTGACAAATGCGAGGTGATTCATTTTGGTAGGACAAATTTAAATGTGGATTACAGGGTCAAAGGTAGGGTTCTGAAGAATGTGGAGGAACAGAGAGATCTTGGGGTTCATATCCATAGATCTCTGAAGGTTGCCACTCAAGTGGATAGAGCCGTGAAGAAGGCCTATAGTGTGTTGGTGTTCATTAACAGGGGGTTTGAGTTTAAGAGCCGTGGGGTTATGCTGCAACTGTACAGGACCTTGGTGAGACCACATTTGGAATATTGTGTGCAGTTCTGGTCACCTCACCATAAGAAGGATGTGGAGACACTGGAAAGAGTGCAAAGGAGATTTACCAGGATGCTGCCTGGTTTGGAGGGTAGGTCTTATGAGGAAAGGTTGAGGGAACTTGGGCTTTTCTCTTTGGAGCGGAGGAGGTTGAGAGGAGACTTGATAGAGGTTGATAAGATGATGAGGGGGATAGATAGAGTGAACGTTCAAAGACTATTTCCTTGGGTGGATGGAGCAAGGGAGCATAACTATAGGGTTCATGGTGGGAGATATAGGAAGGATGTCCGAGGTAGGTTTTTTTACTCAGAGAGTGGTTGGGGTGTGGAATGGACTGCCTGCAGTGATAGTGGAGTCAGAAACTTTAGGAACATTTAAGAAGCTATTGGATAGGCACATGGAGTACTTCGGGATGATAGGGAGGAAATAGCTTGATCTGGGTTTCAGACAAAGCTCGGCACAACAACGTGGGCCGAAGGGCCTGTTCTGTGCTGTACTGTTCTATGTTCTATATTCTATGTTCTAAGGTCACCCCTCAGCCTCCTACGCTCCAGAGAAAGAAATCCCAGTTTATCCAGCCTCTCCTTATAACTCAATCCATCAAGTCCCGATAGCATCCTCGTAAATATTTTCTGCACTCTTTCTAGTTTAATAATATCCTTTCTAAAATAGGGTGACCAGAATTATACACAGTATTCCAAGTGTGGCCTTACCAATGTCTTGTACAACTTCAACAAGATGTTCCAACTCCTGTATTCAATATTCTGACCAATGAAACCAAGCATGCCGAATGCCTTCTTCACCACCCTGTCCACCTGTGACTCCACGTTCAAGGAGCTATGAACATGTACCCCTAGATCTCTTTGTTCTGTAACTCTCCCCAACGCCCTACCATTAACTGAGTAAGTCCTGCCCTGATTCAATCTACCAAAATGCATCACTTCGCATTTGTCTAAATTAAACTCCATCTGCCATTTGTCAGCCCACTGGCCCAATTGATCAAGATCCCGTTGCAATTGGAGATAACTTTCTTAACTGTCCACCATGCCACCAATCTTAGTATCATCTGCAAACTTACCAGCCATGCCTCTTATATTCTCATCCAAATCATTACTATAAATGACAAATAACAGTGGACCCAGTACTGATCCTGAAGCACACCGCTGGTCACAGGCCTCCAGTTTGAAAAACAACTCTCTACAACTACCCTCTGGCTTCTGTCAAGAAGTGGAGATGCCAGCGTTGGACTGGGGTAAACACAGTAAGAATCTGTCATTAAGAAATCAATCATTAAGAATTCTGTCAAGAAGCCAATTTTGTATCCATTTAGAACTGACTGTGTGTATTTGCATGGGATGGAGTATTTTGGAGTGATTAGTTACATATGTTTACAGCGTGAGTCAGTAAGATTTTTTTTAACATCAAGTGTTGCTTAATCGAATAGGGCAGAGTGGGAACACAGGAGATGCAAATCAATATAAGCATATAATTTTATAGTTAGCTAACTACTTTAGTGACTAAAGTGGTCGGAAATATATAGTTTTAATCATAGAATCCTTACAGTAAAGAAGGAGGCTATTTGGTCCATCAAGCCTGCACTGACAACAATCCCACCCAGGCCTTATCCCTGTTACCCCTACATAATCCCCCTGACACTAAGGATCAATTTAGTACGGCCAATCAACTTAACCTTCACATTGTTGGACTAACAGTGCTAACAACTGTGCCACCATGCCGCCCAAAATAATATATATTCGATTTAATGTGTGTTGGACATAGCCTATAACTTAATCTATATCCCTTCAGTTTTAGTTTCATTTTTAAAAGTACAAAGAACAAAGAAAATTACAGCACAGGAACGGGTCCTTCAGCCCTCCATGCCTGCACCAAGCATGCTGCTCGACTGAACTGAAACCTCCTACACTTCTGGGGACCATATCCCTCTAGAACATAGAACATAGAACATTACAGCGCAGAACAGGCCCTTCGGCCCACGATGTTGCACCGACCAGTTAAAAAAAAACTGTGACCCTCCAACCTAAACCAATTTCTTTTCGTCCATGAACCTATCTACGGATCTCTTAAACGCCCCCAAACTAGGCGCATTTACTACTGATGCTGGCAGGGCATTCCAATCCCTCACCACCCTCTGGGTAAAGAACCTACCCCTGACATCGGTTCTATAACTACCCCCCCTCAATTTAAAGCCATGCCCCCTCGTGCTGGATTTCTCCATCAGAGGAAAAAGGCTATCACTATCCACCCTATCTAAACCTCTAATCATCTTATATGTTTCAATAAGATCCCCTCTTAGCCGCCGCCTTTCCAGCGAAAACAATCCCAAATCCCTCAGCCTCTCCTCATAGGATCTCCCCTCCATACCAGGCAACATCCTGGTAAACCTCCTCTGCACCCTCTCCAAAGCCTCCACATCCTTCCTGTAATGTGGGGACCAGAACTGCACACAGTACTCCAAGTGCGGCCGCACCAGAGTTGTGTACAGTTGCAACATAACGCTACGACTCCTAAATTCAATCCCCCTACCAATAAACGCCAAGACACCATATGCCTTCTTAACAACCTTATCTACTTGATTCCCAACTTTCAGGGATCTATGCACACATACACCTAGATCCCTCTGCTCCTCCACACTATTCAAAGTCCTCCCGTTAGCCCTATACTCAACACATCTGTTATTCCTACCAAAGTGAATTACCTCACACTTCTCCGCATTAAACTCCATCCGCCACCTCTCGGCCCAACTTTGCAACCTGTCTAAGTCTTCCTGCAAACTACGACACCCTTCCTCACTGTCTACCACACCACCGACTTTGGTGTCATCAGCAAATTTGCTAATCCACCCAACTATACCCTCATCCAGATCATTAATAAATATTACAAACAGCAGTGGCCCCAAAACAGATCCCTGAGGTACACCACTTGTAACCGCACTCCATGATGAATATTTACTATCAACCACCACCCTCTGTTTCCTATCCGCTAGCCAATTCCTGATCCAATTTCCTAGATCACCCCCAATCCCATACATCTGCATTTTCTGCAGAAGCCTACCATGGTGAACCTTATCAAACGCCTTACTAAAATCCATATATACCACGTCCACTGCCTTGCCCCCATCCACCTCCTTGGTCACTTTCTCAAAAAACTCAATAAGGTTAGTAAGGCATGACCTACCTGCCACAAAACCATCCTTTTCATGTATTTGTCAAGACGCCCCTTACAAACCACTATTGTATCTGCTTCCACTACCACCTCCGGCAGCAAGTTCCAGACACCCACCACCATCTGTGTAAAAACTTGCCTCTAAACCTTGCTCCTCGCACCTTAAACCTATGCTCCCTAGTAATTGACTCTTCCACTCTGGGAAAAAGCTTCTGACTATAAGAACATAAGAACATAAGAAATAGGAGCAGGAGTAGGCCATCTAGCCCCTCAAGCCTGCTCCGCCATTCAATAAGATCATGGCTGATCTGATAGTGGGTTCAGTTCCACTTACCCACCCCATAACGCTTAATTCCCTTAATGGTTAAAAATCTATCTACCTGTGACTTAAACATATTTAACGAGGTAGCCTCTACTGCTTCATTGGGCAGAGAATTCCAAAGATTCATTACCCTCTGGGAGAAGAAGTTCCTCCTCAACTCTGTTCTAAATTGACTCCCCTGTATTTTGAGGCTATGCCCCCTAGTTCTTGTTTCCATTGTAAGTGGAAATAACCTCGCTGCTTCTACCCTGTCTACCCCCTTCATTATCTTACATGTCCCGATAAGATCTCCCCTCAACCTTCTAAACTCCAATGAGTACAGGCCCAGTCTACTCAATCTCTCCTCGTCAGCTAATCCCTTCATGTCCGGAATCAACCTGGTGAAACTTCTCTGTACCTCCTCCAAAGCTAATATATCCTTTCTTAAATAAGGGGACCAAAATTGTACACAGTACTCTAGGTGCGGCCTCACCAGTACCCTGTACAGTTGCAGCATGACCTCCCTGCTTTTATACTCCATCCCTCTCGCGATAAAGGCCAACATTCCATTTGCGCCTTCTTGATCACCTGCTGCACCTGCAAACTGAGTTTTTGTGATTCATGCACAAGGACCCCCAGGTCCCTCTGCACAGTAGCATGTTGTAATTTTTCACCGTTTAAATAATAGTCCATTTTACTATTATTCCTTCCAAAGTGGATAACCTCACACTTACCAATGTTATACTCCATCTGCCAGATCCTTGCCCACTCACTTAGCCTATCCAAATCTCTCTGCAGACTCTCTGAGCCCTAATTTACCAAAATCCGGGTGCGAAATCGTGGTAAAGTTGGGCGTCGGGCCTAAAACGCGGTCCAAACCCGACCCAAGGCCAATCGCGCCTTTACCAACGGCCGATCCGGGCGCCGATCCGGCGCGTGCCCGAATCGGCCAGCGGGCCAATTTAAATGCATTTGCATTCATTTAAATCTGCATAATGAAGCGCGCGCCCAACTTTACCATCAATTCCCCCTTTACCAGCGTTCGGCCCAATTCGCGTCCGTGCCTTTACCGACCTGACAAATAAAAGTCCAACTTGTACTTTTATTCGGCAGGGGAATTGCCGAGGCCCACCCTTCGCGGACACCCCCTCTAACCACCTCGGCAGACCCCCCCCCCCCCCCCGGGATCAGACCCCACTGGGAGGCAGCCCCCCCCCCCCGGGATCAGACCCCTCTGGGAGGCAGCCCCCCCCCCACCCTGGGATCAGACCCCACTGGGAGGCAGCCCCCCCCCCCCGGGATCAGACCCCTCTGGGAGGCAGCCCCCCCCCACCCTGGGATCAGACCCCACTGGGAGGCAGCCCCCCCCCCCCCCCCCCCCCCCCCCCGGGATCAGACCCCTCTGGGAGGCAGCCCCCCCCCCCCACCCTGGGATCAGACCCCTCTGGGAGGCAGCCCCCCCCCCCCCCCCCCCCCCCCCCCCCCCCGGGATCAGACCCCTCTGGGAGGCAGGCCCCCCCTGGCAGAGCACACCCCTAACCTACCTCGATTGTGGTCTCCCTCCGCCATCCTTCCCGCTCACCTTCAGTCCTTCGACAGCCTGCAGCACGTTGCTCGAAACTGACTTCGAGCCACGGCTGAAGGGACCGGGGTTCACACAGGTCCGCTTGGCGTCTGCCGGAGGAGGGGGGGGCGGGCCCAGTTGGAACTTTGGTGGCGGGGGGGATGAGGAGAGGGGGCGGGCCCACATCGCCCTCTGGGTGGGGGGGGTGGCGGGGTGGGGAGGGAGGGGGTGTGACTTATCCCCTTGGGGCTGGGGGGATGGAGGGGGTGTGACGGATCATCCCGGGGGGGGGGGGGGGGGGGGGGAGTGGGAGCGGGGCGGCGTGACGTCTCATCCCCGGGGGGCGGGGTTGTGGAGAGGTGGTGTGACATATCATCCCGGTGGAGGTGGTGTGACGGATCATTCACTGGGGGAGGGGGGGGGGGTGTGGAGAGGGGGGGTGTGACGGATCATCCCCTGGGGGGGGGGAGGAGAGGGGGGTGTGACGGATCATCCCCTGGGGGGGGGAGGAGAGGGGGGTGTGACGGATCATCCCCTGGGGGGCGGAGGAGAGGGGGGTGTGACAGATCATTCACTGGGGGGAGGGATGGTGTGACGGATCATTCACTGGTACACTACCAGCCACAGCCATCTCTCCCGCTCTCTCGCACCTGCAGGGAAGAGTAATCTGTGGCTGGTAGTGAACCAGTGATGGTGCCAGGAGGGATCGTCCACAGACAGGCAGCAGAACCCCCCCCCCCACCCCCCAACCAGAGGATGATGGGTCACACCCCCTCTCCTCTCCCCCCCCCCCCCCTCCCAGGGAATGAGACGTCACCCCCCCCCACCCCGGAAATGATCCGTCACACCCCTTCTTCCCCCCACCGCCCCCCGACCAGAGGATGAACGGCAGAGAGACTCTCTCCGCTCTCTACTTTTTGTTTTGCGCCCGGGCGTATTCTGTCAGATTCTCCCTGAACTGCGCATGTGCAGGTTGGCGCTCCGACAGATGCAAATGCGCAAGGCCCCGCCCACTAGACCCACGCCAAAAAAAGGCGTATGGGGGCGCTGGAGCGCGGCTGTCGGGTGCGGGTCTGATTTACGGCCGCTCCCGGCACTGAGAGCCGATTTGGTAACATCGGCCCCTCTGTGTCCTCCACGCAATTTGCTTTCCCACTCATCTTTGTGTCATCCGCAAACTTTGTTACCCTACACTCGGTCCCCTCCTCCAGATCGTCTATGTATACGGTAAATAGTTGAGGCCCCAGCACCGACCCCTGCGGCACGCCACTCGTCACTGATTGCCAACCGGAAAAGCTTGTGTGGCTTTTGCTACCAAATAAACCTGTTGGACTTTAACCTGGTGTTGTTAAACTTCTTATTCTGTTAGATAGCCAATCCTCAATCCACGCTAACACTTTACCCCCAACTCCGTGTACCTTTATCTTATGCAGCAGCCTTTTGTGAGGCACCTTATCGAATGCCTTCTGCAAATCTAAGTACACCCCTCTGTCAACCGCACTCGTATCCTCAAAAATTCCAGTAAATTAGTCAAACATGACTTTCCCTTCATGAATCCATGCTGCGTCTGCTTGATTGAACCATTCTTTTCCAGGTGTCCTGCTATTTCTTCCTTAATGATAGATTCCAGCATTTTCCCAACTACAAATGTTAAGCTAACCGGCCTGTAGTTACCTGCCTTTTGTCTACCTCCTTTTTTAAACAGTGGCGTTACATTAGCTGTTTTCCAATCAGCCGGCACCTCCCCAGAGTCCAGTGAATTTTGATAAATTACAACTAATGCATTTGCTATTACTTCTGCTGTTTCTTTCAGTACCCTGGGATGCATTCCATCCGGACCAGGGGACTTGTCTCCCTTTAGTCTCATTAGCCTACCCAGCACTACCTCTTTAGTAATAGTGATCGTTTTAAGGTCTGCACCCCCTACAGTCCCATGACCGTCAATTATTGGTAAGCTATTTGTGTCCTCCACTGTGAAGACCGACACAAAAAACTTGTTTACGGCCTCGGCCATTTCCTCGTTTCCTATTATTAGGGGCGGCACGGTAGCGCAGTGGTTAGCACTGCTGCTTCACAGCTCCAGGGACCTGGGTTCGATTCTCGGTTTGGGTCACTGTCTGTGTGGAGTTTGCACATTCTCCTCGTGTCTGCGTGGGTTTGCTCCGGTTTCCTCCCACAGTCCAAAGATGTGCGGGTTAGGTTGATTGGCCATGCTAAAATTGCCCCTTAGTGTCCTGAGATGTGTAGGTTAGAGGGATTAGCGGGTAAATGTGTAGGGATATTGGGGTAGGGCCTGGGTGGGATTGTGGTCGGTGCAGACTCGATGGGTCGAATGGCCTGTTTCTGCACTGTAGGGTTTCTATGAATTCTATGAAATCCCCCTTCTCATCTTCTAAGGGACCAACATTTACTTTAGCCACTCTTTTCCGTTTTATATATTTGCAAAACTTTTACTATCAGTTTTTATATTTTGTGCTCGTTTACTTTCATAATCCATCTTTCCTTTCTTTATTGCTTTCTTAGTAGTTCTTTGTTGTTTTTTAAAGCCTTCCCAATCTTCTAGTTCCACACTAGTTTTGGCCACTCTGTACGCATCGGTTTTTAATTTAATACTCTCCTTTATTTCCTTAGTTATCCACGGCTGGTTGTCCCTTTTCTTACATTCCTACTTTTTCACTGGAATATATTTTTGCTGAGTACTGAGAAAAATATCCTTAAATATCCTCCACTGTTCCTCAACTGTCCCACCAATTAGTCTGTGTTCCCAGTCTACATTAGCCAACTCCGCCCTCATCCTATTGTATTCCCCCTTGTTCAAGCAGAGGACACCGGTTTGGGACCTACTTTCTCACCCTCCATCTGTATTAGAAATTCAACCATATTGTGATCACTCATTCCAAGAGGATCCCTCACAAGGAGATCATTAATTTTACTTGTCTCATTACACAGGACCAGATCCAAGATAGCTTGCTCCCTCGTAGGTTCTGTAACATACTGTTTGAGGAAACTATCGCGACAGCATTCTAAGAACTCTGGAATTCTCTACCACAGAGGATATAGAGGGAAAATCACTGAAAATATTTCAGAAGGAAATAGACTGATTTCTAAACCCTGAAGGTGTCAAGGGGTATGGGGAGAGCGCAGGAGTATGGTATTAAGATAGAGGATCAGCCACAACCATATTGAATGGCAGAGCAGGCTCAAAGGGCCAAATGGCCTATTCCTGTTCCTAGTTTCTATGTTAGCTGCCAGTCTCTTCTCAAATTCTCTTAATTTCTTTTTCAATTCCCCTCCGAGTCTATATTTGGTATGATAATCAACTGTATTATCTACCTGACATCTTTTATAAGCACAATTTCCCTCAGAGCTGAGATGAAGAGTCATCCAGATGCAAAACCATGGTAGGCTTCTGCAGAAAATGCAGATGTATGGGATTGGGGGTGATCTAGGAAATTGGATCAGGAATTGGCTAGCGGATAGGAAACAGAGGGTGGTGGTTGATAGTAAATATTCATCATGGAGTGCGGTTACAAGTGGTGTACCTCAGGGATCTGTTTTGGGGCCACTGCTGTTTGTAATATTTATTAATGATCTGGATGAGGGTATAGTTGGGTGGATTAGCAAATTTGCTGATGACACCAAAGTCGGTGGTGTGGTAGACAGTGAGGAAGGGTGTCGTAGTTTGCAGGAAGACTTAGACAGGTTGCAAAGTTGGGCCGAGAGGTGGCGGATGGAGTTTAATGCGGAGAAGTGTGAGGTAATTCACTTTGGTAGGAATAACAGATGTGTTGAGTATAGGGTTAACGGGAGGACTTTGAATAGTGTGGAGGAGCAGAGGGATCTAGGTGTATGTGTGCATAGATCCCTGAAAGTTGGGAATCAAGTAGATAAGGTTGTTAAGAAGGCATATGGTGTCTTGGCGTTTATTGGTAGGGGGATTGAATTTAGGAGTCGTAGCGTTATGTTGCAACTGTACACAACTCTGGTGCGGCCGCACTTGGAGTACTGTGTGCAGTTCTGGTCCCCACATTACAGGAAGGATGTGGAGGCTTTGGAGAGGGTGCAGAGGAGGTTTACCAGGATGTTGCCTGGTATGGAGGGGAGATCCTATGAGGAGAGGCTGAGGGATTTGGGATTGTTTTCGCTGGAAAGGCGGCGGCTAAGAGGGGATCTTATTGAAACATATAAGATGATTAGAGGTTTAGATAGGGTGGATAGTGATAGCCTTTTTCCTCTGATGGAGAAATCCAGCACGAGGGGGCATGGCTTTAAATTGAGGGGGGGTAGTTATAGAACCGATGTCAGGGGTAGGTTCTTTACCCAGAGGGTGGTGAGGGATTGGAATGCCCTGCCAGCATCAGTAGTAAATGCGCCTAGTTTGGGGGCGTTTAAGAGATCCGTAGATAGGTTCATGGACGAAAAGAAATTGGTTTAGGTTGGAGGGTCACAGTTTTTTTTTTTAACTGGTCGGTGCAACATCGTGGGCCGAAGGGCCTGTTCTGCGCTGTAATGTTCTATGTTCTATGTTCAAGTCCACCATGTCCGACTTGAGTTGACCAATCAATATGGAGGTTAAAATCCCCCATGATTATTACTGTTCCATTTTTACATGCATCTGTTATTTGTTTGTTTATAGCCTGCCCCACCTTGAAGTTATTATTTGGGGGCCTATAGACTACGCCCACCAGTGACTTTTTCCCCTTACTATTCCTTATCTCCACCCACGTTCATTACACATTGATATCCACTCTGTCCATGCCCCTCATAATCTTGTAGACTTCTATCAGGTCGCCCCTCAATCTCCGTTGTTCCAGTGAGAACAAACCAAGTTTCTCCAAACTCAAAGCTAATGCCTCCCATACCAGGCGACATCCTGGTAAATCTTTTCTGTACCCTCTCCAAAGCCTCCACATCCTTCTGGTAGTGTGATGACCAAAATTTGAACACTGTATTCCAAGTGCGGCTTAACTAAGGTTCTATAAAGCTGCAACATGACTTGCCAATCTTTAAACTCAATGCCCAGGCTGATGAAGGTAGCATGCATATTCCTTCTTGACTATCGTCTCCACCTGCGTTACCACTTTCAGTGACCTGTGTACCTGTACACCCAGATCCCTCTGCCTCTTAAGGGTTCTGCCATTTACTGTATATTTCCCATCTGTATCAGACCTTCCAAAATGTATTACCTCACATTTGTCCAGATTAAACTCCATCCGTCATCTCTCCGCCCAAGTTTCCAAGCAATTTATATCCTGCTGTATCCTTTGACGGTCCTCATCACTATCCGCAATTCCACCAATCTTTGTATCGTCTGCAAACTTACTAATCAAACCAGATACATTACAAACAGCAAAGGTCCCAGCACTGATCGCTGAGAACGCCACTTGTCACAGCCCTCCGTTCAGAAATGCACCCTTCCACTGCTACCCTCTGTCTTCTATGACCGAGCCAGTTCTGTATCCATCTGGCCAGCTCACCTCTGATCCCATGCGACTTCACTTTCTGTACCGGTCTGCCATGAGGGACCTTGTCAGAGGCCTTACTGAAGTCCATGTAGACAACATCCACTGTCCTACCCTAATCAATCATCTTCATTACTGCCTCGAAAATCTCGATCAAGTTTTGTGTACAGTTCTGGTCACCCTATTATAGAAAGGATATTATTAAACTAGAAAGAGTGCAGAAAAGATTTACTGGGATGCTACTGGGACCTGATGGTTTGAGCTAAAAGGAGAGGCTGGATAGACTGGGACTTTTTTCTCTGGAACATAGAAGGCTGAGGGGTGATCTTATAGAGGTCTATAACATAATGAGGAGCATAGATCAGCTCGATAGTCAATATCTTTTCCCAAAGATAGGGTAGTCTAAAACTAGAAGGCACAGGTTTAAGGTGAGAGGGGAGAGATACAAATGTGTTCAGAGGGGCGATTTTTTCACACACACTGTGGTGAGTGTCTGGAACAAGCTGCCAGAGGAAGTAGTAGAGGCGGGTACAATTTTGTCTTTTAAAAAGCAATTCGACAGTTACATGGGTAAGATGGGTATAGAGGGATATGGGCCAAATGTGGGCAATTGGGACGAGCCTAGGGGTTTAAAAAAAAAGGGCGGCATGGACATGTTGGGCCGAAGGGCCTGTTTCCATGCTGTAAAACTCTATAAGTTAGTGAAGCATGACCTCCCCTTCACAAAACCATGTTGTCTCTCGCTCATGCGCCCACTTATTTCCAAGTGGGAGTAAATCCTGTCTCAAAGAATCCTCAACAATAATTTCCTTACCACTGACGTAAGGCTCACTGGCCTGTAATTACCTGGATTATCCTTGTTGCCCTTCTTAAACAAAGGAACAAAAGTGGCTATTGTCCAACCTTCTGGGATCTCCCCTGTCCCCAGTGAAGATACAAAGATTTCTCTCAAGGCTCCAGCAATTTCCTCTCTTGCCTCTCTCAGTATTCTGGGGTATATCCCATCAGGCCCTGGCGACTTGTCTACCTTAATGTTTCTCAAGAACCCCAATACCACCTCCTTTTTGATCTCAACATGACCCAAATTATCTACACACCCTTCCCCAGACTCATCATCCACCAAGTCCTTCTCTTTGGTGAATACTGACGCAAAGTACTCATTTAATACCTCGCCCATTTCCTCTGGCTCCACAAATAGATTCCCTCCCTTGTCCTTGAGTGGGCCAACCCTCTCCCTGACTACCCTCTTGCTCTTTATTTATGTATAAAAAGGCCTTAGGATTTTCCTTAATCCAGCTGGCCAATGAATTTACATGACCCTTTTAGCCTTCCTTCCTCCTCGCTTAAGTTTCTTTCTACTTTTATTCCACACTTGCTTCGTGTGTTCCCAAAGCTAGGAAGCTTTGACAAATGCTTCCTTTTTCTCTTTGACTAGGCTCAAAATATCTCTCATTATCCAGGATTCCCAAAACTTGCCATACTTATCCTTCATCCTTACAGGAATGTGCCGGTCCTGAATTCCTACCAACTATCACTTGAAAGCCTCCCACTTTACCCTCAAACATCTGCCCCCAATCTCTATTCTTCAGTTCCTGCCTAATATTGTTGTAATTAGCCTTCCCCCAGTTTAACACCTTTGTTTAAAGACTATACTCATCTTTATCCATCAGTACCTCAGAGCATACTGAATTGTTGGTCACTGTTCCTGAACTGCTCCCCTACTGAAACTTCGACCACCTGGCTGGGCTCATTCCCCAATACCAAGTCCAGTATGGCCCCTTCCCCAGTTGGACTATCTACATCCTGTTTCATTCTGGGCGGCACGGTAGCACAGTGGTTAGCACTGCTGCTTCACAGCTCCAGGGACCTGGGTTCGATTCCCGGCTTGGGTCACTGATTGTGTGGAGTTTGCACATTCTCCTCGTGTCTGCGTGGGTTTCCTCCGGGTGCTCCGGTTTCCTCCCACAGTCCAAAGATGTGCGGGTTAGGTTGATTGGCCATGCTAAAATTGCCCCTTAGTGTCCTGAGATGCGTAGGTTAGAGGGATTAGCGGGTAAATATGTAGGGATATGGGGGTAGGGCCTGGGTGGGATTGTGGCCAGTGCAGACTCGATGGGCCGAATGGCCTCCTTCTGCACTGTAGGGTTTCTATGATTCTATGAAGATGCTCCTCACAAATTCTGTCCTATCCACACCCCTTACATTAGGTGAGTCCCAGTCAATATAGGGGAAATTAAAATCTCCCACCACAACAACCCTGTTATTTTTACACCTTGCCAAAATCTGCCTTCATATCTGTTCCTCTATTTCCTTAGTAGCCTTCAAGTCTGTGAGTTTGAGAGAAGGAAGCACGATTCCACTGACAGGCAGGGCATTATGTAGAGACAGAAAGGAAGTCCCAGATAGAATCATAGAAACCCTACAGTACAGAAAGAGGCCATTCGGCCCATCGAGTCTGCACCAACCACAATCCCACCCTGGCCCTACCCCCATATCCCGACATATTTTACCCGCTAATCCCTCTAAACTACGCATCCCAGGACACTAAGGGGCAATTTTAGCCAATCAACCTAACCCGCACATCTTTGGACTGTGGGAGGAAACAGGAGCACCCGGAGGAAACCCACGCAGACACGAGGAGAATGTGCAAACTCCACACAGACAGTGACCCAAGCCGGGAATCGAACCCAGGTCCCTGGAGCTGTGAAGCAGCAGTGCTAACCACTGTGCTACCGTGCCGCCCTAGATACTAAAGAAAAAAAGTCCCAGAAACCAGTGAGAGGGATATTGAAACAGAAGATAGGAGGAGGCCATTTGGCCCTTTGTGCCTGCTCCGCCATTCATTATGATCATGGCTCATCATGTAACTCAATAGCCAAATCCGGCTTTTGCCCCTTGGATCCTATTCGCCCCAAGTGCTATACCCAGCCGCCTCTTGAATACTTTCAATGTTTTGGCATCAACTACTTCCTATGGTAATGAATTCCACAGGCTCACCACTGTTTGGGTGAAGAAATGTCTCCTCACCTCCGTCCTAAATGGTCCACCCTGAATCCTCAGACTGTGACCCTTGGTTCTGGACTCCCCCACTACCAGGAATATCCTCCGTGCATCTACTCAGTCTAGTCCTGTTAGAATTTTATAAGTCCCTATGAGATCCCCCCCTCATTTGTCAGAACTCCAGCAAAAACAATCCTAACCTAGTCACTCTTTCCTCATACATCAATCCCTCCATCCCCAGAATCAGTCTGGACTCCCTTGAGAGCACGAACATCCTTCCTCAGAAAAGAAGTCCAGAACTACACACTAGGTATGGCCTCACCAACGCACTGTATAATTGTAACAACACAACAATGTGCAATTTCCAAGAAGAGATCCTGGTGAAAGGAACAGAAAACAGGAATCTTGGAAAAAGGTTGTGTTCATTAAAGTTGAGAGTGAGGAGCAGAGAGGCTCTCGGTTAAAGACAGGATTGCAAGTTGCAGATTTGGAGGCATTGGCTTCTGGGAAAACAGAGATCCAAGGTGACCCAAAGGTGATAGCTCCTTGATACTGCATGTGAAGCAGGGGTGTTCTGTTGGCACAGCTGGGTATCTGAGAGATTATGTCGAAAGGAAACTTGAATGCATGTGGCCCTGCAGGGCACAGGAATACCAGAAGGAGAGAACATAGAACAGTACAGCACAGAACAGGCCCTTCGGCCCACGATGTTGTGCCGAGCTTTATCTGAAACCAAGATCAAGCTATCCCACTCCCTGTCATCCTGGTGTGCTCCATGTGCCTATCCAATAACCGCTTAAATGTTCCTAAAGTGTCTGACTCCACTATCACTGCAGGCAGTCCATTCCACACCCCAACCACTCTCTGCGTAAAGATCCCTACCTCTGATATCCTTCCTGTATCTCCCACCACGAACCCTATAGTTATGCCCCCTTGTAATAGCTCCATCCACCCGAGGAAATAGTCTTTGAACGTTCACTCTATCTATCCCCTTCATCATTTTATAAACCTCTATTAAGTCTCCCCTCAGCCTCCTCCGCTCCAGAGAGAACAGCCCTAGCTCCCTCAACCTTTCCTCATAAGACCTACCCTCCAAACCAGGCAGCATCCTGGTAAATCTCCTCTGCACTCTGTCCAGCGTTTCCACATCCTTCTTATAGTGAGGTGACCAGAACTGCACACAATATTCCAAATGTGATCTCACCAAGGTCCTGTACAGTTGCAGCATAACCCCACGGCTCTTAAACTCCAACCCCCTGTTAATAAAAGCTAATACACTATAGGCCTTCTTCACGGCTCTATCCACTTGAGTGGCAACCTTTAGAGATCTGTGGATATGGACCCCAAGATCTCTCTGTTCCTCCACAGTCTTCAGAACCGTCCCTTTGACCCTGTAATCCACATTTAAATTAGTCCTACCAAAATGAATCACCGCACATTTATCAGTGTTAAACTCCATTTGCCATTTTTCAGCCCAGCTTTGCATCCTATCTATGTCTCTTTGCAGCCTACAACAGCCCTCCACCTCATCCACTACTCCACCAACCTTGGTGTCATCAGCAAATTTACTGATCCACCCTTCAGCCCCCTCCTCTAAGTCATTAATAAAAATCACAAAGAGCAGAGGACCAAGCACTGATCCCTGCGGCACTCCGCTAGCAACCTGCCTCCAATCTGAAAATTTTCCATCGACCACCACCCTCTGTCTTCGATCAGACAGCCAGTTACCTATCCAATCGGCCAACTTTCTCTCTATCCCACACCTCCTCACTTTCATCATAAGCCGACCATGGGGGACCTTATCAAACGCCTTACTAAAATCCATGTATATGACATCAACTGCCCTACCTTCATCAACACACTTAGTTACCTCCTCAAAAAATTCAATCAAATTTGTGAGGCACGACTTGACCTTCACGAATCCGTGCTGACTATCCCGGATTAATCCGCATCTTTCTAAATGGTCGTAAATCCCATCTCTAAGGACCTTTTCCATCAATTTACCAACCACCGAAGTAAGACTAACCGGTCTATAATTACCAGGGTCATTTCTATTCCCTTTCTTAAACAGAGGAACAACATTCGCCATTCTCCAGTCCTCTGGCACCATCCCCGTGGACAGCGAGGACCCAAAGATCAAAGCCAAAGGCTCTGCAATCTCATCCCTTGCCTCCCAAAGAATCCTAGATTACATTTCATCAGGCCCAGGGGACTTATCGACCTTCAGTTTATTCAAAACTGCCAGGACATCCTCCCTCCGAACATCTATTTCCTCCAGCCTATTAGCCTGTAACACCTTCTCTTCCTCAAAAGCATGGCCCCTCTCCTTGGTGAACACTGAAGAAAAGTATTCATTCATCACCTCGCCTATCTCTACTGACTCCATACACAAGTTCCCACTACTGTCCTTGACCGGCCCTAACCTCACCCTGATCATTCTTTTATTCCTCACATAAGAGTAAAAAGCCTTGGGGTTTTCCTTGATCCGACCCGCCAAGGACTTCTCGTGTCCCCTCCTAGCTCTCCTAAGCCCCTTTTTCAGCTCATTTCTTGCTAACTTGTAACCCTCAATCAAGCCATCTGAACCTTGTTTCCTCATCCCTACATAAGCTTCCCTCTTCCTTTTCACAAGACATTCCACCTCTTTCGTGAACCATGGTTCCCTCACTCGGCCATTTCTTCCCTGCCTGACAGGGACATACCTATCAAGGACACCCAGTATTTGTTCCTTGAAAAAGTTCCACTTTTCATTAGTTCCTTTCTCTGACAGTTTCTGTTCCCAACTTATGCCCCCTAATTCTTGCCTAATCGCATCATAATTACCTCTCCCCCAATTGTAAACCTTGCCCTGCCGTGCGGCCCTATCCCTCTCCATTGCAATAACAAAAGACACCGAATTGTGGTCACTATCTCCAAAGTGCTCTCCCACAACCAAATCTAACACTTGGCCCGATTAATTTCCCAGTACCAAATCCAATGTGGCCTCACCTGTTGTCGGCCTATCCACAGATTGTGTCAGGAAACCCTCCTGCACACACCACAAAAACTGCCCCATCCGAACTATTCGACCTACAAAGGTTCCAATCAATATTTGGAAAGTTAAAGTCCTCCATGACAACTACCCTGTGACCCCCACACATATCCATAATCTGCTTAGCAATTTCTTCGTCCACATCTCTATTACTATTTGGGGGCCTATAGTAAACTCCTAACAAGGTGACCGCTCCTTTCCTATTTCTAACCTCAGCCCATATTACCTCAGTGTGCAGATCCCCCTCGAAGTGCCTTTCCGCAGCCGTTAAACTATCCTTGATTAACAATGCCACTCCTCCACCTCTTTTACCAGCTTCCCTACACTTAGTGAAACATCTATACCCCGGAACGTCCAACAACCATTCCTGTCCTTGTTCTACCCACGCCTCCGTAATGGCCACAACATTGTAGTCCCAAGTACCAATCCACGCCCCAAGTTCATCTACCTTGTTCCGGATGCTCCTTGCATTGAAGTAGACACACTTCAACCCACCTTCCTGTCTACCAGTACCCACCCTTGACCCTGATACCTTCCCCAATACCTCACCACCCTCACTGACTTCTGGACTACAACTCCTTTTCCCACTCCCCTGACAAATTAGTTTAAACCCCCCCGAAGAGCCGTAACAAATTTCCCTCCTAGGATATTGGTGCCCCTCTGGTTCAGGTGCACCCCGTCCTGTTTGTACAGGTCCCACCTTCCCCAGAATGTGTTCCAATTATCCACGTATCTGAAACTCTCCCTCCTACACCATCCCTGCAACCACATGTTTAACTGCACTCTCTCCCTGTTCCTCAACTCGCTATCACGTGGCACCGGCAACGTACCAGAGATGACCACATGTTTTGCCTTGGCTCTCAGCTTCCAGCCCAGCTCCAGAAATTCCTGCTTTAAATCCCCGTCCCTTCTCTTACCTATGTCATTGGTACCAATGTGTACCACGACTTGTGACTGTTTCCTCTCCCCCTTCAGAATCCGGAAAACACGGTCTGAGACGTCACGGACCTTGGCATCCGGTAGGCAACATACCATCCGTGAGTCTCTTTTGCTGCCACAGAACCTCCTATCTATCCCTCTAGCTAACGAGTCCCCAATAACTATTGCCCTCCCGCTCTGCCCCTTACCCTCCCGAGCCACAGAGACGGACACAGGGCTGGAGATCCTCTCACTGCAGCTCACCACTGGTATGTCATCCCCCTCAACCGTATCCAAAGCGGAATACTTGTTGCTAAGGGGAACGACCACCGGGGATCCCTGCACGGACTGCTTCCTCCCAGCCCCTCTCACCGTCACCCATCTGCTTTCATTCCTCGGAGTAACTGTATTCCTAAAGCTTCTGTCTATGGCCACCTCTGCGTCCCTAATGATCCTAAGTTCATCCAGCTCCAGCTCCAGTTCCCTAACACGGTTTTGGAGGAGCTGCAGATGGGTGCACTTCCCACAGGTGTTATCAGCAGGGACACTGTCGTCGTCCCTCACCTCAAACATAGTGCAAGAGGAACATAGCACTGCCTGCACACCCATCCCCTCTAGATACCTTGCCAGTACCAGGTAGAAACAGCAAAAATGAATTAAACTCACCCCTGCTCGCCCTTTCTGCCTAAGCCCTGTGAGCCAAAGCCTTATAGCTCACACTCTGCTTCCCACTCACTCAAGCCCTGTGAGCCAAAGCCTTATAGCTCACACTCTGCTTCCCACTCACTCCACTGCCCGCTCCCGACGCTGCCCGCTCTATACTGCAGCCTACCTTTTATACTTCGCGTGCTTAAAAAACCCTTCCCAGACTCCTTAGCAGCCCACTTCCAGCTTTCACTTTAAACTTAAAATACAACTGCAAAAGTAAAGGCCAAAAAAAACACACACTAGCTGACTAATTAAATAAATAAACAATTCAATTAATCTCTCACCAGCACTGCTGCCTCCAATCACTCCCTCTCAGCTTGCTCCAGAGAGGTTGAAACCCTGGAGGTGGATCCTGGGTGAAGGCATCCAAGAAAAATCATAGTTTGGCTGAAGATTCCAAAGCATGTTCTTCAAGAGCGGAGATTCACAGAATCACAGAATACTAAATGCAGAGGAGGCCCTCCGGCCCATCAAGTCTGTACCAACGCACTAAGTACCCTGACCTGCCCACCTAATCCCACTTGCCAGCACTTGGCCCATAGCCTTGAATATTATGGCGTGCCAAGTACGCATGCAAGTACTTTTAAAAAGATATGAGGCATCCTGCCTCCACCACCCTCCCAGGCAGCGCATTCCAGACCATCACTACCCGCTGAGTAAAAAAGATTTTCCTCAAATCCCCCTAAACTCCCACCCCTCACTTTTAACTAGTGTCCCTCATAACTGACCCTTCAACTAAGGGGAACAGCTGCTCCCTATTCACCCTGTCCATGCCCTTCATAATCTTGAACACGCCAACCAGGTCTTCTCTGCTCCAACGAAAACAACCCAAGCCTATCCAACCTCTTTTCATAACTTAAATGTTCCATCCCAGGAAGCATCCTGGTAAATCTCCTCTGTACCCCCTCTAGTGCGTTCACGTCCTTCCTGTAATGTGGCGACCAGAACTGCACACAGTACTCCAGCTTTCTATACAACTCCATCATAACCTCTCTGCTTTTGTAATCTATACCCCGATTGATAAAGGCAAGTGTGCCATATGCCTTTTTCATCACCCTATTAACCTGCCTTTCCACCTTCAGGGATCTTCTGGGGGAATTGATGAGAAATCCATCTAAGTGGGGCGGCACGGTAGCACAGTGGTTAGCACTGCTGCTTCACAGCTCCAGGGTCCCGGGTTCGATTCCCGGCTCGGGTCACTGTCTGTGTGGAGTTTGCGCATTCTCCTCGTGTCTGCGTGGGTTTCCTCCGGGTGCTCCGGTTTCCTCCCACAGTCCAAAGATGTGCGGGTTAGGTTGATTGGCCAGGTTAAAAATTGCCCCTTAGAGTCCTGGGATGC
This sequence comes from Mustelus asterias, assembly GCF_964213995.1. Taxonomy (NCBI): domain Eukaryota; kingdom Metazoa; phylum Chordata; class Chondrichthyes; order Carcharhiniformes; family Triakidae; genus Mustelus; species Mustelus asterias. Next base: position 125,185,263 of record NC_135805.1, on the reverse strand, counting down.
GTAGGTTAGAGGGATTAGCGGGTAAATTAGCGGTTAAAAATAAAGGGATTAGCGGGTAGGGCCTGGGTGGGATTATGGTCGGTGCAGACTCGATGGGCCGAATGGCCTCCTTCTGCACTGTAGGGTTTCTATGATTTCTATGAAGTAGCTTGGTTTCAAAGTGAGGGGTGTCTGACTGCAGTTTGCCTCTTGGTTTATATGGACGATGTACTTATTGAGAACATTAGAGTATAAGATAGATTCTCTAACGTGTGTTATTCTTACAAACCTGTATATATCTGTTCGGTTAAAGGTGGGCTGACGGGGTCGTGTATTATGGTTAATTTTATTTATTGTTTTGTTGAAAGTTTATCAGTTGATGTATGTGACTTTGTTCAGTAGCCACCCTCCACATATTTAAGCAAAAAAAGCAAAAAAATAAAGTTAGGATCTGTCAAGATATGTCAATGAGCCTTCAGTCATTGCACTCCAGCTCAAAGTTTCACTGCAGAATTTCTCTTGCATCCACCATCTGTGTCCATCACTCTGTGTTCTCTAGTTATTGAGCACTGTATACACCAATCTGTATCTTCTCGTTACTGAGCACTCTGTATTGTGTCCTCTAGTCACTGAGCAGTCTGCATATACTAATCTGTGTCCTTGGTTAGCACTGCTGCCTCACACACAGTGCCAAGGACCTGGGTTTGATTCCTGGCTTAGGTCATTGTCTGTGTGGAGTCTGCACGTTCTCTCTGTCTGCATGGGTTTTCTCCGGATGCTCCGGTTTCCTCCCGCAATCTGAAAGACATGCTGGTTAGGTGCATTGGCCATGCTAAATTCTCCCTCAGTGTACCCGATTCGGGGTTTTCAAGTAACTTCATTGCAGTGTTAATGTAAGCCTTCATGTATGTAATTTAAGACACTAGTAAATAAATAAAATAGTTACTGAGCAGTCTGTATACACTAACCTGTGTCCTCTAGTTATTGAGCGATTTGTATACATCAATCTGTGTCCTCTAGTTATTGAATGGTCTGTATACACCAATCTGTGTCCTCTAGTTACTGAGCAATCTGCCACTGGGGGGAGAATAGAATCAGTGTTTCGAGTCAGGATGAGCCCAGCTCTGACAAAGGGTCATCCTGGCTCGAAACCATAAGACCATAAGACATAGGAGCGGAAGTAAGGCCATTCGGCCCATCGAGTCCACTCCACCATTCAATCATGGTTGATTTCAACTCCATTTACCCGCTCTCTCCCCATAGCCCTTAATTCCTCGAGAAATCAAGAATTTATCAATTTCTGTCTTGAAGACGCTCAACGTCTCAGCCTCCACAGCCCTCTGTGGCAATGAATTCCACAGACCCACCACTCTCTGGCTGAAGAAATTTCTCCTCATCTCTGTTCTAAAGTGACTCCCTTTTATTCTAAGGCTGTGCCCCCGCGTCCTAGTCTCCCCTGTTAATGGAAACAACTTCCCTACGTCCATCCTATCTAAGCCGTTCATTATCTTGTAAGTTTCTATCAGATCTCCCCTCAACCTCCTAAACTCCAATGAATATAATCCCACGATCCTCAGACGTTCATCGTATGTCAGGCCTACCATTCCTGGGATCATCCGTGTGAATCTCCGCTGGACCCGCTCCAGTGCCAGTATGTCCTTCCTGAGGTGTGGGGCCCAAAATTGCTCACAGTACTCCAAATGGGGCCTAACCAGTGCTTTATAAAGCCTCAGAAGTACATCCCTGCTTTTGTATTCCAAGCCTCTTGAGATAAATGACAACATTACATTTGCTTTCTTAATTACGGACTCAACCTGCAAGTTTACCTTTAGAGAATCCTGGACTAGGACTCCCAAGTCCCTTTGCACTTTAGCATTATGAATTTTGTCACCGTTTAGAAAATAGTCCATGCCTCTATTCTTTTTTCCAAAGTGTACGACCTCGCACTTGCCCACGTTGAATTTCATCAGCCACTTCTTGGACCACTCTCCTAAACTGTCTAAATCTTTCTGCAGCCTCCCCACCTCCTCAATACTACCTGCCCCTCCACCTATCTTTGTATCATCGGCAAACTTGGCCAGAATGCTCCCAGTCCCGTCATCTAGATCGTTAATATATAAAGAGAACAGCTGTGGCCCCAACACTGAACCCTGCGGGACACCACTTGTCACCGGTTGCCATTCTGAGAAAGAACCTTTTATCCCAACTCTCTGCCTTCTGTCTGACAGCCAATCGTCAATCCATGTTAGTACCTTGCCTCGAATACCATGGGCCCTTATTTTACTCAGCAGTCTCCCGTGAGGCACCTTGTCAAAGGCCTTTTGGAAGTCAAGATAGATAACATCCATTGGCTCTCCTTGGTCTAACCTATTTGTTATCTCTTCAAAGAACTCTAACAGGTTTGTCAGGCACGACCTCCCCTTACTAAATCCATGCTGACTTGTCTTAATCCGACCCTGCACTTCCAAGAATTTAGAAATCTCATCCTTAACGATGGATTCTAGAATTTTGCCAACAACTGAGGTTAGGCTAATTGGCCTATAATTTTCCATCTTTTTTCTTGTTCCCTTCTTGAACAGTGGGGTTACAACAGCGATTTTCCAATCCTCTGGGACTTTCCCTGACTCCAGTGACTTTTGAAAGATCATAACTAACGCCTCCACTATTTCTTCAGCTATCTCCTTTAGAACTCTAGGATGTAGCCCATCTGGGCCCGGAGATTTATCAATTTTCAGACCTTTTAGTTTCTCTAGCACTTTCTCCTTTGTGATGGCACTCTTTTCCTTCTCTACAAATGTTGTCAGACCTGCTGAGATTTTCCAGCATTTTCTGCTTCTGTTTCAGATTCCAGCATCTGCAATATTTTGTTTTTATCACAGTCTGCCACTGGAAGCAGTTTCTCCTTATTTACTCTGTTTAAACCTTTCATGATTATGAAACCTCCTAAACTTTTCTTAAAGAAGATTACTTCTTTCACCTTGTCCGCATTACTGCTGCCCCGTCATCAACCTCGTAAAACACTTGATTTTCTTGCTAAAGTGCAGTGCCCAGAGTTGGTTTCAGTGCCTCTATCATGTATCCGGTATGCTTTTTATAGCTTTGTTCTGCCACATTTCATGACCTCCGTACATTCATTCGTGGGATGTGGACATCACTGTATTGACCATCCCTAAATTCCCTTGAGAAGTTGGTTGTGAGCTGCCTTTTTGAACCACTGCAGTGCATGTGGTGTTGGTACACCCACAATGCTGTTAGAGACAGAGTTCCAGGATTTTGACCCAGTGACAGTGAAGGAATGGTGATATATTTCCAAGTCAGAGTCGCACGGACGGGAACCTCAAGGTGGTGGTGTTCACATGTCTGCTGCCCTTGTCCTTCTGGATGATAACGGTCATGGGTTTGGAGTCTGCTGTCTGTGGAAACTTAATGAGTTCCCTGCAGTGCATCCAGTGTGTCTCTGTTCGTTCCTTCACCAACTTTAAAATTGTACCAGTTAGTTTCTTCCTCCCCACATTTTTCCTTCCAAAATGTATAATTTCACACTTCATTCTGTTAAATTTTAGCTGCCATGTGTCTGCATCCAAAATATTCTCCTGATTTTTTAAATTCCTTTTTTAAGTTTTTTTTATTCATTCGTGGGTCATGGGCGTTGCCAGCTGGCCAGCACTTATTGCCCATTTCTCGTTGCCTGAGGGCAGTTGAGAGTGAACCACATTGCTGTGGCTCTAGAGTCACATGTTGGCCAGACGAGATAAGGATAGCAGATTTCCTTCCCTAAAGGACATGAGTGAACCAACAATCGACAATGGTCTCCTGGTCATCAGTCGATTCTTAATTCAGTAGATTCTTAATTCCAAATTATTTTTTTCATTGATTTCAAATTCCACCACCTGTCGTGGCGGGATTCGAACCCGGGTTCCCGGAACATTCGCTGAGTTTCTGGATTAATAGTCTAGCAATAACACCACTGAGCCATTGCTTCCCCTTGTCTGGGACACAGGGTATGATTTTGTGTCATCTGCCAGCTTTTAAATTATGCCCTGGATACCTAAGTTCATGTTATTGGTATATATAGATTGGTGTTCTCTTGGCAGGACGCCACTGCATGTCTTCCATCAGTGGGAAAATTGACCACTCACCATGCTTTCCACTTTTGAATCATAGAATCCCTACAGTGCCCAACAGGCCATTTGGCCCATCAAGCCTGCAAAACCGACAAAAATCCTACCTAGGCCCTGTCCCCTAACCCCATATATTTATCCTGCTCATTCTCCTGACGCCAAGGGGCAAATTACCATGGCCAATCAATCTAATCTGCATATCTTTGGAATGTGGAAGGAAACCGGAGCACCCGAAGGAAGCCCACACAGTCACGGGGAGAATGTGCAAACCCTACACAGTAACCTGAGGCCGGAATTGAACCTGGGTCCATGGGGCTGTGAATCAGCAGTGCTAACCAGTGTGCCACCAGGCTGGCCGCTTTCTGCTCCTTCACCAATTTTTTTTCATTCACACTATTACTATGAGCTTTAATTTTGCTACCCAGTCTGTCAAATATCTTTTGATAAACCAAATAGACAACATCTGTCCTCCTTCCTTATCAACAAAAAAAATTATAGCACAGGAACAGTCCCTTCAGCCCTCCAAGCCTGCACTGATCGTGCTGCCCGACTGAACTAAAACCCCTTACCCTTCTGGGGACCATATCCCTCCATTCCTATCCTATTCATGTATTTATCCAGACGCCCCTTTAAAAGTCACTGTCGTATCTGCTTCCACTACCTCCCCCGGCAGCAAGTTCCAGGCACCCTCTGTGTAAAAGAAAATTGAAAAACATTTCTTAAAGGTACAGTATTGTCACAGAACTGATGTCAATGCCAGATATTCTGTCTCCTCATTTTCTTAGTTATCATTTCTGCATTGGTTTGATACAACCGAATGAGTTACTGGGCAATCTCGGAGGGCAGCTAAGATCACATTCAGGGTCATAATCTCCGGATCATTACCCACATAATGTGCAAATTGACGTAAAGAAAAACATTCTGGAGCCGAGCTTGTGGCTGAAAGAGTGGTATGGGAGAGAGCTGTATTTCCTGGGACACTGCTCAGACAAGAAGTAACTGTGCCATTGAGGCAGGGACCAGGGTTGAAACAGATTCAGTAAATAGAATTGTCACAAAGACTTTAAAACTGGTAAATGCTGGGAAGTTCCCAAATGGAGGCAAATTAAATTTGAAGGGTATGACATGGTGGCCATTACTAAGCCATGGATTCAAAAGTCTCTGCTCCCCTGAGAAGATGTTTAAGCAGCATGATAATGAAGAGTTAATTCATGTGTAATTATTTTGATTGTTAACTCCTATGTAGCACTGGACATCACTTAACATTAATGCTAAACAGGAATCCAGCATCACTAGGTAACATGATCAATGATATACGATTATTGGCTGACAACTGGAAGTTGGTGTAGACCCAGCTGACAATAATCCCTAGTCCTTGAAAGCATCAAATTCAGTGTAAATTCAAATACCTTGGCCCCTGCATTGTTCAGTTCCGAGCATCTGGCTTGGAGACATTCAACTGCTGTTGACTCGTTGGAAACATTTAATTGAGGCTGACCTCAAGAAATAGCAGCATCAGTTAGCAGAATGAGATTTTACCCTGTCACATCTGTTGGCACGGAATATACAGGCTGGGGTGAACAACTTGCAATTTTCAAGATCGGTAAAAGCAATGGCAAAATAAATAAAATTTCCCACCAAGGTGAAAGATTATAAAGACTGAGGGCAGAAGTTAAACTGTCTAAATTGGTGAGTAAAATGGTGAGCCAGAAAAGGGATCATCATAGAAACCCTACAGTGAAGAAGGAGGCCATTCGGCCCGTCGATGTTTCATCAGAGTGCAAGAAAATTGAAGAAAGAATTGTGTTTAAGAATGAATCAGCTGTTTTTTTCAGAGAGTATGGTTTGGAAAGTATGCTGCATACACAATTGGGTACGGTTGATTTATTAAAGAATTACAGGCTCATTGAGACAGGGATGCTTTTGTTGATGTTCTGGCTATATGTACTTTACAGCTATGTTCTTTCCCTTCTAAGGTGATTTAGATTACTATTGGTTGGACCCAGTCACATGGCACAGCAGTGAGACATTACCTGTCAGCTCGGTAAGAAACATTCTTTTTTTACATCACTGAATCAAGTTCTTTCTCAGTTGTTGGACTGAGAAAGGTTGGGAAGCATTTTCCGATCAGGGCCATTGTGATCTCCTGGACTCGTTTCGATCGCCTCAGGGGGTCGGAGAGGAATTTCCCAGATTTTTTTTTTCCCCATATTGGCCCTGGGGTTTTTCACTCTGGGTTTTCGCCTCTCCCTGGAGATCACATGGTCTGGAATAGGGGGGTGGGGGTGAGTTAATAGGTTGTAATGAACAAAGCATCGTAGCTGTGAGGGACAGCTCGGTGGATAGGATATTGGTATGTAGATAGGCTGGAAAATTGGGCGGGGATCCTGGATTCAGGATTCAATCCTGGACCGGGGAGCGGCGCGGGCTTGGAGGGCCGAAGGGCCTGTTCCTGTGCTGTATTGTTCTTTGTTCTTTGTTCTTTGTTGCAGATGTACAGTTAAAATGCTGTTACTAATAAGGACAGTACAGTTAATATTAAATAATGCAGCAGTTAGAGCAGATTCTAATTTTTAACAAGCTGTAGTATCATAAGAACATAAGAACATAAGAAATAGGAGCAGGAGTAGGCCATCTAGCCCCTCGAGCCTGCCCCGCCATTCAATAAGATCATGGCTGATCTGAAGTGGATCAGTTCCACTTACCCGCCTGATCCCTATAACCCCTAATTCCCTTACCGATCAGGAATCCATCTATCCATGATTTAAACATATTCAACGAGGTAGCCTCCACCACTTCAGTGGGCAGAGAATTCCAGAGATTCACCACCCTCTGAGAGAAGAAGTTCCTCCTCAACTCTTCCTAAACTGACCCCCCTTCATTTTGAGGCTGTGCCCTCTAGTTCTAGTTTCCTTTCTAAGTGGAAAGAATCTCTCCATCTCTACCCTATCCAGCCCCTTCATTATCTTATAGGTCTCTATAAGATCCCCCCTCAGCCTTCTAAATTCCAACGAATACAAACCCAATCTGCTCAGTCTCTCCTCATAATCAACACCCCTCATCTCTGGTATCAACCTGGTGAACCTTCTCTGCACTCCCTCCAAGGCCAATATATCCTTCCGCAAATAGGGGGACCAATACTGCACACAGTATTCCAGCTGCGGCCTCACCAATGCCCTGTACAGATGCAGCAAGACATCTCTGCTTTTATATTCTATCCCCCTTGCGATATAGGCCAACATCCCATTTGCCTTCTTGATCACCTGTTGCACCTGCAGACTGGGTTTTTGCGTCTCATGCACAAGGACCCCCAGGTCCCTCTGCACAACAGCATGTTGTAATTTCTTTCCATTTCGATAATAATCCAATTTGCAATTATTTCTTCCAAAGTGAATAACCTCGCATTTGTTAACGTTATACTCCATCTGCCAGATCCTCGCCCACTCACTCAGCCTGTCCATATCTCTCTGCAGACCTTCTATGCCCTCCACACGATTCACTTTTCCACTTATCTTTGTGTCGTCTGCAAACTTTGTTACCCTGCACTCAGTCCCCTCCTCCAGATCGTCTATATAAATGGTAAATAGTTGAGGCCCCAGTATCGATCCCTGCGGCACGCCACTAGTTACCATCTGCCAACCAGAAAAGCACCCATTTATTCCGACTCTCTGCTTCCTGTTGGATAGCCAATCCCCAATCCACGCTAACACCCTACCCCCAACTCCGTGTGACCCAATCTTCTTCAGCAACCTTTTGTGAGGCACCTTATCAAACGCCTTTTGGAAATCCAAAAACACAGCATCCACCGGTTCCCCTCCGTCAACCGCACTAGTCACATCTCCATAAAAATCCAACAAGTTCGTCAAGCACGACTTTCCCCTCATGAATCCATGCTGCGTCTGCTTAATCGAACCATTCTTATCCAGATGGCCTGCTATTTCTTCTTTAATGATGGATTCCAGCATTTTCCCAACGACAGACATTAAGCTAACCGGCCTGTAGTTACCCACGTATCGGGATTAATTTACAGATAGCTATATAAAGTCAGGAATGCACAAAATATGACAGTCAACAGTGCAATGTGATCTGAATATAGTTGATGTCATTACAGTCAGTAACCTGCTAAGATTGAGCTGTATGTTTCTGTACGTGTGTGTGTGTGTGTGTGTGTTTGGGTGGGAGTGGGTGTGAAAACTGTAGGTTAGATGGATTAGCCAACATAAATGCATTGGTTATAGAGATAGGGCAGAGGGGAGGGCATGGGTGGGGGATGCTCTCTTGGAGAGTCAGTGCAGACTCGATGGGCCAGATGGACTCTTTCTGCTTTGTAAGGATTTTAAGATTGTATGATGATTGTACGCCCACAACTGTGAAATTGAGCAGTGTGTGCATGGATGTTGAGATAGATATTTTACACATGCATGGGATGTGGCATTGCAAAGGTGGTGGTGAGCTGCCTTTTTGAACCGCTGCAGTTCATGTGATGTAGGTAAATCCATAGTGTTGTTCAGGAGGGAGTTCCAGGATTTTTAACCGAGCAACAGTGAAGGAATGGCAATATATTTCCAAGTCAGGGTGGTGAGTTGCTTGGAGGGAACTATGCAGGTGGTGGTGTTCCCAAGTATCTGTTGCCTTTGTCCTTCTGGTGGTAGAGATCGCGGGGTGTTGTCGAAGGAGCTTTGGTGAGTTGTTGCAGTGCATCTTGTAGATGATACTTGTGTGGCACACATGTCGCTTGCCTGATCATTGTCCGCATCTTGCTACAGATGGACATGAACTGCTTCAGTATCTGAGGAGTTGCAAATGGTGCTGAACATTGCGCAATCATCCCCACTTCTGCCCTTATGATGAAAGGAAGATCATAGATGAAACAGCTGGAAGTGTTGTGCCAAGGACAGTGATGTCCTGCAGTGATGTCCTGGGATTGAGATGGTTGGCCTGAAGCAACCAGAGATCTTTGTTTGAGCTAGGTCTGAGTCCAACCAATTTTTGAACTAATGCCTCACGCCTTCAATTTTGTTAAGGCTACTGATGCCACAATTGTGTTGCCTTGATGTTAAGGGCAGTCACTCTCAACTGTTAATTTTAGCTCCTTTGCCTATGTTTGGACCAAGGGTGAAATGATTTATAGGACTATGTGACCTGGCCGAATCCAAATTGAGCATCGATGAGCAGATTATTGCTAAGCAAATGCCGCTTGATAGCATTATTGATGACATCTTCAATCACTCCCTGATGATCAAGAGTAGACTGATGGGACAGTAATTGGTCCATTTGGATTTTTCTGTCTTTTTGTGGCTAGAACATCTCTGGGCAATTTTCCATTTTACTGGGTAGATGCAGGCGTTGCAGCTGTATTGGACCAGCTTGGCTCGAGGCATGGCTCGTTTTTGAACTCATATCTTTCGTACTACACAGCCAGCATGTAGTTTTAGTTGTTTGGGTTGAAGTTCAGCTGTTTCCAGATGTCATGTGGAATGAATTGAATTAGCAAGAAATTTTAACCTTGATGTTTAACCTGTTTTACCCGGCAAGCACTGGCTGGATTTGAGTTGGATGCCTGTTTCTCACACAGCGTGATTTGAGTCTGTTTATTTACAATCAGGTGGCATGTAAAACTGGTTTCCAATCCCAAACTACTCTGTTTACAGCAGGCAGATTGGAGTAAGATACTTAATAGGAGACGGGGGAGACAAAGTCTCTATTCTCTTGAGGGGTGACGGAAGCAAGATCTTTAAAATGACGAAAGGTTTTGATGGAATGGATAGAGCAAGAATGTTTCTTTTGTGGGGAAGAGCAAAGCTCCCGCCCGCCCGCTCGCTCTCCCGCCCGCCCGCTCGCTCTCCCGCCCGCCTGCTCTCCCGCCCGCCCGCTCGCTCTCCCGCCCGCCCGCTCGCTCTCCCGCCCGCCTGCTCTCCCGCCCGCCCGCTTGCTCTCCCGCTCGCTCGCTCTCCCGCCCGCCCCCTCGCCCACTCGCCCTCCTGCACTCACTCACTCTCCCTCCGTCTCTCCCTCCGTCTCTCCCTCCGTCTCTCCCTCCGTCTCTCCCTCCGTCTCTCCCTCCGTCTCTCCCTCCGTCTCTCCCTCCGTCTCTCCCTCCGTCTCTCCCACCGTCTCTCCCACCGTCACCGTCTCTGTCTCTCTCTTTCTCTACATGGGTAAGTGAGGGAGCGAGTGAGTGCGCGGGTGGATGAGTGAGTGAGGGAGTGGGTGAGTGAGCAGGCGGGTGGGTGAGCGTGCAGGTGAGTGAGCGGGGGGTGAGTGAACAAGTGAGTGGGCAAGCGAACGAGGAGTGAGTTGTCGGGCAATCGAGCGTTTAGGTGCTCGGGTGCATGAGTGAATACTTTAGTGAATGGCTAAATGAGTGAGTGGGTAAGTGGTTGGGTGACAATGAGTGGGTGGCTGGGTAGTCAGCTGGTGTGGGATCATTGGCTCTGATCAGGGGTATAATTAGGTGGTTGTGGGGTATAATCAAATGGTCTGGGATTAATGTGGTTCTTTGGGTTGAATCAGGCAGGGTTGTCTGGTGATGGGGAAGGATGATTGAGGGGATCATCTCCAACAGCATATATTGTAGTAGTAGAGGCGGGTACAATTTTGTCTTTTAAAAAGCATTTTTAGACAGTTACATGGGTAAGATGGGTATCGGGGGATATAGGCCAAACGCAGGCAATTGGGGCTAACTTAATGGTTAAAAACTGGTTGGCATGGACAAGTTGGGCCGAAGGGCCTGTTTCCATGCTGTAAACCTCTATGATTCTATGATTTGTGGTGATCTGTCATGGCATGCTACCTGATCACTGAGTTAGACCAGATATTTACCAATGTTACATTTGCTGGGTAAGTATGCGGGTAAGTCCCACATATCTGGCCCAAGTGACTGACCCTGATCTTCGTGATGGTAACTATTACGAGGACATGTTTATATGTTTATATGTTTTATATGTTTAAAGCGCGGATGGATGGATTCCTGATCGGTAAGGGAATTAAGGGTTATGGGGATCAGGCGGGTCAGTGGTACTGATCCACGTCAGATCAGCCATGATCTTATTGAATGGCGGGGCAGGCTCGAGGGGCTAGATGGCCTACTCCTGCTCCTATTTCTTATGTTCTTATGTTCTTATGTTCTTATGACACCAGACAGTGAAAATCAGCTCCTTGGAATTTTAAGCTTCCTAGATTACTACAGTGACCCTGAGAATCAGGATATCCATGGCGTCCTATGTCTCCCAACTTGCATCCCATTTTCAAAAATCTGGAGATTAGATGATTTGGGCCAATGCATCTCTGTTTTCTGGTTTCTGGTTAATATGATTTAATCAATGCTTTCTAATTGACAGCATCCTGTTACATGGCAACCATCCAAAGAAGGAGATCGTCTTATTGGACGTATTATTTTAAACAAGAGAACAAGTATGCCAAAAGAGTCGGGAGCTCTGCTTGGCTTGAAAGTGAGTTCTTGAAAATGGTATCTGTGTAAAACTCACCAGTAAAATGAAGTTGGGTTTTAAATGATGAACAGTCATCTCTTTAGGAAAAACTAACATTCCTGTAAATATATACTCAAGTCTGTGCAAAGTATTTGCTGGGTTCCGTCAACTTTCATGCCGCAGGTTACTTGTTGAATCTAAGAAATGTGCTGCTGACTGAAAGCACAATGTGAATGAAATAACATGTGTCCTGTCATCAGCTGAGGTTACTCGAGGCACACATCTTGTTTCAATTCTGCATTGCAAAAGGTGTGGTACAGACATCATAGATGAGCAATGACCCATTCAATATTGTAGGTTTTACAATGTGTCATACACAGTTTACTCCTGGATACAAATTTAAATTTAGGACAATTCAGTTCCAAATTATCTTGAGGAAAAGGTATTTGGATGAGCACTTGAAATATCATAACATTCAAGGATATAGAACAAGTGTTAGAAATTGTGACTCGCACAACTTTAGTGGTAGTTATTGTTGGTGCAGACTCGATGGGCTGAAGGGCCTTTTCTGCGCTGTATGACTCTATAGGCCCAATTTTACCATCGCGTTGCACCCGTTTTTGGGTGCGAAAACTTGGTAAAGTCTGACATGGGGCGGGGGAGGGGGGGCGGTGGGTTCACGGCCACTCTGCTTGAAATCGGTGGGGGGAGGGAAGGGGGGGTCCGCTGCCACTATGCCTGAGATCGGTGGGGGGGGGGGGGGGGGGAGGGAAGGGGGGTCCGCTGCCACTATGCCTGAGATCAGTGGGGGGGGGGAGGGGCCAGCGATAGGTCTGGGTGGCAGGGGGGGATAAGGGAGTCAATAATGTTGTGGGGGTGGGGCAATGTCTGTGGGGTGGAGGCATTATCTGGCCCGGGAGGGATGTGGATGTGTTATTTCAAACAAGAGAACAAGTATGCCCAAAGAGTTGGGAACTCTCCTTCGCTTGAAAGTGAGTTCTTGAAAATGGTATCTGTGTAAAACCCACCAGTAAAATTAAGTTTTGTTTTAAATGATGAACAGTCATCTCTTTCGGAAAAACTGACATTGCATTATTCGGCCCGGCAGAGATGTGGCAGGGGAGCAGCATTCTATCTTTTTATTTCTGCGCATGCGCAGTTGGAGGCACCGATTGGAGCTGCAGGGTTTCGGGCGCGTTAAACCCCGCCCACAGGCTTCTGCAGCGCGATTCGGACTTGCTGATATTTTTGCAGGCAGAGCGCAGTAGGACAATTCCGTTCCAAATTGAGCCTGAGAACGGGTCCAAAAGTCGGATATGAAACACTCACTCCCAGTTTCAAGTCCGCCCAGCACTCAGAATCAAAATGGTAAAATAGAGCCCAATGATTCCAGCTTGCAAAGCTGTTTGATCCCTGTTATTTAAGTTGTATTGTTGGCGAGGTTTTATAATTGTTGTAGCTGCTCAATGTGAAGCTGGCATTCTCAGGGGTACATTGGAATTGGTCAAGTTATGACTTCTTCAGTAATTTCACTGTGATTAAAAATTTCTTCCAGCAGAAAACCTGCACTTTGTGTTGTCGAACATTTGTGTTAATAATCTCAAAGTTAGGACATTACCTCTCCTGAGATACAAAAGCAGAAAGCATGCCCCTCTCAGTGAAAACTCTGCCTCATTTTCTTTTCCTTCCCAACTTCATTTTGTAATGAAGCTGAAACACACCCTCAAATTTTTGTCATGATCTGGCAAGGGACTAGTCACTTTTTGTGTTAAGTAGACGAGGTTTGACACTTGCTAAGACAATGAAGCAATGAAATTCCATGGTTTTTGAACAAGCAAAATAAAATTTCCTGCACAAAGTCAGAAAAGTAAAGCAATTTACATTATCTTATATTCTAATGTTCAAAATTAATGTGGGATCAATTTGAAATCACAGGCAAACTGTGGTCAAACACAATTCTTCGTACCATAAATGGCAGATGCGATATGATGTGGAGATGCTGGCGTTGGACTGGGGTAAACACAGTAAGAAGTCTCACAACACCAGGTTAAAGTCCAACAGGTTTATTTGGTAGCACAAGCCACACAAGCTTTCGGAGAGCTCGCTGCTCCTTCGTCAAGATGTGATATGGGCAGATTCCACAGATTTCTCAGCAAACCACCCAGACCTCAATGTTTACTATGAATAAAAAATCTTGTTAAAAGCCTGCCTCCCTCCTGAGAGATTGCAATTCTTCATTCTTCCCTCTTGAAGGTCTATTCTTGGAATTCCCTCCGAAAGTAGCTCCAAATCAGTCTTGATAACTGCTCACCTCTAGGGTCCCCTGAAGCAACTTTCTCCTTGTTTCCCAAGTCTGCAACTCCATCATTGACTCACAGGCAAAACACCAGCTCTTTAGCCATAAACAGAAGAATGCCACTGCTTCAAAGTGTTGTGTTTGCCCTAAAATGGATTTACCAACCTAGAGTCATAGTGGTCGATCTTACTGGCAACCACGGGATGAGCCGGTAAGATTGCGAGAGAGGCAATATGCCTCTCGCAATACCTCTGATCCTGTGAAGCCAACGTAATTAGGGCGGCACGGTAGCACAGTGGTTAGCACTGCTGCTTCACAGCACCAGGGTCCCGGGTTCGATTCCCGGCTCGGGTCACTGTCTGTGTGGAGTTTGCACATTCTCCTCGTGTCTGCGTGGGTTTCCTCCGGGTGCTCCGGTTTCCTCCCACAGTCCAAAGATGTGCGGGTTAGGTTGATTGGCCAGGTTAAAAATTGCCCCTTAGAGTCCTGGGATGTGTAGGTTAGAGGGATTAGCGGGTAAATATGTGGGGGTAGGGCCTGGGTGGGATTGTGGTCGGTGCAGACTCGATGGGCCGAATGGCCTCCTTCTGCACTGTAGGATTTCTATGATTCTATGGTTCTAATTCAGCCTTGCACCCAGAAAGGATGTGAGGTGGATTTCAAGATTGAAATCAGAATTTAAATATTATTAGTTTTTTCAGTTTAATTAGGGCATCATGATGGGCACAGGCTTGGTGAGCCGAAGGGCTGTTACTGTGCTGTATTTTTCTTTATTTTTGTTTCTCTTAGTGAGCTCAGGGTAGAATTGTCTGGGCTCACTTGCCTTTAACGGCCTTACTGTTGGAGGTCCTCACCGGCGAGGGTCACGTATGGTTCCCAGCATATTGAGTCCAGTGCCGAGGGGTGGGGCCTAAGGTGAAGAGGCGGGCCTGAAGACACGGGTCCTAAGGGGAGGCAGGAGGGGGGCAGCTGATAACTTTGCACTCGGGGATCGGCCGGGGTGGCGACCGACCAGTGGGTTGGGGATCAGGATGGCGATCGGCTGGTGGGGTGCATCAGGCCATTGATCATACAGGGAGGCCAGCAATGGTAGGGGGGAGGGGGGGAGAGGCCAGCAATTTGGGGGAGTGGTCAGGGGGGTGATAGCCAGGGGTGGGGGGGGGGCAATATCCAGGAGGTTGGGGGGAGTGACAGATCTCTCTGAGATCGGTGCATGCACAATGGTGCCCTTTAGTTTTCATCATCTGGCTTCCTGGCGAGAACAGACTTCATCCACTCCACCTACTGGAGGGAATCATGTTTTGCCTTTTTTTCCACTGAGTGGCATAAGATTGTGTCTGAGAGCTCACCGAAAAAATGGGTTTTCACGCTCGTTTGTTTTTTTTTGTAAGATCGCCCCTCCTAGAGTTTCACAACATAGAAAGAGGCTCTTTGGCCCATCATGTCCATGCCAGCCATCAAGCAACTATCTATTCTAATCCCATTTCCCAGCACTTGGTCATGCCTTGTATGCTATATAATTTCAAGTGCTCATCTAAATACTTTTTAAATGTTGTGAGGGTTCTGCCTCTACCACCCTTTTCGGCAGTGAGTTCCAGATTCCTACCCCTCTGGGTGAAAAAAGGTTTTCCTCACATCTCCTATAAACCGCTGCCCCTTAACTTAAATCTATGCCCCTTGGTTATTGACCCCTCTGCTAAAGGGAAAAGATCCTTCCTATCCACCCTATCTATGCCCCTCATAGTTTTATACACTTCAATCAGGTGTTCCCTCAGCCTTCTTTGATCTAAGGAAAACAACCCCAGCCTATCCGGCCTCTCCTGATAGCTGAAGCACTACAGCCCAGGCAACATAGAGTCATAGAGGTTTTCAGCATGGAAACAGGCCCTTCGGCCTAACTTGTCCATGCTGCCCTTTTTTTTTAAACCCCTAAGTTAGTCCCAATTGCCTGCATTTGGCCCATTTCCCTCTATACCCATCTTACCCATGTAACTGTCTAAACGCTTTTTAAAAGACAAAATTGTACCCGCCTTACTACTACCTCTGGCAGCTTGTTCCAGACACTCACCACCCTCTGTGTGAAATAATTGCCCCTCAGGACCCTTTTGTATCTCTCCCCTCTCACCTTAAACCTATGCCCTCTAGTTTTAGACTCCCCTACCTTTGGGGAAAGATATTGACTTTCCAGCTGATCTGTGCCCCTCATCCTGGTGATTCTCCTCTGCACCATCTCTAGTGCAATCACTACCTTCTTCTAGTGTGGTGAACAGAACTGCACGAGGTGCTCTAGCTGTGGCCTATCTAGTGTTTCATACAGCTCCATCATAACCTCCCTGCTCTTATATTCTGTGTCTCAGTTAATAAAGGCAAGTATCCCATATGTCTCCTTAACCACCTTATTTACCTTCTGATGCCTTTTCAGATCTCCATGGCTTCTCCAAATCCCTTCCAGCCAGGAGCTTGCCAGCCCGACCATCAGAGATGACAGCAGCACCTCAGTTGCATGGAGGTCCTTCTCCTGCTCCTGACTCTCTCTGACTAAAACCTGACCCTTGAACTGCTCTTCGCTGACCTTGAACTTCAACGCAAATGCTCCTACCCTTGTTATTAGGCAAGATGATAAGAATCCTGTGCTCTGAATGTTACGATCTCTCCAGGTCCTAGCTTACCAAACACAAAGGGACAAAAACAAAATGGTTTCCATGCCAACTTAGTGTAGCCAATCAGCTCAATATAGATTGGGAATTAAATCCAGACCTCCACCGGTTTGAATGTCTCCGTATCACTCCAGATTGTGAATGAATAAACTAAACTGAAGGGTGATCTCTTCCTACAGTTATATAATGGGGCAGTGACTAAGATGTGGCTTTGGCGTCATTTACAATGCAACACCTATTTAGCTCCTTACTGTGTACAGTAGTGTGATTATTGAGAATGGCTACTGTGTATGAATAATGCTTCCTTCAATCACATTTAAACAGTGATTGATTTCTGGTGGAGTTAATTTGATATTCTCATCATCCAGGTGGTCGGAGGAAAGATAACAGAAACGGGGCAACTCGGGGCCTTCATCACTAAAGTTAAAAAAGGCAGTTTAGCTGATGTTGTTGGCCATTTAAGAGCTGGTAAGTATATGTTCTGCATATCTATCTTCATGGCTAGCTCTGTAAAATTATTTTTTCTATGTTGTGACATTCCCTATTATCTCTCACTGTCCAGCAAATACATACCAATCTATTAGCTTTACAAGCTTTGTTTGTGTAGAGCACACACTTGTCGATTACATAAGTAAAGGAAACTTGGAAAGATTTCCTGTTTGAGCTTTCCCAAATTCCTAAATGTAATAACTGCAAAAATGTACATGATTAATGGTGGGATTACAGTGATGTGGAGATGCCGGCGTTGGACTGGGGTAAACACAGTAAGAGTTTTAACAACACCAGGTTAAAGTCCAACAGGTTTATTTGGTAGCAAATACTATTAGCTTTCGGAGCGCTGCTCCTTCGTCAGATGGAGTGGAAATCTGCTCTCAAACAGGGCACAGAGACACAAAATCAAGTTACAGGATACTGATTAGAATGCGAATCCCTACAGTTTGGTAGCAAATACCATTAGCTTTCGGGATTCGCATTCTAATCAGTATTCTGTAACTTAATTTTGTGTCTCTGTGCCCTGTTTGAGAGCAGATTTCCACTCCATCTGACGAAGGAGCAGCGCTCCGAAAGCTAATGGTATTTGCTACCAAATAAACCTGTTGGACTTTAACCTGGTGTCGTTAAAACTCTTACTGGGATTCCATTGTCCAGAGGAAATCCTCCCTTCTCATCTGTTTTTTATTGTCAGAGGATATGATTCGCGAATTGGTACAAAGTGGGTGAGATTGAGCATTATCATTAGGAGAAAGGCAAGAGAGTCACGACCTCAGGACTTGGAAAAGTGTTTTACAGCCAATAAAGTATTCTAAACTGTTATAAAGAGGGAGATAATGACATTGGAATTAGGAACAGGAGTAGGTCATTCAGCCCATTGAGTCTGCTCTGCAGTTTGATATGGTCATGACTGACCTGGTTATGGTCTCAACTCCACTTTCCTGTCTACCCCAATAACACTTGACTCCCTTGTTGATCAAAACTCTGTCTATTTCAACCTTGAATACACTCAATGACCCAGCCTTCACTGTTTTCTCTGGGTGAGTATTTCATAGATTAACAAACCTCTGAGAGAAAAAAAATCCTCATTTTCATCATAGAATCATAGAAACCCTAAGTGCAGAAGGAGGCCATTTGGCCCATCGAGTCTGCAACGACCACAATCCCACCCAGGTCCTACCCCCTTATCCCTACATATTTACCCGCTAATCCCTCTAACCTACGCATCTCAGGACACCAAGGCGCAATTTTAGCATGGCCAATCAACCTAACTCGCACATCTTTGGACACATCTTTAGCATATCCTAAAAGGCCGCCCTCGTATTTTTACTATATGTTCCCAAATAAGCATCCACCCAATCAAATCCCCTCAAGACCTTAAGTGTTTCAATAAGATCACCTCTCATTCTTCTGGGTATTGGCCCAACCTGTTCAACCATTTTTCACTAAATCCCTTGGTCCCAGCAATAAGTTGAGTGAACCCTCTCTGAACTCAAATAAGGAGACCAGAACATAGACAGTTTTCCAGATGTACAGGTCCTGTACAGCTGCAGTAAAACATTCCTACTTTTACATTCCATTCTTCTTGCAATAAATGCCAACATTCCATTTATCTTCCTCTTGCTCTGTCCCCCCCCTCGCCCTGTCCCCCCCCTCGCTCCGTCCCCCCCCTCGCTCCGTCCCCCCCCTCGCTCCGTCCCCCCCCTCGCTCCGTCCCCCCCCTCGCTCCGTCCCCCCCCTCGCTCCGTCCCCCCCCTCGCTCCGTCCCCCCCCTCGCTCCGTCCCCCCCCTCGCTCCGTCCCCCCCCTCGCTCCGTCCCCCCCCTCGCTCCGTCCCCCCCCTCGCTCCGTCCCCCCCCTCGCTCCGTCCCCCCCCTCGCTCCGTCCCCCCCCTCGCTCCGTCCCCCCCCTCGCTCCGTCCCCCCCCTCGCTCCGTCCCCCCCCTCGCTCCGTCCCCCCCTCGCTCCGTCCCCCCCTCGCTCCGTCCCCCCCCCCCGCTCACCTCTCTCACCTCCACTTTCTCTCCCCCTCTCTTACTCTTTCCCGTGCTCTTGCTGTCTCCCTCGCTCCCTCATTCCCACTCTCCATCCTTGTCCCCTTGCTGCTTTAAATGGTGTCTGCAGGAAGAAGAAATGTTTTTATACTGATGTTTATTAGAACATGTACCTTATGACGTGGCAATTGAACCAGGCGCTGTTATATGAGATTTCTATTAACAGTAAAAGCTTGTTACTGATTTCCCAACCAAATGAAGGCAAAATGCCATAAACTTAGTTGGCAGAGGATGTAGAGCATGATTGACACTATGCAATCTTAGAATCCCAACAGTGTAGTCCCATCAAGTGTGCACCGACTTTCTGGAACAGCATCTTACCCAGGCTCACACCCTGCCTTATTCTCATAACCCCAAGCATTTACCATGCCTAATCCACCTAATTTACACAATTTTGAACACTAAGGGGCAATTTAGCATGGTTAATCCACCTAAGCTGCACATCTTTGGACTGTGGGAGGAAACCGGAGCACCCGGAGTAAACCTACGCAGTCATGGGAGGACATACAAACTCCACACAGCCAGTCACCCAAGTCCAGAATTGAGCTGGGGTCCCTGACGCTGTGAGGCAGCATTGCTAACCACTGTGCCGCCCTATGTTCTATTGTTATTGGATGCAGCACCTATCACAATAACATGTACACAGTTAGCTCATTAAATTTACTAGAGTTACAAGGTGCTTCATTGTGGCATACAAAAAGTCATGTTAAACAAGAAATTACTGTGAAAATCCCAAGGAGGAGATATTAGGAATGGTAGCAAACTGCTTGGTCAGAAAGATTAATTTTCAAGGATACTTTAATGGAGGAAATGGAGAGGATGTTTCCTCTTGTGGGAGAGTCAAGAACCTGAGGGCATAATATCAGAGTAAAGGGTCACCCATTTAAGACAGAGATCAGGAGAAATTTCTTCTCTGAGGGTAAAGGTAAAGTCACCATAATCCCAGATGACCAGAGCTGACTGATTTAACCTGAGGATCACCACACCTCAGGTGAGGAGCAAGGTTCAGAACATAGGGCCTACATAAATAACTTCAGCCAGTATCGGATTTGAACCCACACTGTTGGCGTTGTTTCACATCACAAATCAGCCACCCAGACAGCTAAACTAACCGACTCCCAGAGTTAATCTTTGGAATTGTTTACCACCGAAAGCGATAGAGGCTGGTTCATTAAGTGAGTTCTATGTGAGATGGACAGATTTTTAATTAATAAGGGAATCAAGGGTTATGGGGATAAGGTGGAAAAGTGGAGTTGAGGATTATCAGATCAGTTATGTTCTCATTAAATAGCAGAGCAGACTCGATGGGCCGAATGCCCTACTTGTGCTCCTACGTCTTGCGGTCTTTAAGGAAAATTCCAGACGGTGAACAAAGAAAAGTACAGCATAGGAACAGGTCCTTCAACCCTCCAAGCCTGCACGACTATAATGCCCTAACTAAACTAAAAAAAAACCTTCTGCCCTTTCTTGGGCCATATGCCTCTATTCCTTCCCTATTCATGGACCCATCCAGATGCCTCGTAAATGTTGCTAATGTGCCTGCTTTCACCACCTCCTCTGGCAGCGCGTTCCAAGCACCCACCACTCTGTGTGTGAAAATCTTCCCCCGCACATCTCCCTTAAACTTTCCCCCTCTCACCTTGAATCTGTGCCCCCTTGTAATTGACACTTCCACTCGAGGAAAAAGCCTCTGACGATCCACCCTGTCTATGCCTCTCATAATTTTGTAGACGTCTATCAGGTCTCCTCTCAGCCTCTGTCTTTCTAGTGAAAACAATTCTAGTTTGAGGCATAGATGGCAGAAGGCTAAGCTAGGGAGGAGCTATAGGGCATGAGGAAATCACAGAGAATGATGAGGGCCAGTCTAGAAGAGACTCTTCAGCTTTTGGGAACAGTGTCACTGCTAGTATTTCAGTTGGATTGGACTGGTGACCAGAGAGGATGCCCTGGAATGCAGGTAAGAAGGAGTGAGGGAATTGTTGTTGAGAGTGTTGGGTGGTCTATTAAAGGGGATGGGGGAGGTGACCCGTTGCCTCTGGCATCCTTCATGAGCCACAGAATACCTGATCGGGAGGAGTCCCGAGCCAGCAAGGAGGTGGTTAGATTTTACTGAGCTCTCCCCATGGTGAAGGCATGAGGCCCTTCAGTTTCCATTCATTGTCCTTCAGGTGGGAAATGCCATCCATGAATTTCCCAGTCCCTTACCTGATTCAGGAATGCATGGGCCCTGCAAGTCTGCCTTTCCTCCCAATGTTAACGTCATCCCAAGTTACTTCACAGGAGCCTCATTAAAAAAAATGACACCAAGCTACATTTGGAGATAACCAAAAATTCCGTCTCAGAGGGAGATTTTAAGGAGCATCGTAAAGGAGAAAAGTGAGGTGGAGAGGTTTGGGGAGGGAATTCCAGAGCTTAGGGCTCAGGCAACTGAAGGCACGGTTCCCAGTGGCGGAGCGATTAGGATTGAAGTTACATAAGAGGCCAGAATGAGATGAGTGCAGTGATCTCGGAGGGGCATGGGCTGGCAGAGAGGCCATGGAGTGATTTGAAAACAAGCTTCAGAATTTTAAAAATGAAACATTTCTTAACTGGGAGCCATTTTAAGTCTGTGCTGAATGAACAGGTTTTCACAGAATCACAGAATATCTCAGTGCAGAAGAGGCCCTTTGGCCCATCGAGTCTGCACCAGCGCATGATAGGTCCTGACCTGCCCACCTAATCCCACTTGCCAGCACTTGGGGCTCATAGCCTTGAATAATGTGCCAGGCACTCATCCAGGTACTTTTTAAAGGATGTCAGGCATACCCTCCCAGGCAGCGCATTTCAGACCAACGCTACCCTCTGGGTAAAAAGGTTTTTCCTCAAATCCCCCCTAAACCTCCCACCCCTCACTTTCAGCTTGTGTTCCCTTGTAACTGACCCTTCAACTAAGAGGAATAGCTGCTCCTTATTCACCCTGTCCATGCCCCTCAAAATCTTGAACATCTCAATCAGGTTGCCCTTCAGTCTTCTCAAGAGAAAACAACCCAAACCTATCCAACCTCTCTTTATAACTTAACTGTTCCATCCCAGGCAACATCCTGGTGAATCTCCTCAGCACCCCTTCCAGTGCGATCACATCCTTCCTCTCATGTAGCGACCAGAACTGCACACAGAACTCCACCTGTGGCCTCACCAAAGTTCTATACAACTCCATCATGACTTCTCTGCTTTTGTAATCTGTACCCTGATTGATAAAGACAAGTGGGCCATATGCCTTTTTCACCACTCTATTAACCTGCCTTTCCACCTTCAGAGATCTATGGACAAAAGACCTTTCGTTCTTCAGAACTTCCCAGTGTCAGACTTTTCATAGTATACTTCCTTGTCAAATTACTCCTTCCAAAGTGTATTACCTCAGACTTTTCAGGGTTAAATTCCATCTGCCGTTTATCCACCCATTTGACTATCCCGTTTATATCATAGAAACCCTGCAGTACAGAAGGAGGCTATTCAACCGATCGGGTCTGCACCAAGAACAATCCCACCCAGGCCCTATCCCCGTCACCCCACATATGTACCCCGCTAATCCCTCTAACCTACACATACTGGGACACTAAGGGACAATTTAGAATGGCCAATCAACCTAACCCGCTCATCTTTGGAGTATCTTCCTGTAACCCAAGACACTCAACCTCACTGTTAACCATCCGCCCAATCTTTGTGTCATCGGCAAACTGATCCTACTCCCACAAAGTCATCTATGTCATTTATATTATTGACGAACCATAGGGAGCCCAGCACCGATCCATGTGGTACGCCACTGGTCACTGGCCTCCCGTCATTGAAGCAGCCGTCTGTCATCACCCTCTGTCTCCTACCGCTAAGGTTTTGGCATGATTTAAGGGCAAAAAGAGGAGAATTTTCGATGACTTCAGATTCTCAGACTGTGGGAAACTGGCCACGAAAATGATGGATTACTCAAATCCAAATAAGGCCACAGTGGATGATGTGTCAAGCAATGATTCTCCAAAGAGCATTTCCATACTTTCTAGCAGTCATATTAAGAGGGATAAATGTGAGTGGCTCATACATCTGGATGTTAGGCTGAATAAGGTGTGTTCCTATTTTTAAATGAGGCACAAATAGAATTTCACTGCTAAGCCTTAGTCAGTCCCAAATATCTAACTTTTCGTCTTTTGATTTTTTTTTCCAATCACGGCACAGAAATCGTCACATTATTTCATGTACTTCCATCATTCTTGCATGCACAACAATATCAGAGTTAGTGCATGCTGTTAGATATCTGTTGAATCTCTTGTGAAGAGGAAGAAGGAGACTTATGTAAGGATGAGACGTGAAGGCTCAGTTAGGGAGCTTGAAAGTTACAAGTTAGACAGGAAGGAGCTAAAGAAAGAGTTAAGAAGAGCCAGGAGGGGACATGAGAAGTCTTTGGCAGGTAGGATCAAGGAAAACCCTAAAGCTTTCTAGTGAAAATAGGTATGTCAGGAGTAAAAGAATGACTCGGGTAAGATTAGGGCCAGTCAAGGACAGGAGTGGGAAGTTGTGAGTGGAGTCAGAAGAGATAGGAGAGGCACTAAATGAATATTTTCCATCAGTATTCACACTGGAGAGGGACAGTGTCGAGGGGAGTACTGAGATGCAGGCTGTTGGACTAGATGGGATTGAGGTTCATAGGGAGGAGGTGTTAGCAATTCTGGAAAGGGTAAAAATAGATAAGTCCCCTGGGCCGGATGGGATTTATCCTAGGATTCTCTGGGAGGCTAGAGAGGAGATTGCAGAGTCTTTGGCTTTGATCTTTGGGTCGTCATTGTCTACTGGAACTGTGCCAGAAGACTGGAGGATAGCAAATGTTGTCCCCTTGTTCAAGAAGGGGAGTAGGGACAACCCTGGTAATTATAGACCGGTGAGCCTTACTTCTGTTGTGGGCAAAGTATTGGAAAGGATTATAAGAGATAGGATTTATAATCACCTGGAAAGGAATAATTTGATTAGGGATAGTCAGCACGGTTTTGTGAAGGGTAGGTCGTGCCTCACAAACCTTATTGAGTTCTTTGAGAAGGTGACCAAAGAGGTGGATGAGGGTAAAGCAGTTGATGTGGTGTATATGGATTTCAGCAAAGCGTTTGATAAGGTTTCCCATGGTAAGCTTTTGCAGAAAATACGGACACATGGGATTGAGGGTGATTTAGTGGTTTGGATCAGGAATTGGCTAGCTGGAAGAAAACAGAGGGTGGTGGTTGATGGGAAATATTCATCCCGGAGTTCAGTTACTCGTGGTGTACTGCAAGGATCTGTTTTAGGGCCACTGCTGTTTGTCATTTTTATTAATGACCTGGATGAGGGCATAGAAGGATGGATTAGTAAATTTGCGGATGACACTAAAGTTGGTGGAGTTGTAGATAGTGCGGAGGGAAGTGGCAGGTTACAGAGGGACATAGATAAGCTGCAGAGCTGGGCTGAGAGGTTGCAAATGGAGTTTAATGTGGAAAAGTGCGAAGTGATTCACTTTGGAAGGAGTAACAGGAATACAGAGTACTGGGCTAATGGTAAGATACTTGGTAGTGTGGATGAACAGAGGGACCTGGGTGTCCATGTGCATAGATCCCTGAAAGTTGGCACCCAGGTTGATAGGGTTGTTAAGAAGGCGTACAGTGTGTTAGCTTTTATTGGTAGAGGGATTGAGTTTCGGAGCCAGGAGGTCATGTTGCAACTGTACAAAACTCTGGTGCGGCCGCACTTGGAGTATTGCGTACAGTTCTGGTCGCCGCATTATTGGAAGGATGTGGAAGTGTTGGAAAAGGTGCAGAGGAGATTTACCGGGATGTTGCCTGGTATGGTGGGAAAATCGTATGAGGAAAGGCTGAGGGGCTTGAGGTTGTTTTCGTTAGAGAGAAGAAGGTTAAGAGGTGACTTGATAGAGGCTTACAAGATGATCAGAGGATTAGATAGGGTGGAGAGTGAGAGCCTTTTTCCTCGGATGGTGATGGCTAACACGAGGGGACATAGCTTTAAATTGAGGGGTGAGAGAGGTAGGTTCTTTACTCAGAGTAGTAAGGGCGTGGAATGCCCTGCCTGCAGCGGTAGTGGACTCGTCAACATTGAGAGCATTCAAATGGTTATTGGATAAGCATATGGATGATATTGGAATAGTGTAGGTTAGATGGGCTTTAGATTGGTTTCACTGGTCGGCGCAACATCGAGGGCCGAAGGGCCTGTACTGCGCTGTTATGTTCTATGTTCTGTCTGTTGTGGGCGGTACGGTGGCACAGTGGTTAACACTGCTGCCTCAGAGCATCAGGGACCTGGGTTCAATTCCCAGCTTGGGTGACTGTGCAGAGTCTGTACGTTCTCCCCGAGTCTGGTGGGTTTCCTCTGAGTGCTCCAGTTTCCTCCCACAGTCAGAAAGACGTGCTGGTTAGGTGCATTGGCCAAGCTAAATTCTCCTTCAGTGTACACGAACATGCGCCGGAGTATGGCAACTAAGGTATTTTCACAGTAACTTAATTGCAGTGTTAATGTAAGCCTACTTGTGACACGGTGGCATGGTGACACAGTGGTTAACACTGCTGCCTCACAGCTCCAGAGACCCAGGTTCGATTCCTGGCTTGGGTCACTGTCTGTGTGGAGTTTGCATGTTCTCCCCGTGTCTGCATGGGATTCCTCCGGGTGCTCCGGTTCCCTCCCACACTCCAAAGATGTGCAGGTTAGGTTGATTGGCCATGCTAAATTGCGCCTTAGTGTCCTGGGATGTGTAGACTAGAGGGGTTAGCAGGGTAAATGTGTGGGGTTGTGGGGATAGGGCCTGGGGTGGGATTGTTGTTGGTGCAGGCTCGATGGGCTGAATGGCCTCCTTCTGCACAGTAGGGATTCTATGATTTCTACTAATAAATAAACTTTAAAGAAGTGTATCGACTATTACTAGTGTTCTGTGAAAAATGTAAAATATCAGAATGTGTTATTTATATTGCAATTTTTTTTCAGTATGAAAATGTATGAAAGTTGCATGTTTAGAAAAGGTGTAATAATTGTGCAACCTTTTTTCTAGGTGATGAGGTTCTTGAATGGAATGGTAAACCGTTACCAGGAGCTACAAATGAAGAAGTGTACAATATCATTTTGGAATCAAAATCAGAACTTCAGGTTGAAATAGTTGTTTCAAGGCCAATTGGGTAAGGTTTGAAATCCTGTCTAACGCTACTTCTGAAGTAAGGAGCTAGTTGATGTACAACAGGGGTCAGCGCTTTCTCGGAATCTTGATGACAGGACACATGTGTCCATTTCACATCCATATTGTGTGAATTTCTTTTATTCAAAACCACAACTGTGGAAAAGGAATGCAGAATGAAAGAAGATTGAGATTATCATCATGCAATTCCGCACTATTCCCTTGAGTTGAGGAAATGTCATGCTGCAATATTTAGTTAGATTCTTTGATGTAGCTATATTGTCAATTAAGATCCAGTAGCACCACCATGCACACTTGAGAGCTCCGCACCATGATCAGTGATAAATGTATGCCTGTATTTATTGAAGCACTGTTTAGAATACAGGGGAGCTTGTGATGTTTTCGGCCGTGTCCCTGTCTCTGAGCCAGAAGCTGCTTGTTCGAGTTTATCCCAAAATTTAATTGCCAAGGAAAATTCATGATGTGACCAAATTTAAGCCCTTCCAACATACCTGTGGCAGGCAATAAGATTGGAGTGGCACCCATCAAGCTGTCGCCTCAAGCAACAGGCTGGTGACCTGTCCCAGGAAAACCATTTCATGTGCCATCAGACGTAGAAGAGAAGGAAGAAATGGAATCCAATGTTATAAGTATCAGGGCGATTGGTGAAAGTGTTTTTACATTTAAATTGTCCTCCTAATTACCACGGACTCCTGATGTTACATTTATGAAGGCACACATTTTAGAGAAGGAAGTTAGAAAATTGAAGAAATATAAATACAAAATAAAATGCTGGAAATACTCAGCTGGTCAGGCAGCATCTGGGGAAGGAAAAGCACATGTTATTCAAGTCTATGACCTTCCATGAGAGCCTTTTGGTTTTCAGTGTGGTGACAATGCCTTGGAGGAATGCAGTTGACAGCACATCTACGACATTGAGGAAAATTACAACAGGGGATTACAGTGAAGTACAGAAATGAAATTGTAATAGAATTCCATGGATTCCATAGACAGGTGCTGGTCCCGTAAAGGATAAAGGTGAGGAGAACATTTTGGTGGGAAGGGGAACAGTCAGAAGTTGTGGCCCTCATGGAAATCAGGCAGGATTTTCTACCCCAACAGTGTTTTGCGGAAGTGGCCCACAATTGGCAGGCAGTGGGGTCCTCTGGTCCCAGTGCTATAAATGTGGTTGCCCATTGTTCTCGCCCTCCATCGCTGGGGAACCCATGGTGGGAAGGGGTTGCGCGGCGAGACTGGAAGATTCCGCCGGCAGGACCAGCGGGAAAATCCCATCCCAAGACTCCTGTAGACTGGGAGCAAGTTGCAGATGGACCTCAAAGGTAATAATTTCTGAATCACTCTCTGCCTTGTGCTCATGAGCACAGTAGCAATAAAATACGACAGTTAACATCTAGCTGAAGAAATGGTGCAGGAGGGAGGGCAACCGATTGTGAGGTCGGAGGGACTTATTCAAGGTGGACAAGGTGCACTTGGGCAGAGCTGGGACCAGTGTCCTCGCTGAGAGATTATTTAGGGGAGGGTGAAAACTGAGTTGGCAGAGGGTGGGGTTCTAGTCTGAAATAATAAGGCAGGGATTTGAGTCACAGAACCCCCCATAACCTTTCAAGAGCTTTGGGGAACCCCAAGTATGCTTATCATGTTGATGACTTGTTTCAGCTCTCTCCCATGAACCCCCTTCCATAGCCCCCTTCACATGAGTCACCTACTGAAGTCCCCCAATAAGTCCCCTCCCAAATTCCCCTTCCCATGGTCCCCCTCACATTGTATTTAGTTTTTTGCCAAGATTTAATGATTTTAAATGCCTTTTCAGGATATGCTTGAGACTGCCAAGCTCACTCTTACTGAGTAAGAATGCTTACCTACCCAGCTCCTCCGCCCCTTTTGCTGCTTCTCTGCCACTTAGGCCACTGCTCCACTTGTTCAACCGCTTCTCTGTCCAGCAACAGAAAAGAACAAGAAATCAAATTGGCCAATCAAAACCTTGCCTCTCTGAGCATTGGTTACTGATAAACTCAGAGAGGGTGGGCTCTGATTGGTCAATTTTATTCTTAAGTTTTCTTTGATTTGTGGCTGCTGCTGTTTCTGAAACCTTTGTTTTTTCATCAGACTTATGCATACACTTTAGATCATGCACTATTTATTTCCAGATTTTAAAAAAACAGCTTCTTCTCACAAGGTTTTTGGAGCTTTCAGTTTGGGAACCCCTGCATTACAGAATAAAAATAATGTACAAAGAGGACTGGGAGAGACAAACAGCAAAGGGGTTAGACAAAGGGGATAAGAGTCAGGTGAAGGTCCAACATTATTGAACAATTTATCAAGGAAAAAAAACAACAGACTCTACTATTGTACTTTAATTAAACTCTATCAAGCTCTTCACAGGACTCTTCAGTAAACAGTCTTAAATCTCTAAGTAAACAGTTTCTAACCTGTACTAGCTAGCTACTTCTGACACACACTCCCAAGGATTTGCTACACCCTATTCACAGATCCCGATCAATACATATGAACTGTTTGTCTGAAAAGACTGGTAATACCTATTCAGTAAGGCTACAACTTGTTCCTTGGTCTTTGAGGGTTGGCTGATGATTCAGGATCTGCATTCGTCGATTTGGGCTTCCTCTGTTGTTTAGGGCTAATTCTGGTCTTCGGGACGTCTCATCGGGGTGGTCTTCTAGGTCTGGTCAATCTGATGATGCTCGAAACGAGGTATAAGGAGCTGGAGGTGCTGTGCTGCTCAGCTGCCAATTGAAGGTGCTCTCTGGAGATGCCATTGGAGAAGGTGCAAAAGTAGGGAGAGCTAGGGCTCCAGGTTACACCTTTTATTCCCCCTCTTCGTACTCTTCTTAGATTCTGTAGCCTTTTAAAAAATACTAATATTGGGCAGGGCAGAAAGATCCAATGAGGTAATTACTTCCCATCTTTGGAGGTTGCAGAACATGGTTTTGAACCTTCAACTGTCAAGAGCTGTCCTTGTAAAGCTGTTCTTCTGGCCTCCTACTGAGCTGGGTGCCACCAAGTCTGCATAACATTCTTCTAACAAAGTAGGTCCACTAGAGATGTGAACAATGTCGCCATTCACACCTGGCCAGGTAGTTCCAGGCCTGTCTGGTTTCGACAGAAAGTTGATTGTCCAAGCCTGGCTGTATGAATACTGTGTTCCAGCTCTGCAGCTTGCAAATAGCAGAGCCCAGTTAGGTTTAAACTTGGCTTCCACATTTTGAGTTTTTTATCTATGCTTGAAAAATAGCAAACTTTTTGCAACATTCCTGGAGGTCATGGGTCACCTGACCACAGGGGAATTACAAGGCAGTCAAGAATGGGTTTGGACTGCATGTGCCTGAATGTAGCATGGTAAATAAGGTCAGTGAACCTGTAGAGGTAAATAATAACAATCTAGAGTTCCCTTAATGTCCATGGACACAGAGCGAAAAGAAAACAGTGAAACAAAGCTTAAGGTAAATTTAAAAGCAGAATACTGTTGATGCTGGAAATCTGAAGTAAAGACAGGAAATCATAGAGTCATTGAGGTTTACAGCATGGAAACAGGCCCTTCAGCCCAACTTGTCCACGGCGCCCCTTTTATTAACCCCAAAGCTAGTCCCAGTGGCCCATATCCCTCTATACCCATCTTACCCATGAAACTGTCTAAACGCTTTTTAAAAGACAAAATTGTATCTGCTGGTCACAGGCCTCCAGCTTGAAAAACAACCCTCTACAATCACCTTCTGTCATCAAGCCAATTTTGTATCCATTTGGCTACTTCGCCCTGGATCCCATGAGATTTAACCTTATGCAACAACCTACCATGTGGTACCTTGTCAAAGGCCTTGCTAAAGTCCATGTAGACAACGTTGACTGCACTGGCCTCATCTACCTTCTTGATTACTTCTTCAAAAAATTCAATCAAATTTGTGAGATATGATTTTTCACTAACAAAGCCATGCTGACTGTCCCTAATCAGTCCTTGCATCTCTAAATGCCTGTCGACCCTGTCTCTCAAAATACCTTCTAACAACTTACCTACTATAAATGTGAAGCACACTGGCCAGGCTTTTCCCTGCAGCCCTTCTTAAACAAAGGCACAACATTTGCCACCCTCCAATCTTCAGTCACCTCACCTGTGACTACCGATGATTCAAATATCTCTTCTAGGGGACCCACAATTTCCTCCCTAGCCTCCCACAGTGTCCTGGGATATACTTCATCAGGTCCCGGGGATTTATCTACCTTAATGCACTTTAAGACTTCCAGCACCTCCTTCTCTGTTATATGTACACTCCTCAAGACATCACTATTTATTTCCCCAAGTTCCCTAACGTCCATGCTTTTCTCAACAGTAAATACTGATGAGAAATATTCATTTCGGATCTCACCCAAATGCTGTAAAAATTTTCAACAGCTCAGGCAGTATCTGTGGAGAGAAACAGAATTCACATTCCAGGATGATAACCTTGTCCAAACTGGGAAGAGTTTGAGATGTAACAGGTTTTGAGCTGAAGGTGGATGGGATCAGGACAATCTTTGCTGGAGTGAAAGACAGGAAAGATTGAATGACCAAAGGCATTCTTGCAGAGCCAAATGTAGATGGGGCAAAAATAGGAACAATGGAGCTGGAGAGAGGGTGTGCCTCTGTAAGAAATCAAAACACAAGAATACTGAAATGTGCAAAGAAAATGAAATACAGTTTACAGTCTGAAATTGTTGGACTCAGTGTTGAATTTGGAACACCTCAAAGTGCCTAATTGAAAGTGAAGGTTCTATTTTCATATTTCCTATCAGCTTTTCCGGGGTTATTTCCAGTTTATGATAAATGTCAAGTTTATTTCAATGGAGAGCCAGACTGAATACAAAAGATAAAGGAAATAAGAGGAGCAATGCGTGTAATTTGAATGAGGAACATTAGGATAGGAATGGAGTGTTAAGCCCCTTGAATCCATTCATCCATTTAATGAGATTATAGTTGATCTGTGATGCAACTCCATCTCCTTTGCCCCATATCCCTTAATACCTTTGGTTTACAAAAATCCATCAACCTCAGAATTAAGTCGCATTTGAACAACATCAGTTGGTATTTGCGGAATAGATTTTTATGCTGAAATATTTCCTAATTTCACTCCTGAAAAGTCTGGCTCTGATTTTTTTGTGTCTGCCCCCGGTCCTAGAATCTCCAACCAGCAAAAATGTTTCTCCCTATATGATCAGTTCCCTTCATATCTTTAAAACTTGGATCAAATTGCCTCTCAACTTGGTAAATTGCTGGGAGTACAACCTGAGTTTACATAATTTCTCTGCAGAACTTAACTCTGGGAGCTCAGGTCTCATTTTGGTAAATCTGTGCTGCACTCCCATGGGCAGCAAGGTAGCACAATGGTTAGCACCGCTGCTTCACAGCTCCAGGGACTCGGGTTCGATTCCCGGCTTGGGTCACTGTCTGAGTGGAGTTTGCACATTCTCCCTGTGTCTGCGTGGGTTTCCTCCGGGTGCTCCGGTTTCCTCCCACAGTCCAGAGATGTGCGGGTTAGGTTGATTGGCTATGCTAAATTATCCCTTAATGTTCCGAGATGCGTAGGTCAGAGGGATTAGCGGGTAAATATGTAGGGATACGGGGATAGGGCCTGGGTGGGATTGTGGTCAGTCAGACTCGATGGGCTGAATGGCCTCTTTCTGCAGTGTAGGGTTTCTATGATTCTATGACTCCCTTCAAGGACAAATATTTTATTTGTTTCCAGGATGTGAGTGTCCCTGAGGACACCAAATGTTGCACAGCCATAATTGCTGTTTGGTGAACTGCCTTCTTGAATAACTGCAGCCCATGTGGTGTGAGTACGCCCACAGTGCTATTATGAAGGAAGTGCCAGGATTTTAACCTAGCGACAGTAAAGAAAGGGTGATATAATTCCTAGCTTGGAGGGGAACTTGCAGGTGGTGGTGTCCATGTGTCTGCTGTCCTTGTCATTCTGGGTGGTGGAGGTCATAGGTTTGGAAGGTGCTGTCGAGGGAGCCCTGATGAGTTGCTGCAGTGTAGATAGTACTCACTGATGCTGATATGCACTGATGATGCAGGTAGTGAAAGTTTAAGCTGGTGAAGGGGGTGCTAGTCAAGCAGATTTCTTTGTCCTGGATTGTGTTGAGCTTCTTCAATGTTGTTGGCGTGCTTGCATTCATAGAGTCATCGGGGTTTACAGCATGGGAACAGGCCTTTCGGCCCAACTTGTCCATGCCATTCATCCAGGCAAGAGAAGAATATTCCATCGTACTCTTGGCTTGTGTCTTTAATGCTGTGGACAGACTTTGCAGACGCACTCTCCACAGGATTCCCAGCCCGTGACCTGCTCTTGCATCCACAGTATTTATATGGCTGGTCCAGTTCAGTTTCTGGTCAATGGTAACCCCCAGGATATTGATAGGGAAGATTCATTGATGGTAATGACATTGAATATCAAAAGGAGATGGCTAAATCCTCCCTTGTTGGAGATCGTCATTGTCTGGCACTTGTATGATATGTATGTTATTTGCCAATTGTCAGCCTAAACATGAATGTTGTCCACATCTTTTTGCATTTGGACATGGACTGCTTCAGTATCTGAGCAGTTGTGAATATTGTGCAGTCATCAATGAACCTCCCCCCTTTTGACCTTATGATGGAGGGATGGTCATTGATGAAGCAGTTACAGGTTGGGCATGGGACACTACCCTGAGGAACTCCTATAGTGATGTCTTGGAGCTGAGATGATTGACCAGCACGGTAGCGCAGTGGGTAGCACTGCTGCTTCACAGCTCCAGGGTCCCGGGTTCGATTCCCGGCTCGGGTCACTGTCTGTGTGGAGTTTGCACGTTCTCCTCGTGTCTGCGTGGGTTTCCTCCGGGTGCTCCGGTTTCCTCCCACAGTCCAAAGATGTGCGGGTTAGGTTGATTGGCCAGGTTAAAAAAAAAAAATTGCCCCTTAGAATCCTAAAATGCGTAGGTTAGAGGGATTAGCAGGTAAATATGTGGGGGTAGGGCCTGGGTGGGATTGTGGTCGGTGCAGACTCGATGGGCCGAATGGCCTCCTTCTGCACTGTAGGGTTTTTATGATGATTTCTATGACCTCCAACCACCACAACCATCTTCCTTTGTGCCAGGTGAGACTCCAACCAGTGGTGAGTTTTGCCCTGATTCCCATTGACGCTAGTTTGCTAGGGATCCTTGATGTCATATTTGGTCAAATGCTACCTCGATTTACAACAATCTGAGGTTCCTATCTGCTTCAAGAAGACGACCATCATTGTAGTACCAAAGAAAAGCCAAGCAGCGTGCCTTAATGACTATTGTCTGGTGGCTCTGACATCCATCATTATGAAGTGCTTTGAAAGGTTAGTCCTGGCACGAATCAATTCCAGCCTCCCGGATTGCCTGGATCCACTACAGTTTGCCTACCACCTCAACAGGTCCACAGCAGACCCCTGGCCCTGCACTCAATTCTGGAACACCTAGATAACCAAGACATCGATGTCAGACTCCTGTTTATTGATGACAGCTCAGCCTTCAACATCATTATTCCTGCGAAACTCATCTCCAAACTCCGTGGCCTGGGCCTCGGCTCCCCCCTCTGCGACTGGATCCTGAACTTCCTAACCCACAGACCACAATCAGTAAGGATAGGCAACAACATCTCCTCCATGATCATCCTCAACACCGGTGCCCCACAGGCTGTGTTCTCAGCACCCTACGATATTTCTTTTGCACCTATGACTGTGTGGCCTAATTCCACTCCAACTCAATTTTCAAGTTTGTTGATGACCCCACCGTAGTGGGTCGAATCTCAAGCAGTGATGAGACAGAGTACAGAAATGAAATAGAGAATCTGGTGAACTGATGCAACGACAATAATCTCTACCTCAATGTCAACAAAACAAAAGAGATTGTCATCAACTTCAGTGAATGAAGTGGATAACATGCCCCTGTCTACATCAATGGCGACGAAGTAGAAATGGTTGAAAGCTTCAAGTTTTCAGGTGTCCAGATCACCAACAACCTGTCCTGGTCCCCCCCATGCTGACACTACAGTAAGAAAGCCCACCAACACCTCTACTTTCTCAAAAGACTAAGAACATTTGGCATGTCAGCTACGACTCTCACGAACTTTTACAGATACACCATAGAAAGCATTCTTTCTGGTTGTATCACAACTCCTGCTCTGCTCAAGACCACAAGAAACTACAAAGGGTCGTGAATGTAGCCCAATACATCACGCAAACCAGCCTCCCATCTATTGACTCTGTCTACACTTCCCGCTGCCTCGGCAAAGCAGCCAGCATAATTAAGGACCCCACGCACCCCTGGCATATTCTCTTTTACCTCCTTCTGTCGGGAAAAAGATACAAAAGTCTGAGGTCACGTACCAACCAACTCAAGAACAGCTTCTTCCTGGCTGCCATCAGACTTTTGAATGGACCTACCTCGCATTAAGTTGATCTTTCTCCACACCCTAGCTATAACTGTAACAGTGCATCCTGCACTCTCTCGTTTCCTTCTCTATGAACAGGTATGCTTTGTCCATATAGTGAGCAAGAAACAATACTTTTCACTGTATACTAATACATGTGACACTAATAAATCAAATCAAGATCTCAAGGGTAGTCACACTCACCTCACCTCCGGCATTCAGCTCTTTTGTCCATATTTGGACCAAGGATGGAATGAAGCCAGGTGCTGAATGACCTTGGCAGAACCCAACAGAGCATCAGTGAGTCGATTATTGCTGCTTAGGTGTTGCTTGATAATGCTGTTGACCTTGCTTCCCATCACTGGACTGGTGATTGAGAGTAGACTGATGGGGTGGTAATTGTCCAGGTTGGATTTGTCCTCTTCTGTAAAGGACATACCTGGGCAATTTTCCACATTGTCAAGTCAATGGCGGTGTGTGGGTGTACTGGAACAGCTTGACTAGGGGCTCAACAAGTTCTGTAGCTCAAGACTTCAGTCTTGAATCATTTGTATAAATCATTTGTATAAATGGCAAATATGTTAGGTTCGATAGCATCTACAATATTCGGTGCCTTCAGATCTTCTTGATATCACGTGGAATGAATCAAATTGACTGAAGACTGATATCTGGGATTTTGGGGACCTCCGGAGGAGGCGAGATGGATCACCCGCTTCGCACTTCTGGCTCAAGATTACTGCAAATGCCTCAGCCTTATCTTTTGTACTGATGTGCTGCACTCCTCCATCATTGAGAATGGAGGTATTTGTGGATCCTCCTCCTCATAGAGTCATAAAGATATACAGCACGGAAACAGGCTCTTCGGCCTAACTCATCCATTCCCACCAGGTTTCCTAAACTGAACTATAGCACAAAGATTACCGACCAGGTTTCGTAAACTGAACGATGATACAAAGATTGGCCGTGTGATTAACAGTGAGGCGGAGAAAATTTAGATGGAAGGGTCAAATGGGTAGATAAGTGATGGATAGAATTTAACCCTGAAAAGTGTGAGGTGATACACTTTGGGAGGAGGAATTTGACAAGGAAGTATTCAGTGAATGGTCGGACATTAGAAAGTTCTGTGGATCAAAGGGACCTTGGTGTGTTTGTCCACAGATCTCTGAAGGCTGAAGGGCATGTTGGGCGGCAGGGTAGCACAGTGGTTAGCACTGCTGCTTCACAGCTCCAGGGATCTGGGTTCGATTCCCAGCTTGGGTCACTGTCTGTGTGGAGTTTGCACATTCTTCCTGTGTCTGCGTGGGTTTCCTCCGGGTGCTCCGGTTTCCTCCCACAGTCCAAGGATGTGCGGGTTAGGTTAATTGGCCATGCTAAATTGCCCCTTAGTGTCCCGGGATGCATAGGTTAGAGGGATTAGCGAGTAAATATGTGGGGATATGGGGATAGGGCCTGGGTGGGATTGTGGTCGGTGCAGACTCGATGGGCCGAATGGCCTCTTTCTGCACTGTAGGGTTTCTATGTTTCTATGATTCTATGATTCTTCTATGAATAGGGTGGTGGAAAAGGCATATGGGAAACTTGCCTTTATCAATTAAGGCATAGATTACAAAAGCAGGGAAGTCATGTTGGAGTTGTGTAGAACTTTGGTGAAGACACAGCTAGAGTACTGTGTGCAGTTCTGGTCACCACATTATAGAAAGGATCTGATTGCACTGGGCGGGGTGCAGAGGAGATTCACCAGGATGCTGCCTGGGATGGAACATTTAAGTTATGAAGAGAGGTTGCATAGGCTTGGGTTGTTTTCTTTGGAGCAGGGGTGACCTGATTGAGTTGTGCAAGATTATGAGGGACGTGGACAGAGGGGATACCCTGTATACCTGTGACGCCACTTTCAAGGAACTATTTGCCTGCACCTCGAGGTCTCTCTGTTCAACATCACTCACCAGGGCCTTGCCATTAATTATAAAAGTCCTGCCCTGGTTTGCCTTTCCAGACTGCAACACCTTGCATTTATCTGAATTAAACTCCATCTGCCATTCCTCGCCCCACTGGCCCAGTCGATCAAGATCCCATTGTAGTCTTAGATAACCTTCTTCACTGTCCAATGCACTACCAAGATTGGTGTCATCTGCAAACGTACTAACCATGCCTCGTATATTCTCATCCAAATCATTTGTATAAATAGCAAACAACAATGGACCCAGCACCGACCCCTGCGGCACACCACTGGTCACAGGCTCCCAGTCTGAAAAACAACCCTCTACCACTATCCTCTGTCTATTAGCGGCAAGCCAATTTTCTATTCAATTGGCTAGTTCTCCCTGGATCCCATGTGATCTAACCTTACTGACCAGTCTATCATGTGGTACCTTGTCGAAGGCCTTGCTAAAGTCCATGTAGACACTGTCTACCACACTGTCTTAATCGATTTTCTTGTTTACCCCTTCAAAAATCACTACCAAATGTTTAAGACACGATTTCCTATACATAAAGTTGTGCTATCCCTAATCAGTCCATGCCTTTCCATTTGCATGTAAATCCTCTCTCTCAGAATCCCCTCCAACAACTCACTGATCACTGACGTTAGACTCACCGGTCTGTAGTTTCCTGGCTTATCTCTGCCACCTTTCTTAAATAACAGCACAACATTTGCCTTCCTCCACTGTTCTGGCACATCACCTGTGGCTGTCAATGTTCATATATCTCCGCTGGGGCCCCATGATTTCTTCCCTAGCTTCTCAAAATATCTTGGGATACACTTGATCAGGCCCTGGGGCTTTATCTACCTTTAACAACATTAAGAGCATTCAAATGGCTATTGGATAAACATATGGATGATATTGGAATAGTGTAGATTAGAGGGGCTTTAGATTGGTTTCACTGGTCGGCGCAACATCGAGGGCCAAAGGGCCTGTACTGCGCTGTAATGTTCTATGTTCTATGTTTATGCATTTTAAGACCTCCAGCACTCCTCTTCTGTAATGTGGATGCTTCTCAAGACATCACTGTTTACTTCCCCGAGTTCCCTCGCTTCCATATCTTTCTCCATGGCAAATACTGACGAGAAGTATTCATTTAGGATCTCGCCCATCTCCTGTGGCTCCTTACATCGACAACCTCATTGATCTTTGGGGAGGCGATGGCCCAGTGATATTATCGCTAGACTATTAATCCAGAAACTCAGCTAGCGTTCTGGGGACCCGGGTTCAAATCCTGCTTAAATTTGAATTTAATAAAAAATATTAAGAATCCACTGATGACCATGAAACCATGGTCGATTGATCCTTACCTGGTCTGGCTTACACATAACTCCAGAGCCACAACAATGTGGTTGACTCTCAACTGCCCTTGGGCAACTACGGAAGGGCAATAAATGCTGGCCAGTCAGTGACGCCCATGTCCCACGAATTGAATAAAAAGCATCTTTAAGGGGCCCTATTCTCTCTCTAGTTACTCTTTTGTCCTGAATATACTTGGAGAATCTCTATGGATATTCTCTTTGGATCATCCTTTACCTTGTCTGCCAAAGCTACCTCATGTCCCCTTTTTGCTTTCCTGATTTCCCTTTTAAGCGTACTCCTACACCCCAGTATTTTCCAGCCTGTCTGTCCCAGTGTGCCTATCGCAGTGATTTTCCCAGTGTGTCTGTCCCAGTGCTTTTTCCAGTGCATCTGTGGATCAGTGCATTTGTGTCTGGAAGTCTGTTTCCAGAGTGATTTTACAGGTCTCCATTCTAGATCCCTTTTTGTCAGGAAACAGTAGCATAGTAATCCTGGACTAGAGTTTCACAGAATGAGTTCAAATCTCACCATGGAAGAGGTGAATTTAAATTCAATGACTTAATAAATCTGAGAAAAAAACCAATGTTTTTGTTTGCAAGATGTTAATTAATTCAGAATGCTATATGAACTTGCTTTGCAGTTTTTGACATTTGTGACATTTACATTTTTTTTTACTCTTAACGATTCGTTTGTCAGTTGCATCCCAAAAACACACTCGGGCAAATGCGTAAAATTCACCAGTGAGTAATGGAGTTTGACGTTAACTTGTATGTTTCAACTGTCCCATCAGAAGAGAGATCATGCTTATCAAATAACAGGAGAAACAGGAGAAAGCTGCTATTTGCAATTGAGAACTCTTGTTTGTAATGCAGGCAGATGCCATCAGCATTAACTCACAGAAGCAAATTGGTGTTTTTTTCCCCTTCAGTTTCTATTTTGGAGAAGAATTTTACCGCTCCATTGCAGCAAGGTCTGGGCTGGAAAATGCGCCAAGTCATTCAAAAATCCATTGACTTGAGTGGGACCGGAAGATTCTGCCACCTCCTCAAAGTCAAGCGTGGTTTCTCGTAAACACCACTTATTAATTCATCACCCTAATCTCAACATTTCAACCTTGCTGGTCCCATGTTTAGCTCTTCTGCTAAATGTGAAAAAGTATATTGAGCTTTGAGAAACAGATTTTGAGCGCTGACTTCCGTCAGGACTGGGTGATGTTTATTTCGAGAATAGGTGATGGAGAATAGAACAAGGTGATGTTAAAAGTTCTAAACTACCCAGGTAATATTTGTTGCATGACGCAACGTTGTCATCATATCGAATGGCAAAACGAGGTTATACTTGACAAAAGTTTCATGCCTCCTTCCTGCATTGCAAAGTCCTAGAGCTCTCTGTCATTTAAGGATTCAAAGCCTTTTTAAATGCCAACATTCATAGAATCCCTGCAGTGCAGAAAGAGGCCATTCGGCATATCGAGCCTGCAACGATGATGATTCCACCCAGCCCCTATCCCCATAACCCCAGATATTTACCCAGATACTAAGGGGTAATTGAGCATTGCCAATCCACCTAACCCACACATCTTTGGACCGTGGGAAGAAATTGGAGCACCTGGAGGAAACCCAAGCAGACACGGGGAGAATGTGAAAACTCCTCACAGTTACCCGAGGCTGGAATTGAACCCGGGTCCCCGGTGCTGTGAGGCAGCAGTGCTAACCACTGTCCCACCATGCCACCCTTTCATACAAGGATTTACATTAGCAAACTCAAGACAAAATGGAGAGAACCAAGACTTTTGTCATATGAATATAACTAGCCATGGGAAGATAGTCATATCACCATGTCTATAATTTTCCAGAGCACACTGAGGCAGTCGTGTTGAACTTACACCGCTGTGGGTTTGACAACTGGTCATTCATAGAATCCCTACAGTACAGAAGGAGGCCATTTGGCCCATCGAGTCTGTATTGACCAGAATCCTACCCAGGCCCTATTCCTGTAACCCCACACATTTACCCCGTTAATCCCCCTGACAGTAGGGTTAATTTAGCATGGCCAGTCAACCTAACCCTCACATCTTTGGACTGAGGGAGGAAATCGGAGCAACCGGAGGAAACCCACGCAGACAGGGGAAGAACATGCAAACTCCACACAGACAGTGACCCAAGGCCAGAATTGAATCTGGGTCCCTGATGCTGTGAGGCAGCAATGCTAACCACATTCAGAGCCAAGAGATGAGGCGATGGCACTTCAGAGCCAGGTCTATCTCACCAACATCTCTCTCAACCCCACCATTGTCCAGTCCATCGCTTGTCCAACATCTAATCCTGGATGAAATAAATTGTCCTCCAATTAAATATTGGGAATATCAAATTTATTAGCCACAATTCTCTGACTTCGCTTGAGGCTGGAATTCTCTGGTCGCACTACAAAGAATGGAGGTTCGGCTGAGTTTCAAATTCTCCATTCTCGCTGGCAGCGATAGGGGGGTGAAAGAGACTGGAGAACTTTGGCCATTGTCCTTGGACCTCACCAGACTGCCACTTATCCTGTCTCCTTTACTCCCTCCCTCTGATCCTATCTCTCTCTCCTGGCATTCCCTCACTCTGATTCTGCTTTTATGTAAGTTGAGAGTGTAGCCCCTTTAACTATTGCTTGTGCAATGGTCATGTGACCCTGGGTGTCTGGAGATTTGCAGGGGACCACCCTGGATGTGTGAGTGTGGAGCAAGTGAGACCAGCAAGTAGATAGTGTGTGTTCCCCGACGTCTGTTTGTGGAGTCAGTTCTTGGGATACCCCCAGTAGCAGAGTACACAATACTGGCAACGAAGGTTGGAGTGAAGGATCGGGACTTTCATCTGCTGAGATCCACAGTGCAGAGTGAAAAATAAAACCCCCCCTCGGAGGACGGGTAGGGCCGCGGTGGGGGGGCGTCGTGGGAAGCAGCGAGTTAAATGGACTCCAGCGCTGTCGACAGTTGCAAAGTTCTGTCTCCATAGTCGTTGCTGGAATTGGCCATTGCGGGGTGATCGGAGGACACTCGGTTGTCGGGCGAGAGGAGCACCGAGCGCTCGTGGAGAAGGGAACGCAGGAGCCAGCACAGACACGAGGCTCCGGACTGAGGTTCAGGAGTGGAAAAACCCTTGCTGATGGCAAGGAAAAATGGTGAGAATATTTGGCAAGATACATGCATTCGACGAGGAAGCCGAGTCATGGACGGCCTCCATCGAGCGGTTTAATATATTTTTGACAGCGAATTGGGTGGCAGATGACCTCATTGGGCTGGTCATTCTTGGCATGGTTGGAAGCAAGACATTCGTCATTCTGAGGAGTTTACTGCGGCCGGAGAAACCGACTAAAAAGTCTTTTCCAGAGTTGTGTGCTGTTTTGGAGAGGCATTTTGCACCAAAACCACTGATGAACTTGGAGTGTTTCTGTTTTTACAAGTGGGACCAGTTCGAGGACGAGACCGTCACAAAATTCGTGACGACCCTCAAAAGCCTCACAGAACATTGTGAATTTGGGACTTTTTTTCAAGACACTGTTGTATCTGTAAAACCTCAGATACTTTCGACCAGTTTACTTACTCAAAAGTTTACCCCCGTGTCCTTATTTGGAAGATGAACAAAGGACAAACACAAGTAAAGGTTCAATACGTTTATTATTAATAACACTATTAAACCTTAAGTTACCCACCGAAAACAAGAGGATCCCCCAGATTCAAGTATACTACCTGCAAAGATGGTTTGGTTAAACTGCAGGCCCGATTCTCTGAGTCCCTCTGATCCGTGGTCACGAAGGTGAGTCTCAATGGCAGCTTCTTCCTTCCTTCCTTTTCTGGTCAGTCTTCCAGATGGTAAAGGTTACCTCTCTCATCGAGTCTTGGCTGCTGGTGTGTCTGAGATGCATACCTTTATCCCCCTGCCTGCCAGCCTTTCCAGAAACTTCTCTGGTTTCCGTCCAATGAGGTCCCGGGAGGGGGTCCTAATACCCAGTGGGTTTCTTGATGTCTGCCTAACGAGACACCAGGGCCCACCCCCAGGTGTCCATCTCCATGGTGTTGCTTACATGCAACCTGTTGCCAGATAAGGTAACTTAGGTGATAGAGAGTCTGGCCTGATCTGGGCTTCTAACAATAGGCCGGTGCATTTCAATGGGGTGCGATGATCTCCTGCTGGGTCTCAGTAGAGTCCTTGATGGGTGATTGATGGGCCAGGCCCAGACATGTTCCTGTGTCTTTGTATATTTGACTTCCATCAAGTCTGGCCTTCCCAAGGTTTGACTGTGTTTGATTTTAATATGCCCAATTCTTTAGTTCAGGATATCCAATTTAATCAGCCTTAAAACTAGACCCTGATTATATTACCACAACACGTTGTGTGTGGCCTCCAAAAGGAAGCAATTCAATGAAGGCTGCTGGCAGAGCTGCAGCTGGAGTTTAAGAAGGCTTTTGAAATTGCAATCTCAATGGAACAGGTTGCTAGGGAGGCAGCACAGTTAGGCGCTAGTGCAATGGTGCGCAAGTTGACAGAGATGCCAAAGAATCAGTCATAGCCCAGGGAATTGTAGCCGAATGGGTCACACACAGCCCAGTTGCTGCACGAGGTGCGTTCAGTCCTGGAACTGTCGGAAAATGTGCCACATTGCCCGAAACTGCAGAGCACTGGTGCCCCAGGAGAGTGTGAAGTCAAATTGATTGGGACTGAAACCAAGGAAGATGGGGAAAGTGGCAAGTGTAGATGAAGACAAAGGAGTCCCTGGGGTCTGTGGATGAAACAATGCAGACTTTTCTAGGTATGCTGGCGAAAACCTGTGCTTGGAGCCTTTTGTTTAAAAGTCTCTTTTTCCTGCTTTTCCCTCCTGTTTCAAGGTTTCAGACTGCCAGCACAATGAGATCTTCAGGCCGAATTCTCCTAACCCACCCATGGCGGGTTTGGTGCTGAGTGGGAGCAGAGAATTTAATGAGAGTGAAACAGTCAGAAACCTGCTGGTGTAAAGTCCAGTTGCAACTCTCCCAAAGGCGGGTGGTGTGAAGGCCATTTGCATTTATTTGCATCTTATTTAAACAGCTGTCCATCAGGCCTTTCAATCTGCCGTCATGTCGGCAGTAAATTATATTGTTCTGAAATCCGATTGCTAAAGAGTGATGTGCACAAAGGGGACTGACGAAGACAAGGGGGGTCAATTGGGAGGATGGCCGTGCAAGGTGGGGGAGGGAGGGCAAAGTCTCACAATAGCAGGCAGAGGGACAAGGAGGGGAATGAAGATGATGAATGTTGTAGGGAAATATCCCTTACCAGTGCAGAATAGAAGTTGAGTCGCAAATCAAGGTTCAAAGCGTGTCTTTATTGTACAATTACTGGGATCCCAGGGAGACCCCCGTAGCCAGCTCAGAAACAGTGGCTTGGCCACGTTGATCTCAATTAAATCACATCAGCTCTGGATCTTTATAGGGATCCAAATTCGCGCGGGAACATTTGATTATGCATTTTTACAATATGTATAAAGTGGTCTGTCAGTTTCAAAAGTCCCTAGGAAGTTTCATCGATTAGCATTTGTATGGTGTGTGTTCGTGTTAATGGGATTACTTGGTCCTGCCCCGGTGTCTAAATGCGTTTCCCATTATCTTCTCTATGTGTCCTCTTATCTGAATTGATCTTATTGTTTCGTGTCTGTGTTTCCTGCTTGTGAGATTGAGTGTTAATGTCATCCTGTCCTGTTGGGTGTCTGGAGTATTTCATTCTTAATCTTTTATTCTTATATCTTAGTTTATCAGATTTTTATGTCTGCCTTGGCCGAATTGGTAATATTTCAGTGATAGCTTGGTTTTGATAACCCACTCTATGTCTCGTTTCATAGGGATCTTGATCGTCCTTGGCCAGTTTAAAATGCAGCTGCGCGCTGTTGCTAGGCAGATTAGGGATCTTCCGTAGTTTCTGAAATTCGTGAGTCTCTCAGCTGTGCAGGGGGGGACCCGATCGAATATCCATCCGGGGGTGCCCCTCTGCATTGTTGGCCCGTTATGAGTGGTGCCAATTAGTCCAATATGTAAATATGTTTGATGATACAAATATGGTTTTCTGGAAAATTTCCTCCTTCATGAACAATGGATGTGAGAGGGAAGACAGAGGGGAGGGAAGCTGGACCTCAACAACGCTGCCTGAAAAGCTCACAAACAAGACGGTCTAAGCGCTAGCACATTTATTACTGAAGGTGAATGCACACAGACTGCAAATTATGGAGTGGAGGCCTGCTAGTGTGGCACATTAAAGATGATTAATACTAGCACCAAACAGGTAGTGTTTTGTGAAGGTTACTGTTGTCCATAGTCCTCTTTGGAAACAGGACCGACCTCAAGGAGCTGGCAGATAGGAGTCAGAGAGAGTAGACATTCCTGCTGTGAAATGGAAAGGAGCCACAGATAACAGGCAGTCCAGGGGCTACGTGGACCTCACAGTCTGAAGTCAGCGGTAAGAGACATTGCAAAGCGCAGCTATGCAGCAGGAGCAATCATTGGGAGCACGGTGTACCCCCAACTGCAGGGAGGGGCAAGGGCTGTGTGCTTCAAAAGAATGCACAGCTTGATGTCCAGGGCTTCAGAGAATCCTTGTGTCTTGTGCTACCAAATAAACCTGTTGGACTTTAACCTGGTGTTGTGAGACTTCTTACTGTGCTTACTCCAGTCCAACACCGGCATCTCCACATCATAGAATCCTGACAGTGCAGAAGGAGGCCATTCGACCCATGAAGTCTGCCTACCATTCGGAAAAAGACCCATTTATTCCGACTCTTTGTTTCCTGTCTGCCAACCAGTTTTCTATCCATCTAAATACATCATGCGTAATTCTATGCACTTACTTAACACACTAATCTCTTAGGTGGGACTTTACCGAAAGCCTTCTGAAAGCCCAAATAAACCACATCCATTGACTTCCCTTCATCAATTCCACCAGTTACATCCTCAAAATTCCAGTAGATTTGTCAAGTATGATTGATAATTTCATGCTGACTCTGTCCGATTCTCTCACTGTTTAAAAAAAAGTGCCATACTATAAAATCT
Source organism: Mustelus asterias (assembly GCF_964213995.1). Taxonomy (NCBI): domain Eukaryota; kingdom Metazoa; phylum Chordata; class Chondrichthyes; order Carcharhiniformes; family Triakidae; genus Mustelus; species Mustelus asterias. The sequence goes on along the minus strand of NC_135805.1, from coordinate 125,140,281 downwards.
TCGATAATAGACTCTAGAATTTTCCCCAATACCAATGTTCGGCTGACTGGTCTATCATTCCCTGTTTTCTCTGTATTGAAAAGGTTACATTAACTACACTCCAATCTGTAGGATTTGTTCCAGAGTCGAAAGAAACTTCATAGCTGACCACCAACGCATCCACTATGACAAGAGCAACTTCCTTCAATATTCTGGGATGTAGATTATCAAGCCCTGGGGACATTTTAGCCTTCAATCCCATCAATTTTCCTAACACCATTTCCTTACTTGTACTGATTTCCTTCAGTTCCTCCTTCTCACTAAACCCTGCGTTCCCCAACATCTTTGGCATGTTATTTGTGTCCTTCTTTGTGAAGACAAAACCGAAGTATATATTTAGTTGGTCAGTCATTTCTTTGTTCCCAGCTATGAATTTCCCTGTTCCTGACTGTAAAGGGCCCACGTTTGTCTTCACCAATTTTTTTCTCTTCACATACTTAAAAAAACTTTGACAGTCAGTTTTTATGTTTACTCTCGTACTCTATTTTCACCTTCCTTTTGTTCCTTCATCTAAATCAATATATATAGTGAAAACCTGGGGTCCCCGCACTGACCCTTATGGTACTTCTCACCTTCTTCCCCTTTGACCTCCTTCGCTGAATTCTAAACTGCTCCCATTTCTCAGGTCTGCTGGTTTTTTCTGATTAATTTGTAAGCCCTCTTACTTGAGTCTAATACGATCTCTAATTTTCCTTGTCCCATGGCTTGCACCTTTTTACAGTTTTATTTTTATGCCAGACAGGAATGAACAATTGTTGTTGTTCACCCATGCGCTCTTTGAATGTTTGTTGTTGCCTATCCACCATCATCCCTTTAAGTAACATTTCCCAATCCATCATAATCAACTCATGCCTCATACCATCATAGTTTTCTTTATTAAGATTCAGGACCCTCGTCTCAGAATCATCTACATCACTCTCCACCTTGATGAAGAATTCTATCATGTTATGGTTGCTCATCCCCAAGGAGTGTTGCACAACGAGATTGCCAATTATTCCTTTCGGATCACACAATACCCAATCTAGGATAGGCTGTTCTCTAGTTGGTTCCTCAATGTATTGGTCAAGAAAACCATCCCATATACACTCCAGGAATTCCTCCTCTACAGTATTGTGACTAATTTGATTTACTCAGTCGATATGCAGATTAAAGTCACCCATAATTACAGATGATCCTTTACCACATGCGTCTTTGATTTCCTGTTTACTGCCATTCTCAACATCAACATACAACCCCCACTCAAGTTTTATGTCACTTAATGTTTCTCAGCCCTACCCATACAGATTCCACATCATGGAGCTAATATCTTTACTCCTATTGCGTTAATTTTCTCTTTAACCAGCAATACAATCCACCGCTTTTCCGCTTTGCTGGTTCTTTCTAAATACTTCCTCAACAAAGGTCTGCAGCGTCTTCTGTCAAAATCCAGCTCTAAAAGTCAAAGACAAGCCTTGGCTTGGAAGTGTTTGCAGGAATTTCAGTTCAATTGATGGTGGGGAATTTTTAATTACGAGACCAGGCAAATAAACTATATGCTGTTTACAATCTTTGGAGATGTAGATTTTCAGGTGTTGCTTAGAACATAGAACATAGAAAAGCTACAGCACAAACAGGCCCTTCGGCCCACAAGTTGCGCTGAACATGTCCCTACCTACTCGGCTTACCTATAACCCTCTATCTTACTAACTTCCATGAACTTATCCAAAAGTCTCTTAAAAGACCCTATCGAATCCGCCTCCACCACCACTACCGGCAGCCGATTCCACGCACCCACCACCCTCTGAGTGAAAAACTTACCCCTAAGGTTGGCTAAGGCTACTGGAGAGACTTTAAACTAGAAAGGTTGGGGGGAGGGAATCGAAATGAGGGGACTGAGGGGACTGAGAGCGAGGAGGTTAGCTCGCAAATAGATAAGGAATGTAAACAGGGTAAGAGGGAGGTTAGACGAGTGATGGAGAAGGGAAGTGCTCAGGCTGAAGGTCTGAGATGTGTCTATTTTAATGCCAGGAGTGTAGTGAATAAAGTGGATGAGCTTAGAGCGTGGATTGCTGCTTCGAATTGTGATGTGGTGGCCATTACGGAGACTTGGATGTCTCAGGGACAGGACTGGGTGCTTCAGGTGCCGGGTTTTAGATGTTTCAGGAAGGACAGGGAGGGAGGCAAGAGAGGGGGGGGAGTGGCACTGTTGATCAGGGATAGTGTCACGGCTGTAGAGAAGGTGGACGCCGTGGAGGGATTGACTACGGAGTCTCTGTGGGTGGAGGTTAGGAACAGGAAGGGGTCGGTAACGTTGCTGGGTGTTTTCTATAGGCCGCCCAATAGTAACAGAGATGTTGAGGAGCAGATGGGGAAACAGATCCTGGAGAGATGTAGGAATAACAGAGTTGTCATGATGGGAGATTTTAATTTCCCAAACATAAGACCATAAGACCATAAGACATAGGAGCGGAAGTAAGGCCATTCGGCCCATCGAGTCCACTCCACCATTCAATCATGGTTGATTTCAACTCCATTTACCCGCTCTCTCCCCATAGCCCTTAATTCCTCGAGAAATCAAGAATTTATCAATTTCTGTCTTGAAGACGCTCAACGTCTCGGCCTCCACAGCCCTCTGTGGCAATGAATTCCACAGACCCACCACTCTCTGGCTGAAGAAATTTCTCCTCATCTCTGTTCTAAAGTGACTCCCTTTTATTCTAAGGCTGTGCCCCCGCGTCCTAGTCTCCCCTGTTAATGGAAACAACTTCCCTACGTCCATCCTATCTAAGCCGTTCATTATCTTGTAAGTTTCTATCAGATCTCCCCTCAACCTCCTAAACTCCAATGAATATAATCCCACGATCCTCAGACGTTCATCGTATGTCAGGCCTACCATTCCTGGGATCATCCGTGTGAATCTCCGCTGGACCCGCTCCAGTGCCAGTATGTCCTTCCTAGGGATATTCCATAGATTGGAATATCCCTAGGGCTAGGGGTTTGGATGGAGAGGAGTTTGTTAGGTGTGTCCAGGAGAGTTTCCTGACACAGTATGTGGATAAGCCTACTAGAGGAGAGGCTGTACTTGATCTGGTGCTGGCTAATGAACCTGGACAGGTGGAGGATCTCTCGGTGGGTGAGCATCTTGGGGATAGCGATCATAATTCTATCTCCTTCACGATAGCATTGGAAAGAGATAGGATCAGGCAGGCTAGGAAAGTGTTTCTCTGGAGTAAAGGGAAATACAGTGTCATCAGGGAGGAAATTAGACGGGTAAATTGGAAGGAGGCATTCTTGGGGAAAAGTACCGAAGGAAAGTGGAGGATTTTCAAGGAATGTTTGTCTGGAGCTCTGCATGACAACGTTCCGATGAGACAGGGGGGTGTTGGTAGGGTACGGGAACCGTGGTGCACGAAGGTTGTGATGAACCTGGTGAATAAGAAAAGAGAGGCGTACAGAAGGTTCAGAGAGCTAGGAGGTGTTAAGGATTTAGAGGAGTATACGGGATGTAGGAAGGAGCTTAAGAAGGAAATTAGGAGAGCGAGAAGGGGTCATGAGAAGGCCTTGGCGGGTAAGATTAAGGAGAATCCCAAGGCTTTCTACAAATATGTCAAGAGTAAAAGGATGAGATGTGAAGGCATAGGACCCTTAAAAGGTGAAGGGGGAAAAGTTTGTGCGGAACCGTTAGAAATGGCGGAGCTGCTTAATGAATACTTTACCTCGGTATTCACGGTGGAAAGGGATCTGGGTGGTTGTACTGCTGGTTTGCAGTGGACAGAAAGGATCGAGCATGTGGACATAAAGAAAGAGGATGTGTTGGAACTATTGAATGGCATCAAGGTTGGTAAGTCACCGGGACCGGATGGGATGTACCCCAGGTTACTGTGGGAGGCGAGGGAGGAGATTGCGGAGCCTTTGGCGATGATCTTTGCATCGTCGATGGAGACGGGAGAGGTTCCGGAGGATTGGAGGATTGCAGATGTGGTCCCTATATTCAAGAAAGGGAACAGGGACAGCCCGGGAAATTACCGACCGGTGAGTCTAACCTCAGTGGTTGGTAAGTTGATGGAGAGGATCCTGAGAGACAGGATTTATGATCATCTAGAGAAGTTTAGTATGATCAAAAGTAGTCAGCACGGCTTTGTCAAGGGCAGGTCGTGCCTTACGAGCCTGGTTGAGTTCTTTGAAAATGTGACCAAACACATTGACGAAGGAAGAGCGGTGGATGTGGTCTATATGGACTTCAGCAAGGCGTTCGATAAGGTCCCCCATGCAAGACTTCTTGAGAAAGTGAGAGGGCATGGGATCCAAGGGGCTGTTGCCTTGTGGATCCAGAACTGGCTTGCCTGCAGAAGGCAGAGAGTGGCTGTGGAGGGGTCTTTCTCTGCATGGAGGTCAGTGACCAGTGGAGTGCCCCAGGGATCTGTTCTGGGACCCTTGCTGTTTGTCATTTTCATAAATGACCTGGATGAGGAAGTGGAGGGATGGGTTGGTAAGTTTGCTGACGACACCAAGGTAGGTGGTGTTGTGGATAGTTTGGAGGGATGTCAGAAGTTGCAGCGAGACATAGATAGAATGCAAGACTGGGCGGAGAAGTGGCAGATGGACTTCAACCCGGATAAGTGTGTGGTGATCCATTTTGGCAGATCCAATGGGATGAAGCAGCAGTATAATATGAAGGGTACCATTCTTAGCAGTGTAGAGGATCAGAAGGACCTTGGGGTCCGGGTCCATAGGACTCTTAAATCGGCCTCGCAGGTGGAGGATGCGGTCAAGAAGGCGTACGGCGTACTGGCCTTCATTAATCGAGGGATTGAGTTTAGGAGTCGGGAGATAATGCTGCAGCTTTATAGGACCCTGGTTAGACCCCACTTGGAGTACTGCGCGCAGTTCTGGTCACCTCATTACAGGAAAGATGTTGAAGCCATTGAAAGGGTGCAGAGGAGATTTACAAGGATGTTGCCTGGATTGGGGGGCATGCCTTATGAGGATAGGTTGAGAGAGCTTGGTCTCTTCTCCCTGGAGAGACGAAGGATGAGAGGTGACCTGATAGAGGTTTACAAGATGTTGAGAGGTCTGGATAGGGTAGACTCTCAGAGGCTATTTCCAAGGGCTGAAATGGTTGCTACGAGAGGACACAGGTTTAAGGTGCTGGGGGGTAGGTACAGAGGAGATGTCAGGGGTAAGTTTTTCACTCAGAGGGTGGTGGGTGAGTGGAATCGGCTGACGTCGGTGGTGGTGGAGGCAAACTCGTTGGGGCCTTTTAAGAGACTTCTGGATGAGTACATGGGATTTAATGGGATTGAGGGCTATAGATAGGCCTAGAGGTGGGGATGTGATCGGCGCAACTTGTGGGCCGAAGGGCCTGTTTGTGCTGTGGCTTTCTATGTTCTATGTTCTATGTTAACATCTCCTCTGCACCCTTTCTATGACTTCCACATCCTTTCTGTAATGAGGTGACCAGAAGTAGGCACAGTACTCCAGATGGGGTCTGACCAGGGTCCTATACAGCTGCAGCATTATCTCCCGATTTCTAACCTCAATTCCTCTATTGATGAAGGCCAGTATTCCATACGCCTTCTTAACCACAGCCTCTACCTGCGAAGCTGCTTTGAGCGTCCTATGAACCCGGACCCCAAGATCCTTCTCATCTTCCACACTGCCAAGCGTCTTACCCTTAATATTATATTCTTTCATCCTATTCGACCTGCCAAAATGAACCACCGCACACTTATCTGGGTTGAAGTCCATCTGCCACTTCTCTGCCCAGTCTTGCCTCTTATCTATGTCTCGTTGCAACTGCTGACATCCCTCTACACTATCCACAACACCTCCAACCTTTGTGTCATCAGCAAACTTGCCAACCCATCCTTCCACTTCCTCATCCAGGTCATTTATAAAAATCACAAAGAGCAAGGGTCCCAGAACAGATCCCTGGGGCACTCCACTGGTGACTGACCTCCATGCTGAAAAAGACCCATCTGCAACCACTCTTTGCCTTCTGTGGGCAAGCCAGTTCTGAATCCACAAGACAATGTCCCTACCTACTAGGCTTACCTATAACCCTCTATCTTACTAACTTCCATGAACTTATCCAAAAGTCTCTTAAAAGGCAAGCCAGTTCTGAATCCACAAGGCATGCCCCTTCACTTTCTCAATAAGCCTTGCATGGGGCACCTTATCAAACGCCTTGCTGAAATCCATATAAACTACATCTACCGCTCTTCCCTCATCTACGTGTCTCGCTACATCTTCAAAAAATTCAATTAGGCTCGTAAGGCATGATCTGCCTTGGACAAAGCCGTGCTGGCTATTTATGATCATACTATTCCTCTCCAGATGTTCATAAATCCTGCTTCTCAGGATCTTCTCCATCAACTTACCAACCACTGGTCTATAATTTCCCGGGCTATCTGTTCTCCCTTTCTTGAATAACGGAACCACATCCGCAATCCTCCGGAACCTCTCCCGTCTCCATTGATGACGCAAAGATTATTGCCAGAGATTCAGCAATCTCTTCCCTCGCCTCCCACAGTAACCTGGGGTACATCCCATCCGGTCCCGGTGATTTATCTAACTTGATGCTTTTCAAAAGCTGCAACACATCCTCTTTCCTAATGTCCATATGCTCAATCTTCTCAGTCCACTGCAAGTCTGCACTGCAACTACCAAGATCCTTTTCCACTGTGAATACTGAAGTAAAGTATTCATTGAGTTCCTCTGCTATTTCTACTGGTTCTATACAGACTTTCCCACCGTCACATTTGATAGGTCCTACTCCTTCACATCTTATCTTCTTGCTCTTAACATACTTGTAGAATGCCTTGGGGTTTTCCTTTATCCTGTCTGCCAAGGCCTTCTCGTGACCCCTTCTTGCTCTTCTAATTTCCCTCTTAAGTTCCTTCTTACTAGTTGTATACTCTTCTAGATTTCTAACATTACCTAGCTCCCTGAACCTATTGTAGGCTTTTCTTTTCTTCTTGACTAAATTCGTTACAGCTTTCGTGCACCATGGTTCCTGTAACCTACCATGACTCCCCTGTCTCATTGGAACGTTGCTGTGCAGAGCTCCAGACAAATTTTCCTTGAAAATTTGCCACATTTCTTCTGTACATTTCCCTGAGAAAACCTCCTTCCAATTTATGCCTCTAATTTCCTGCCGAATAGCCTCATAATTGCCCTTACTCCAAATAAACACTTTCCTAGCTTGACTGATCCTATCTCTCTCCAATGCTAATGTAAAGGAGATAGAGTTATGATCACTATCCCCAAAATGCTCTCCCACTGATAGATCTGACACCTGCCCAGGTTCATTCCCTAATACCAAATCAAGTACAGCCTCTCCTCTTGTAGGCTTATCCACATACTGTGTCAGGAAGCTCTCTTGAACACACCTAACAAACTCCTCCCCATCTAAACCCCTTACCCGAGGGATATTCCAATCGATATTTGGGAAATTAAAATCTCCCATCACGACCACTCTGTTATTATCTCATCTCTCCAGGATCTGCTTCCCAATCTGCTCCGACACAACCCTGCTACCATTGGGCGGCCTATAGAAAACACCCAGTAAAGTTATTGACCCCTTCCTGTTGCGAACCTCCACCCACAGAGATTCCGTAGACAATCCCTCCATGGCGTCCATCTTTTCTACAGCCGTGACACTATCCCTGATCAACAGTGCCACTCCCCCACCTCTTTTGCCTCCTTCCCTGTCCCTCCTGAAACATCTGAAACCCGGCACTTGAAGTATCCAGTCCTGTCCCTGAGATAACCAAGTCTCTGTAATGGCCACCACATCACACTTCCAAATAGTGATCCACGCTCTAAGCTCAGCCATTTTGTTCACTACACTCCTTGCGTTAAAATAACCACATCTCAACCCTTCGGTCTGAGCGCTCCCCTTCTCCGTCACCTGCGTATCCTCCCTCTGACACCGTCTACAAGCCCCTTTTATTTTTAAGCTAACCTCCTCTCTCCCAGTCACCTCATTTTGATTCCCACCCCCCAACCATTCTAGTTTAAACCGTCCCCAGTAGCCTTAGCAAACCTTCCCGCCAGGATATTGGTCCCCCTGGGATTTAAATGAAACCCGTCCTTTTTGTACAGGTTGCACCTGCCCCTAAAGAGGTCCCAATGATCCAGGAACCTGAATCCCTGACCCTTGCTCCAATCCCTCAGCCACGCATTTATCCTCCACCTTATTCCGTTCCTTCCCTCACTGTCTCGTGGCACAGGCAGCAATCCCGAGATTACTACCTTTGCGTTCCGTTCCTCCTTCTTAACTCCCTACCTAACTTCCTATATTCTCCTTTCATAACCCTTTCCCCTTTCCTGCCTATGTCAGTGGTACCAGTATGCACCACGACCTCTGGCTCCTCTCCCTCCCACTTCAGGATTTCTTGGAAACGGTCGGAAACATCCCTGATCCCGGCACCAGGGAGGCAAACCACCATCCGCGTTTCTCGACTTCCTCCACAAAAACGCCTGTCTGACCCCCTCACTGTTGCTTCATTTATATAATTTAATCATTGATATAATCATTGAGAAACTGGCTTGTGAAAGAGTGGAAATCAGTTGTTGTCAACAGCAGAACAGACCAAGCCAAAATAAAATGTATTTGAAAAAATGAAAATCCCAGACAACATACTTTCTTGAAAAATTTTAACTTGAAATCACTGTCTGTCCACTATAGTAACGGAAGGCATAATGTTCCAGACAGCAAGAAATACTATGTTATGGATGAGGCCAAATAGATTCAGATCTTTTCCCATCATTAATTTTCCTGCATAATTTCCTGTGACCCACAAAACTCCACTCGCCATGAAATTGACCTCATAACTGTACCAAAATCTTCTCTTGATGTATAATCACCAAGCATTGTTCAAACAAAATATTACGACAAATGTAATAGAAGTGACAGAATCAAATGTAAGTGGTGTCAAAGTGAATCTGTGTTTCTCCTTGTCAGAATTTCTGTTTGAAGTATGAATATTCATGTTAGAAACAATTTAGAAAAATGTGTAAGCATCAGGTAGACAGCAGAACTTTAAACTGTCTGAATTTGGCATTTTATTTAATTCCTTTACAATTTCCATTTCCAGTTGAAATACCTTCAGAGAACGTGTTTCGCAACGTGAGACACAATAATTCGCTTATGGTTAATGTTAATATGAAATGTTTAGTGTATTTTAACTGGATTATTTTTAAATAAAATGTCACATTGCTTGTTTAAATAAAATTATTATTTTTCTGTTTACAGAGATATACCTAGAATTCCAGAGAGTTCTCATCCTCCTTTGGAGTCGAGTAAGTACTTACAAAAAAGGAAAAGTTTGGATTTTTACTCAAGTTTTTGAATTTTATTACCTTCCTTTATTATCCCTGAATAACTCCTGCTGCATATAAGAACAATTTCACTTCACATTATATATATATATATATATATGCTGATAAATTATTTTCCTACAATTTCAGGTGAAGGAATGAACAAAATAGAAATCTCACAACACCAGGTTAAAGTCCAACAGGTTAATTTGGAATGAGCTTACGGAGCGCTGCTCCTTCATCAGGTGAGTGAAGAGATAGGTTTCACAAACATGGAACATATGGAGAAAGACACAATTGCAAGATAATGGTTGGAATGCGAGTCATTACAGGTAATCAAGTCTTTACAGGTACAGACAATGCAAATGGTGAGAGGAAAAATTTTCTAAATCAATATATAGAGGTACCAACTAGACAGGATGCAATATTAGATCTCCTATTAGGAAACGAGTTCGGACAAATGACGGAAGTGTGTGTAGGGGAACACTTTGATTCCAGTGATCATAACGCCATTAGTTTCAACTTGATCATGGATAAAGATAGATCTGGTCCTTGGGTTGGGGTTCTAAACTGGAAAAAGGCCAAATTTAAAGAAATGAGAAAGGATCTAAAAAGTGTGGATTGGGACAGGCTGTTCTCTGGCAAGGATGTGATTGGTAAGTGGGAGGCCTTCAAATGACAAATTTTGAGAGTGCAGAGTTTGGATGTTCCTGTCAGGATTAAAGGCAAAGTGAATAAGAATAAGGAACCTTGGTTCTCGAGGGATATTGGAACTCTGATAAAGAAGAAGAGAGAGATGTATGACATGTATAGGCAACAGGGAGCAAATAAGATGCTTGAGGAGTATAAAAAGTGCAAGAAACTACTTAAGAAAGAAATCGGGAGGGCTAAAAGAAGACATGAGGTTGCTTTAGCAGACAAGGTGAAGGATAATCCTAAGAGCTTCCACAGGTATTTTAAGAGCAAAAGGGTAGTAAGGGATAAAATTGGTCCTCTTGAAGAGCAGAGTGGTCGGCTATGTATGGAACCAAAAGAAATGGGGGAGATATTAAATGGGTTTTTTGCATCCGTATTTACTGAGGAAACTGGCATGGAGTCTATGGAAATAAGGCAAACAAGTAGGGAGGTCATGGAACCTCTACAGATTAAAGGGGAGGAGGTGCTTGCTGGCTTGAGGCAAATCAGAGGAGATAAATCCCCAGGACCGGACAGGGTATTCCCTCGGACCTTGAAGGAGACTAGTGTTGAAATTGCAGGGGCTCTGGGAGATATATTTAAAATGTCGGTATCCACGCGTGAGGTGCCGGATGATTGGAGGATAGCTCATGTTGTTCCGTTGTTTAAAAAAGTCTCAAAAAATAATGCGGGAAATTATAGGCCGGTAAGTTTGACGTCAGTAGTAGGTAAATTATTGGAGGGAGTATTAAGAGATAGAAGCTACAAATATTTGGATAGACAGGGACTTATTAGGGAGAGCCAACATGGCTTTGTGTGTGGTAGGTCATGTTTAACCAATCTATTAGAGTCTTTCGAGGAGGTCACCAGGAAAGTGGATGAAGGGAAGGCAGTGGATGTTGTCTACATGGACTTCGGTAAGGCCTTTGACAAGGTCCTGCATGGGAGGTTAGTCAGGAAGGTTCAGTCGCTAGGTATACATGGAGAGGTAGTAAATTGGATGAGACATTGGCTCAATGGAAGAACAGTAAGAAGTCTCACAACACCAGGTTAAAGTTCAACAGGTTTATTTGGTAGCAAATACCATAAGCTTTCGGAGCAATGCTCCTTCGTCAGATGGAGTGGTCTCTGTGTAGGAGAACAGAGACCACTCCATCTGACGAAGGAGCATTGCTCCGAAAGCTTATGGTATTTGCTACCAAATAAACCTGTTGGACTTTAACCTGGTGTCGTGAGACTTCTTACTGTGCTTACCCCAGTCCAACGCCGGCATCTCCACATCAATGAAAGAAGCCAGAGAGTGGTTGTGGAGGATTGCTTCTCTGAGTGGAGGCCTGTGACTAGTGGTGTGCCACAGGGATCAGTGCTGGGTCCATTGTTGTTTGTCATCTATATCAATGATCTGGATGATAATGTGGTCAATTGGATCAGCAAATTTGCTGATGATACAAAGATTGGAGGTGTAGTGGACAGTGAGGAAGGTTTTCAAAGCTAGCAGAGGGATTTGGACCAGCTAGAAAAATGGGCTGAAAAATGGCAGATGGAGTTTAAATGATGTGGAGTTTAATGCAGACAAGTGTGAGATATTGCACTTTGGAAGGACAAACCAAGGTAGAACATGCAAGGTAAATGGTAGGACACTGAAAAGTGCAGTAGAACAGAGGGATCTGGGAATACAGATACATAATTCCCTAAAAGTGGCGTCACAGGTAGATAGGGTCGTAAAGAGTGCTTTTGGTACATTGGCCTTTATCATAGAAATCATAGAATCATAGAAACCCTACAGTGCAGAAAGAGGCCATTCGGCCCATCGAGTCTGCACCGACCACAATCCCACCCAGGCCCTATCCCCATATCCCCACATATTTACTCGCTAATCCCTCTAACCTATGCATCCCGGGATACTAAGGGGCAATTTAGCATGGCCAATTAACCTAACCCGCACATCTTTGGACTGTGGGAGGAAACCGGAGCACCCAGAGGAAACCCACGCAGACACAGGAAGAATGTGCAAACTCCACACAGACAGTGACCCAAGCCGGGAATCGAACCCAGATCCCTGGAGCTGTGAAGCAGCAGTGCTAACCACTGTGCTACCGTGCCGCCAAAGTATTGAGTATAGGAGTTGGAATGTTATGGTGAGGTTGTATAAGACATTGGTGAGGCTGAATTTAGAGTAGTGTGTGCAGTTTTGGTCACCTAATTACAGGAAGGATATAATAAGGTTGAAAGAGTGCAGAGAAGGTTTACAAGGATGTTGCCGAGACTTGAGAAAGTGAGCTACAGAGAAAGGTTGAATAGGTTAGGACTTTATTCCCTGGAGCGTAGAAGAAATGAGGGGAGATTTGATAGAGGTGTATAAAATTATGATGGGTATAGATAGAGTGAATGCAAGCAGGCTTTTTCCACTGAGGCTCGGGGAGAAAATAACTAGAGGACATGGGTTAAGGATGAGGGGGGAAAAGTTTAAAGGGAATATTGGGGGGGGCTTCTTCGCACAGAGAGTGGTGGGAGTTTGGAATGAGCTGCCAGATGAGGTGGTGAATGCGGGCTCACTTTTAACATTTCAGAAAAACTTGGACAGGTACATGGATGAGAGGGGTGTGGAGGGATATGGTCCAGGTGCAGGTCAGTGGGACTGGGCACAAAAATGGTTCAGCAGAGGCAAGAAGGGCCAAAAGGCCAGTTTCTGTGCTGTAATGTTCTATAGTTCTAATAATCAGAGGTTAAAGAGGTATGAATAGTCTCAAAGCAGGACAGTTAGTAGAATCCTGCAAGCCCAGGCCAAATGGTGGGGGTTACATGCATTGTGACATGAACCCAAGATCCTGGTTGAGGCCATCCTCATGCGTGCGGAACTTGGCTATCAGTCTCTGCTCGGTGATTCTCCGTTGTCGTGTGTCTTGAAGGCCACCTTGGAGAATGCTTACCCGAAGATTGGAGGCTGAATGCCCTTGACTGCTGAAGTGTTCCCCGACTGGAAGGGAACACTCCTGTCTGCGATTATCGCGCGGTGTCCATTCACCCATTGGCGTACATGGTTCATCCTTTCCTGCAGCGTATGAGGTAGACAACGTTGGCCAAGACGATGTCGTAGTTTCTCTACTCTGGGAAAGTACTGGATGACGAAGGGTACTCTGTCAGTCACATCCCGTGTTTGTCTTCTGAGGAGGTTGGTGCAGTTTTCCGCGATGGCACGTCGGAACTGTCGATCGATGAGTCGAGCGCCATATCCTGTTCTTATGAGGGAGTCTTTCAGCTTCTGTAGATGTCTATTGCGTTCCTCCTCGTCTAAGCAGATCCTCTGTATACTGAGGGCTTGTCCATAAGCGATGGCTTCTTTAAAGTGTTTAGGGTGGAAGCTGGAGAAGCAAGCGTCATGAGGCTATTTGTGGGCTTGAGGGAGAGTGAAGTACTGAGGTGACTGTCCACCAGGTACGTGGTACATACTCATGCGACTCGGCCAACATTGTCTGCAGCATATGCTGAAGGAAAGGATGCCCCGAGGCATGGTACATCGGCGAGACCATACAGACGCTACAACAACAGATGAACGGACACCGCGTGACAATTGCCAGGCAGGAGTGTTCCCTTCCAGTCGGGGAACACTTCAGCAGTCAAGGGCATTCCGCCTCCGATCTTCAGGTAAGCGTTCTCGAACGCAGAATCGCCGAGCGAAAACTGATAGCCAAGTTACGCATGAATGAGGATGGCCTCAACCAGGATCTTAGGTTCATGTCACACTACTTGTAACCCCCATCATTTGGCCTGGGCTAAGAAAATCTTCCTAACTGTCCTGGCTTGAGATAATTCACATATCTTTAACCTGTGATTATCCTTCTCGCCACTCGCACCGTCTGGACCTGTAAAGACTTGATTACCTGTAAAGACTCGTATTCCAATCATTAGCTTGCAATTGTGTCTTTGTTTATATATGCCATGTTTGTGAAACCTACCTCTTCACTCACCTGATGAAGGACCAGTGCTCCGAAAGCTCGTGATTCCAAATAAACCTGTTGGACTTTAACCTGGTGTTGTGAGACTTCTTACTGTGCTTACTCCAGTCCAACACCGGCATCTCCACATCAAAATAGAAATATCCACTTTTTCTGGGGCTCTTCCTACTGGTCCTGCCAAAGTTGACACATCACATCAGGTTCGCTGCTTGCAGGGTGGGTGAACCATGCAAAAGCTCAAAGACTTCAGTGGGACAAGATGTTTGACAAAATAGTTCTCATTCTCAAGGGTTACTTTATTCAGGCTTGTGTCATTGTAGAACAGGGATTAATGTTAGGAAGAGAAGCAAATTTGACATTTTTTGAGTTTCAGTTATCCTAAAGCTTCACTTGGTTAACAGAAGAGATGTTCTACGTGAATATTAATTGATGAAAACTGTTGTGTAGTTCATGAATTTGATGCTGATAGAATTGATAGGAACAGAGGTACACAAAGTAATAGCCTGCACATAATTTACATCAAATGGTTCATCTATGTCCATCACATCGACAGGTAATATACGACTCATGATTTGCAGGAATATTCCGATCAAACTCTGCTTCTCAACCTCGAGACTGTAATTTTAATATTGCTGTTTTGATATTTCTTTGCAATTGTGCCTTAAGTCGTTCAAGGATTGAGATAACCAATATTGGTTGAAAAATCATGTTAATTTAAGGATTCTTTTGACTGGTTTGACTGGACTTAAATTGAATAGATTGATTAGGTTGATCGGCTATGCTAAATTGCCCCTTAGTGTCAGAGGGATGAGCAGGGTTTATGGGGGCGAGAGCCTGGATGGGATTTTTTTTTCCCCTGTACTTTGCACTGTGTCTTAGTCTTAAGAGCAGTGGCTGGATTTGAAGCTATTTTTTTCTGCCAGCGCAGGCTTGATGGGCCAGAGAGCCGCCTCCTTTATTTTTGGTGAAGAAGGCATTTGACATGCTTGGTTTCATTGATCAGAACATTGAATACAGGAGTTGGGATGTCATGTTGAAGTTGTATAAGACATTTGTAAGGCCACACGAGGAACACTGCGCATAGTTCTGGTTGCCCTCTTATAGAAAGGATATTATTAAACTAGAAAGATTGCAGAAAAGATTTACGAGGATGCTTCCGGGATTTGATGGTTAGTGTTATAAGGAAAGGCTGGATAGACTGAAACTCTTTTCCCTGGAGCATAGGAGACTTCGGGGTGATCTGATAGAGGTCTATAAAATAATGAAGGGCATAGATCAGTTAGATAATCAGCATCTTTTCCCAAAGGCATGGGAGTCTAAAACTAGAGGGCATAGGTTTAAGGTGAGAGGGGGAGAGATACAAAAGTGTCCAGAGGGGCAATTTTTTCACACAGAGGGTGGTGAATGTCTGGAACAAGCTGCCAGAGGTACTACCCCACTCTCAACCCACAAACTGACCCACTCCCATCCCACAAACTGACCCGCTCCCACTCCACAAACTGACCCACTCCCACTCCACAAACTGACCCACTCCCACTCCACAAACTGACCCACTCCCACTCCACAAACTGACCCACTCCCACCCCACAAACTGACCCACTCCCACCACACAAACTGACCCATCCCACAAACTGACCCACTCCCATCCCACAAACTGACCCACTCCCACCCCACAAACTGACCCACTCCCACCCCACAAACTGACCCACTCCCATCCTACAAACTGACCCACTCCCACCCCACAAACTGACCCACTCCCATCCCACAAACTGACCCAATCGCAACCCACAAACTGACCCACTCCCACTCCACAAACTGACCCACTCCCACTCCACAAACTGACCCACTCCCACCCCACAAACTGACCCACTCCCACCCCACAAACTGACCCACTCCCACCCCACAAACTGACCCACTCCCACCCCACAAACTGACCCACTCGCACCCCACAAACTGACCCACTCCCACCCCACAAACTGACCCACTCCCATCCCACAAACTGACCCACTCCCACCCCACAAACTGACCCACTCCCACCCCACAAACTGACCCACTCCCACCCCACAAACTGATCCACTCCCACCCCACAAACTGACCCACTCGCACCCCACAAACTGACCCACTCCACAAACTGACCCACTCCCACCCCACAAACTGACCCACTCCCACCACACAAACTGACCCACTCCACAAACTGACCCACTCCCACTCCACAAACTGACCCACTCCCACCCCACAAACTGACCCACTCCCACCACACAAACTGACCCACTCCACAAACTGACCCACTCCCATCCCACAAACTGACCCACTCCCACCCCACAAACTGACCCACTCCCACCCCACAAACTGACCCACTCCCACCCCACAAACTGACCCACTCCCATCCCACAAACTGACCCACTCCCACCCCACAAACTGACCCACTCCCATCCCACAAACTGACCCAATCGCACCCCACAAACTGACCCACTCCCACTCCACATAGTGACCCACTCCCACCCCACAAACTGACCCACTCCCACCCCACAAACTGACCCACTCCCCCCCACAAACTGACCCACTCCCACCCCACAAACTGACCCACTCGCACCCCACAAACTGACCCACTCCCATCCCACAAACTGATCCACTCCCACCCCACAAACTGACCCACTCCCACCCCACAAACTGACCCACTCCCACCCCACAAACTGACCCACTCCCATCCCACAAACTGATCCACTCCCACCCCACAAACTGACCCACTCCCACCCCACAAACTGACCCACTCCCACTCCACAAACTGACCCACTCCCACTCCACAAACTGACCCACTCGCACCCCACAAACTGACCCACTCCACAAACTGACCCACTCCTACCCCACAAACTGACCCACTCCCACCACACAAACTGACCCACTCCACAAACTGACCCACTCCCACCCCACAAACTGACCCACTCCCACCCCACAAACTGACCCACTCCCACCCCACAAACTGAGCCACCCGCACCCCACAAACTGATCCACTCCCACCCCACAAACTGACCCACTCCCACCCCACAAACTGACCCACTCGCACCCCACAAACTGACCCACTCCATAAACTGACCCACTCCCACCCCACAAACTGACCCACTCCCACCACACAAACTGACCCACTCCACAAACTGACCCACTCCCACTCCACAAACTGACCCACTCCCACCCCACAAACTGACCCACTCCCACTCCACAAACAGACCCACTCCACAAACTGACCCACTCCCATCCCACAAACTGACCCACTCCCACCCCACAAACTGACCCACTCCCACCCCACAAAGTGACCCACTCCCATCCCACAAACTGACCCACTCCCATCCCACAAACTGACCCACTCCCACCCCACAAACTGACCCACTCCCATCCCACAAACTGACCCACTCCCATCCCACAAACTGACCCACTCCCATCCCACAAACTGACCCGCTCCCACCCCACAAACTGACCCACTCCCACCCCACAAACTGACCCGCTCCCACGCCACAAACTGACCCACTCCACAAACTGACCCACTCCCACCCCACAAACTGACCCACTCCACAAACTGACCCACTCCCATCCCACAAACTGACCCACTCCCACCCCACAAACTGACCCACTCCCATCCCACAAACTGACCCACACCCACCCCACAAACTGACCCACTCCCACCCCACAAACTGACCCACTCCCATCCCACAAACTGACCCACTCCCACCACACAAACTGACCCACTCCCACCACACAAACTGACCCACTCCCACCCCACAAACTGACCCGCTCTCACCCCACAAACTGACCCGCTCCCACCCCACAAACTACCCCCGCTCCCACCACACAAACTGACCCACTCCACAAACTGACCCGCTCCACAAACTGACCCACTCCCACCCCACAAACAGACCCGCTCACACCACACAAAGTGACCCGCTCCCACCCCACAAACTGACCCGCTCCACAAACTGACCCACTCGCACCCCACAAACTGACCCACTCCCACCCCACAAACTGACCCACTCCCACCCCACAAACTGACCCACTCCCACCCCACAAACTGACCCACTCCCACTCCACAAACTGACCCACTCCCACCCCACAAACTGACCCACTCCCACCCCACAAACTGACCCACTCCCACCCCACAAACTGACCCACTCCCACCCCACAAACTGACCCACTCCCACTCCACAAACTGACCCACTCCCACCCCACAAACTGACCCACTCCCACCCCACAAACTGACCCACTCCCACCCCACAAACTGACCCACTCCCACCCCACAAACTGACCCACTCCCATCCCACAAACTACCCCACTCCCATCCCACAAACTACCCCCGCTCCCACTCCACAAACTGACCCACTCCCACTCCATAAACTGACCCACTCTCACTCCACAAACAGACCCACTCCACAAACTGACCCACTCCCACTCCACAAACTGACCCACTCCCACCCCACAAACTGACCCACTCCCACCCCACAAACTGACCCACTCCCACCCCACAAACTGACCCACTCCCACCCCACAAACTGACCCACTCCCACTCCACAAACTGACCCACTCCCACCCCACAAACTGACCCACTCCCACCCCACAAACTGACCCACTCCCACCCCACAAACTGACCCACTTCCACCCCACAAACTGACCCACTCCCATCCCACAAACTACCCCACTCCCATCCCACAAACTACCCCCGCTCCCACTCCACAAACTGACCCACTCCCACTCCATAAACTGACCCACTCCCACCCCACAAACTGACCCACTCCTACTCCACAAACTGACCCACTCCCACCCCACAAACTGACCCACTCCCACTCCACAAACTGACCCACTCCCACCACACAAACTGACCCACTCCCACCACACAAACTGACCGACCCCCACCCCACAAACTGACCCACTCCCACCCCACAAACTGACCCACTCCCACTCCACAAACTGACCCACTCCCACCGCACAAACTGACCCACTCACACCCCACAAACTGACCCACTCCCACCCCACAAACTGACCCACTCCCACCCCACAAACTCACCCACTCCCACCCCACAAACTGACCCACTCCCACTCCACAAACTGACCCACTCCCACTCCACAAACTGACCCACTCCCACCCCACAAACTGACCCACTCCCACTCCACAAACTGACCCACTCCCACTCCACAAACTGACCCACTCCCACTCCACAAACTGACCCACTCCCACTCCACAAACTGACCCACTCCCACTCCACAAACTGACCCACTCCCACTCCACAAACTGACCCACTCCCACCCCATAAACTGACCCACTCCCACTCCACAAACTGACCCACTCCCACTCCACAAACTGACCCACTCCACAAACTGACCCACTCCCACTCCACAAACTGACCCACTCCCACTCCACAAACTGACCCACTCCCACTCCACAAACTGACCCACTCCACAAACTGACCCACTCCCACCACACAAACTGACCCACTCCACAAACTGACCCACTCCACAAACTGACCCACTCCCACCACACAAACTGACCCACTCCACAAACTGACCCACTCCAACCACACAAACTGACCCACTCCCACCACACAAACTGACCCACTCCCACCCCACAAACTGACCCACTCCCACCCCACAAACTGACCCACTCCCACCCCACAAACTGACCCACTCCCACCCCACAAACTGACCCACTCCCACCCCACAAACTGACCCACTTCCACCCCACAAACTGACCCACTCCCACTCCACAAACTGACCCACTCCCACCCCACAAACTGACCCACTCCCACTCCACAAACTGACCCACTCCCACTCCACAAACTGACCCACTCCCACTCCACAAACTGACCCACTCCCACCCCACAAACTGACCCACTCCCACCACACAAACTGACCCACTCCCACTCCACAAACTGACCCACTCCCACTCCACAAACTGACCCGCTCCACAAACTGACCCACTCCCCAAACTGACCCACTCCCATCCCACAAACTGACCCACTCCCACCACACAAACTGACCCACTCCACAAACTGACCCGCTCCACAAACTGACCCACTCCCACCCCACAAACTGACCCACTCCCACCACACAAACTGACCCACTCCACAAACTGACCCACTCCCACCCCACAAACTGACCCACTCCCATCCCACAAACTACCCCCGCTCCCACTCCACAAACTGACCCACTCCCACTCCACAAACTGACCCACTCCCACCCCACAAACTGACCCACTCCCACTCCACAAACTGACCCACTCCCACCCCACAAACTGACCCGCTCCCACTCCACAAACTGACCCACTCCCACCACACAAACTGACCCACTCCCACCACACAAACTGACCGACTCCCACCCCACAAACTGACCCACTCCCACCCCACAAACTGACCCACTCCCACTCCACAAACTGACCCACTCCCACCCCACAAACCGACCCACTCGCACCCCACAAACTGACCCACTCCCACCCCACAAACTGACCCACTCCCACCCCACAAACTGACCCACTCCCACTCCACAAACTGACCCACTCCCACTCCACAAACTGACCCACTCCCACCCCACAAACTGACCCACTCCCACCCCACAAACTCACCCACTCCCACCCCACAAACTGACCCACTCCCACCCCACAAACTGACTCACTCCCACTCCACAAACTGACCCACTCCCACCCCACAAACTGACCCACTCCCACTCCACAAACTGACCCACTCCCACTCCACAAACTGACCCACTCCCACTCCACAAACTGACCCACTCCCACCCCACAAACTGACCCGCTCCCACTCCACAAACTGACCCGCTCCCACTCCACAAACTGACCCGCTCCCACTCCACAAACTGACCCACTCCACAAACTGACCCACTCCCACCACACAAACTGACCCACTCCCACTCCACAAACTGACCCACTCCACAAACTGACCCACTCCCACTCCACAAACTGACCCACTCCCACTCCACAAACTGACCCACTCCCACTCCACAAACTGACCCACTCCACAAACTGACCCACTCCCACCACACAAACTGACCCACTCCCACTCCACAAACTGACCCACTCCACAAACTGACCCACTCCCACCACACAAACTGACCCACTCCCACCACACAAACTGACCCACTCCCATCCCACAAACTGACCCACTCCCACCCCACAAACTGACCCACTCCCACCCCACAAACTGACCCACTCCCACCCCACAAACTGACCCACTTCCACCCCACAAACTGACCCACTCCCACTCCACAAACTGACCCACTCCCACCCCACAAACTGACCCACTCCCACCACACAAACTGACCCACTCCCACTCCACAAACTGACCCACTCCCACCACACAAACTGACCCACTCCGCAAACTGACCCACTCCCACTCCACAAACTGACGCGCTCCACAAACTGACCCACTCCCATCCCACAAACTGACCCACTCCCATCCCACAAACTGACCCACTCCCACCACACAAACTGACCCACTCCACAAACTGACCCACTCCCACCCCACAAACTGACCCACTCCCACCCCACAAACTGACCCACTCCCACCACACAAACTGAACCACTCCACAAACTGACCCACTCCCACTCCACAAACTGACCCACTCCCACTCCACAAACTGACCCGCTCCCACTCCACAAACTGACCCGCTCCCACTCCACAAACTGACCCACTCCCACTCCACAAGTGACCCACTCCACAAACTGACCCGCTCCCACCCCACAAACTGACCCACTCCCATCCCACAAACTGACCCGCTCCACAAACTGACCCGCTCCACAAACTGACCCACTCCCACCCCACAAACTGACCCACTCCCACCACACAAACTGACCCACTCCCACCACACAAACTGACCCACTCCACAAACTGACCCACTCCCACTCCACAAACTGACCCACTCCCACTCCACAAACTGACCCACTCCCACTCCACAAACTGACCCACTCCCACTCCACAAACTGACCCACTCCCACCCCACAAACTGACCCACTCCCACTCCACAAACTGACCCACTCCCACTCCACAAACTGACCCACTCCCACTCCACAAACTGACCCACTCCCACTCCACAAACTGACCCACTCCCACTCCACAAACTGACCCACTCCCACCCCACAAACTGACCCACTCCCACTCCACAAACTGACCCACTCCCACTCCACAAACTGACCCACTCCCACTCCACAAACTGACCCACTCCCACTCCACAAACTGACCCACTCCCACTCCACAAACAGACCCACTCCACAAACTGACCCACTCCCACCCCACAAACTGACCCACTCCCACCCCACAAACTGACCCACTCCCACTCCACAAACTGACCCACTCCCACTCCACAAACTGACCTACTCCCATCCCACAAACTGACCCACTCCCACTCCACAAACTGACCCACTCCCACTCCACAAACTGACCCACTCCACAAACTGACCCGCTCCACCCCACAAACTGACCCACTCCCATCCCACAAACTGACCCGCTCCACAAACTGACCCGCTCCACAAACTGTCCCACTCCCACTCCACAAACTGACCCACTCCCACTCCACAAACTGACCCACTCCCACTCCACAAACTGACCCACTCCACAAACTGACCCAATCCCACTCCACAAACTGACCCACTCCCACCCCACAAACTGACTCGCTCCCCACCCCACAAACTGACCCACTCCCACTCCACAAACTGACCCACTCCCACCCCACAAACTGACCCACTCACACTCCACAAACTGACCCACTCCCACCCCACAAACTGACCCACTCCCACTCCACAAACTGACCCACTCCCACCCCACAAACTGACCCACTCCCACTCCACAAACTGACCCACTCCCACCCCACAAACTGACCCACTCCCACTCCACAAACTGACCCACTCCCACCCCACAAACTGACCCACTCCCACTCCACAAACTGACCCACTCACACCCCACAAACTGACCCACTCCCACCACACAAACTGACCCACTCCACAAACTGACCCACTCCCACCACACAAACTGACCCGCTCCACAAACTGACCCACTCCCACTCCACAAACTGACCCACTCCCACTCCACAAACTGACCCACTCCCACTCCACAAACTGACCCACTCTCACTCCACAAGTGACCCACTCCACAAACTGACCCGCTCCCACCCCACAAACTGACCCACTCCCATCCCACAAACTGACCCGCTCCACAAACTGACCCGCTCCACAAACTGACCCACTCCCACCCCACAAACTGACCCACTCCCACCACACAAACTGACCCACTCCCACCACACAAACTGACCCACTCCACAAACTGACCCACTCCCACTCCACAAACTGACCCACTCCCACTCCACAAACTGACCCACTCCCACTCCACAAACTGACCCACTCCCACTCCACAAACTGACCCACTCCCACTCCACAAACTGACCCACTCCCACCCCACAAACTGACCCACTCCCACTCCACAAACTGACCCACTCCCACTCCACAAACTGACCCACTCCCACTCCACAAACTGACCCACTCCCACTCCACAAACAGACCCACTCCACAAACTGACCCACTCCCACCCCACAAACTGACCCACTCCCACCCCACAAACTGACCCACTCCCACTCCACAAACTGACCCACTCCCACTCCACAAACTGACCTACTCCCATCCCACAAACTGACCCACTCCCACTCCACAAACTGACCCACTCCCACTCCACAAACTGACCCACTCCCACCCCACAAACTGACCCACTCCCACTCCACAAACTGACCCACTCCCACCCCACAAACTGACCCACTCCCACTCCACAAACTGACCCAC
The DNA here is from genome assembly GCF_964213995.1 of Mustelus asterias. Taxonomy (NCBI): domain Eukaryota; kingdom Metazoa; phylum Chordata; class Chondrichthyes; order Carcharhiniformes; family Triakidae; genus Mustelus; species Mustelus asterias. Next base: position 125,116,491 of record NC_135805.1, on the reverse strand, counting down.
TCCCACCCCACAAACTGACCCACTCCCACTCCACAAACTGACCCACTCCCACCCCACAAACTGACCCACTCCCACTCCACAAACTGACCCACTCACACCCCACAAACTGACCCACTCCCACCACACAAACTGACCCACTCCACAAACTGACCCACTCCCACCACACAAACTGACCTGCTCCACAAACTGACCCACTCCCACTCCACAAACTGACCCACTCCCACTCCACAAACTGACCCACTCCCACTCCACAAACTGACCCACTCCCACTCCACACGTGACCCACTCCACAAACTGACCCGCTCCCACCCCACAAACTGACCCACTCCCATCCCACAAACTGACCCGTTCCCAAACTGACCCGCTCCACAAACTGACCCACTCCCACCCCACAAACTGACCCACTCCCACCACACAAACTGACCCACTCCCACCACACAAACTGACCCACTCCACAAACTGACCCACTCCCACTCCACAAACTGACCCACTCCCACTCCACAAACTGACCCACTCCCACCCCACAAACTGACCCACTCGCACCCCACAAACTGACCCACTCCATAAACTGACCCACTCCCACCCCACAAACTGACCCACTCCCACCACACAAACTGACCCACTCCACAAACTGACCCACTCCCACTCCACAAACTGACCCACTCCCACCCCACAAACTGACCCACTCCCACTCCACAAACAGACCCACTCCACAAACTGACCCACTCCCATCCCACAAACTGACCCACTCCCACCCCACAAACTGACCCACTCCCACCCCACAAAGTGACCCACTCCCATCCCACAAACTGACCCACTCCCATCCCACAAACTGACCCACTCCCACCCCACAAACTGACCCACTCCCATCCCACAAACTGACCCACTCCCATCCCACAAACTGACCCACTCCCATCCCACAAACTGACCCGCTCCCACCCCACAAACTGACCCACTCCCACCCCACAAACTGACCCGCTCCCACGCCACAAACTGACCCACTCCACAAACTGACCCACTCCCACCCCACAAACTGACCCACTCCACAAACTGACCCACTCCCATCCCACAAACTGACCCACTCCCACCCCACAAACTGACCCACTCCCATCCCACAAACTGACCCACACCCACCCCACAAACTGACCCACTCCCACCCCACAAACTGACCCACTCCCATCCCACAAACTGACCCACTCCCACCACACAAACTGACCCACTCCCACCACACAAACTGACCCACTCCCACCCCACAAACTGACCCGCTCTCACCCCACAAACTGACCCGCTCCCACCCCACAAACTACCCCCGCTCCCACCACACAAACTGACCCACTCCACAAACTGACCCGCTCCACAAACTGACCCACTCCCACCCCACAAACAGACCCGCTCACACCACACAAAGTGACCCGCTCCCACCCCACAAACTGACCCGCTCCACAAACTGACCCACTCGCACCCCACAAACTGACCCACTCCCACCCCACAAACTGACCCACTCCCACCCCACAAACTGACCCACTCCCACCCCACAAACTGACCCACTCCCACTCCACAAACTGACCCACTCCCACCCCACAAACTGACCCACTCCCACCCCACAAACTGACCCACTCCCACCCCACAAACTGACCCACTCCCACCCCACAAACTGACCCACTCCCACTCCACAAACTGACCCACTCCCACCCCACAAACTGACCCACTCCCACCCCACAAACTGACCCACTCCCACCCCACAAACTGACCCACTCCCACCCCACAAACTGACCCACTCCCATCCCACAAACTACCCCACTCCCATCCCACAAACTACCCCCGCTCCCACTCCACAAACTGACCCACTCCCACTCCATAAACTGACCCACTCTCACTCCACAAACAGACCCACTCCACAAACTGACCCACTCCCACTCCACAAACTGACCCACTCCCACCCCACAAACTGACCCACTCCCACCCCACAAACTGACCCACTCCCACCCCACAAACTGACCCACTCCCACCCCACAAACTGACCCACTCCCACTCCACAAACTGACCCACTCCCACCCCACAAACTGACCCACTCCCACCCCACAAACTGACCCACTCCCACCCCACAAACTGACCCACTTCCACCCCACAAACTGACCCACTCCCATCCCACAAACTACCCCACTCCCATCCCACAAACTACCCCCGCTCCCACTCCACAAACTGACCCACTCCCACTCCATAAACTGACCCACTCCCACCCCACAAACTGACCCACTCCTACTCCACAAACTGACCCACTCCCACCCCACAAACTGACCCACTCCCACTCCACAAACTGACCCACTCCCACCACACAAACTGACCCACTCCCACCACACAAACTGACCGACCCCCACCCCACAAACTGACCCACTCCCACCCCACAAACTGACCCACTCCCACTCCACAAACTGACCCACTCCCACCGCACAAACTGACCCACTCACACCCCACAAACTGACCCACTCCCACCCCACAAACTGACCCACTCCCACCCCACAAACTCACCCACTCCCACCCCACAAACTGACCCACTCCCACTCCACAAACTGACCCACTCCCACTCCACAAACTGACCCACTCCCACCCCACAAACTGACCCACTCCCACTCCACAAACTGACCCACTCCCACTCCACAAACTGACCCACTCCCACTCCACAAACTGACCCACTCCCACTCCACAAACTGACCCACTCCCACTCCACAAACTGACCCACTCCCACTCCACAAACTGACCCACTCCCACCCCATAAACTGACCCACTCCCACTCCACAAACTGACCCACTCCCACTCCACAAACTGACCCACTCCACAAACTGACCCACTCCCACTCCACAAACTGACCCACTCCCACTCCACAAACTGACCCACTCCCACTCCACAAACTGACCCACTCCACAAACTGACCCACTCCCACCACACAAACTGACCCACTCCACAAACTGACCCACTCCACAAACTGACCCACTCCCACCACACAAACTGACCCACTCCACAAACTGACCCACTCCAACCACACAAACTGACCCACTCCCACCACACAAACTGACCCACTCCCACCCCACAAACTGACCCACTCCCACCCCACAAACTGACCCACTCCCACCCCACAAACTGACCCACTCCCACCCCACAAACTGACCCACTCCCACCCCACAAACTGACCCACTTCCACCCCACAAACTGACCCACTCCCACTCCACAAACTGACCCACTCCCACCCCACAAACTGACCCACTCCCACTCCACAAACTGACCCACTCCCACTCCACAAACTGACCCACTCCCACTCCACAAACTGACCCACTCCCACCCCACAAACTGACCCACTCCCACCACACAAACTGACCCACTCCCACTCCACAAACTGACCCACTCCCACTCCACAAACTGACCCGCTCCACAAACTGACCCACTCCCCAAACTGACCCACTCCCATCCCACAAACTGACCCACTCCCACCACACAAACTGACCCACTCCACAAACTGACCCGCTCCACAAACTGACCCACTCCCACCCCACAAACTGACCCACTCCCACCACACAAACTGACCCACTCCACAAACTGACCCACTCCCACCCCACAAACTGACCCACTCCCATCCCACAAACTACCCCCGCTCCCACTCCACAAACTGACCCACTCCCACTCCACAAACTGACCCACTCCCACCCCACAAACTGACCCACTCCCACTCCACAAACTGACCCACTCCCACCCCACAAACTGACCCGCTCCCACTCCACAAACTGACCCACTCCCACCACACAAACTGACCCACTCCCACCACACAAACTGACCGACTCCCACCCCACAAACTGACCCACTCCCACCCCACAAACTGACCCACTCCCACTCCACAAACTGACCCACTCCCACCCCACAAACCGACCCACTCGCACCCCACAAACTGACCCACTCCCACCCCACAAACTGACCCACTCCCACCCCACAAACTGACCCACTCCCACTCCACAAACTGACCCACTCCCACTCCACAAACTGACCCACTCCCACCCCACAAACTGACCCACTCCCACCCCACAAACTCACCCACTCCCACCCCACAAACTGACCCACTCCCACCCCACAAACTGACTCACTCCCACTCCACAAACTGACCCACTCCCACCCCACAAACTGACCCACTCCCACTCCACAAACTGACCCACTCCCACTCCACAAACTGACCCACTCCCACTCCACAAACTGACCCACTCCCACCCCACAAACTGACCCGCTCCCACTCCACAAACTGACCCGCTCCCACTCCACAAACTGACCCGCTCCCACTCCACAAACTGACCCACTCCACAAACTGACCCACTCCCACCACACAAACTGACCCACTCCCACTCCACAAACTGACCCACTCCACAAACTGACCCACTCCCACTCCACAAACTGACCCACTCCCACTCCACAAACTGACCCACTCCCACTCCACAAACTGACCCACTCCACAAACTGACCCACTCCCACCACACAAACTGACCCACTCCCACTCCACAAACTGACCCACGCCACAAACTGACCCACTCCCACCACACAAACTGACCCACTCCCACCACACAAACTGACCCACTCCCATCCCACAAACTGACCCACTCCCACCCCACAAACTGACCCACTCCCACCCCACAAACTGACCCACTCCCACCCCACAAACTGACCCACTTCCACCCCACAAACTGACCCACTCCCACTCCACAAACTGACCCACTCCCACCCCACAAACTGACCCACTCCCACCACACAAACTGACCCACTCCCACTCCACAAACTGACCCACTCCCACCACACAAACTGACCCACTCCGCAAACTGACCCACTCCCACTCCACAAACTGACGCGCTCCACAAACTGACCCACTCCCATCCCACAAACTGACCCACTCCCATCCCACAAACTGACCCACTCCCACCACACAAACTGACCCACTCCACAAACTGACCCACTCCCACCCCACAAACTGACCCACTCCCACCCCACAAACTGACCCACTCCCACCACACAAACTGAACCACTCCACAAACTGACCCACTCCCACTCCACAAACTGACCCACTCCCACTCCACAAACTGACCCGCTCCCACTCCACAAACTGACCCGCTCCCACTCCACAAACTGACCCACTCCCACTCCACAAGTGACCCACTCCACAAACTGACCCGCTCCCACCCCACAAACTGACCCACTCCCATCCCACAAACTGACCCGCTCCACAAACTGACCCGCTCCACAAACTGACCCACTCCCACCCCACAAACTGACCCACTCCCACCACACAAACTGACCCACTCCCACCACACAAACTGACCCACTCCACAAACTGACCCACTCCCACTCCACAAACTGACCCACTCCCACTCCACAAACTGACCCACTCCCACTCCACAAACTGACCCACTCCCACTCCACAAACTGACCCACTCCCACCCCACAAACTGACCCACTCCCACTCCACAAACTGACCCACTCCCACTCCACAAACTGACCCACTCCCACTCCACAAACTGACCCACTCCCACTCCACAAACTGACCCACTCCCACTCCACAAACTGACCCACTCCCACCCCACAAACTGACCCACTCCCACTCCACAAACTGACCCACTCCCACTCCACAAACTGACCCACTCCCACTCCACAAACTGACCCACTCCCACTCCACAAACTGACCCACTCCCACTCCACAAACAGACCCACTCCACAAACTGACCCACTCCCACCCCACAAACTGACCCACTCCCACCCCACAAACTGACCCACTCCCACTCCACAAACTGACCCACTCCCACTCCACAAACTGACCTACTCCCATCCCACAAACTGACCCACTCCCACTCCACAAACTGACCCACTCCCACTCCACAAACTGACCCACTCCACAAACTGACCCGCTCCACCCCACAAACTGACCCACTCCCATCCCACAAACTGACCCGCTCCACAAACTGACCCGCTCCACAAACTGTCCCACTCCCACTCCACAAACTGACCCACTCCCACTCCACAAACTGACCCACTCCCACTCCACAAACTGACCCACTCCACAAACTGACCCAATCCCACTCCACAAACTGACCCACTCCCACCCCACAAACTGACTCGCTCCCCACCCCACAAACTGACCCACTCCCACTCCACAAACTGACCCACTCCCACCCCACAAACTGACCCACTCACACTCCACAAACTGACCCACTCCCACCCCACAAACTGACCCACTCCCACTCCACAAACTGACCCACTCCCACCCCACAAACTGACCCACTCCCACTCCACAAACTGACCCACTCCCACCCCACAAACTGACCCACTCCCACTCCACAAACTGACCCACTCCCACCCCACAAACTGACCCACTCCCACTCCACAAACTGACCCACTCACACCCCACAAACTGACCCACTCCCACCACACAAACTGACCCACTCCACAAACTGACCCACTCCCACCACACAAACTGACCCGCTCCACAAACTGACCCACTCCCACTCCACAAACTGACCCACTCCCACTCCACAAACTGACCCACTCCCACTCCACAAACTGACCCACTCTCACTCCACAAGTGACCCACTCCACAAACTGACCCGCTCCCACCCCACAAACTGACCCACTCCCATCCCACAAACTGACCCGCTCCACAAACTGACCCGCTCCACAAACTGACCCACTCCCACCCCACAAACTGACCCACTCCCACCACACAAACTGACCCACTCCCACCACACAAACTGACCCACTCCACAAACTGACCCACTCCCACTCCACAAACTGACCCACTCCCACTCCACAAACTGACCCACTCCCACTCCACAAACTGACCCACTCCCACTCCACAAACTGACCCACTCCCACTCCACAAACTGACCCACTCCCACCCCACAAACTGACCCACTCCCACTCCACAAACTGACCCACTCCCACTCCACAAACTGACCCACTCCCACTCCACAAACTGACCCACTCCCACTCCACAAACAGACCCACTCCACAAACTGACCCACTCCCACCCCACAAACTGACCCACTCCCACCCCACAAACTGACCCACTCCCACTCCACAAACTGACCCACTCCCACTCCACAAACTGACCTACTCCCATCCCACAAACTGACCCACTCCCACTCCACAAACTGACCCACTCCCACTCCACAAACTGACCCACTCCCACCCCACAAACTGACCCACTCCCACTCCACAAACTGACCCACTCCCACCCCACAAACTGACCCACTCCCACTCCACAAACTGACCCACTCCCACCCCACAAACTGACCCACTCCCACTCCACAAACTGACCCACTCCCACCCCACAAACTGACCCACTCCCACTCCACAAACTGACCCACTCACACCCCACAAACTGACCCACTCCCACCACACAAACTGACCCACTCCACAAACTGACCCACTCCCACCACACAAACTGACCTGCTCCACAAACTGACCCACTCCCACTCCACAAACTGACCCACTCCCACTCCACAAACTGACCCACTCCCACTCCACAAACTGACCCACTCCCACTCCACACGTGACCCACTCCACAAACTGACCCGCTCCCACCCCACAAACTGACCCACTCCCATCCCACAAACTGACCCGTTCCCAAACTGACCCGCTCCACAAACTGACCCACTCCCACCCCACAAACTGACCCACTCCCACCACACAAACTGACCCACTCCCACCACACAAACTGACCCACTCCACAAACTGACCCACTCCCACTCCACAAACTGACCCACTCCCACTCCACAAACTGACCCACTCCCACTCCACAAACTGACCCACTCCCACTCCACAAACTGACCCACTCCCACTCCACAAACTGACCCACTCCCACCCCACAAACTGACCCACTCCCACTCCACAAACTGACCCACTCCCACTCCACAAACTGACCCACTCCCACTCCACAAACTGACCCACTCCCACTCCACAAACAGACCCACTCCACAAACTGACCCACTCCCACCCCACAAACTGACCCACTCCCACCCCACAAACTGACCCACTCCCACTCCACAAACTGACCCACTCCCACTCCACAAACTGACCTACTCCCATCCCACAAACTGACCCACTCCCACTCCACAAACTGACCCACTCCCACTCCACAAACTGACCCACTCCACAAACTGACCCGCTCCAACCCACAAACTGACCCACTCCCATCCCACAATCTGACCCGCTCCACAAACTGACCCGCTCCACAAACTGTCCCACTCCCACTCCACAAACTGACCCACTCCCACTCCACAAACTGACCCACTCCCACTCCACAAACTGACCCACCCCACAAACTGACCCACTCCCACTCCACAAACTGACCCACTCCCACCCCACAAACTGACCCACTCCCACTCCACAAACTGACCCACTCCCACCCCACAAACTGACCCACTCCCACTCCACAAACTGACCCACTCCCACCCCACAAACTGACCCACTCCCACTCCACAAACTGACCCACTCCCACCCCACAAACTGACCCACTCCCACTCCACAAACTGACCCACTCCCACCCCACAAACTGACCCACTCCCACTCCACAAACTGACCCACTCACACCCCACAAACTGACCCACTCCCACCACACAAACTGACCCACTCCACAAACTGACCCACTCCCACCACACAAACTGACCCACTCCCACTCCACAATCTGACGCACTCCACAAACTGACCCACTCCCACCACACAAACTGACCCACTCCCACTCCACACACTGACCCACTCCACAAACTGACCCACTCCCACCACACAAACTGACCCACTCCCACTCCACAAACTGACCCACTCCACAAACTGACCCACTCCCACCCCACAAACTGACCCACTCCCATCCCACAAACTGACCCACTCCCACCACACAAACTGACCCACTCCACAAACTGACCCACTCCCACTCCACAAACTGACCCACTCCCACCCCACAAACTGACCCACTCCCACCACACAAACTGACCCACTCCACAAACTGACCCACTCCCACTCCACAAACTGACCCACTCCCACCCCACAAACTACCCCGCTCCCACCCCACAAACTACTCCGCTCCCACCCCAAACCTACCCCCGCTCCCACCCCACACACTACCCCCACTCCCACCCCACAAACTACTCCGCTCCCACCCCACAAACTACCCTCGCTCCAACCCCACAAACTACCCCCGCTCCCAACCCAAACTACCCCACTCCCACCCCACAAACTACTCCGCTCCCACCCCAAACCTACCCCCGCTCCCACCCCACAAACTACCCCGCTCCCACCCCACAAACTACTCCGCTCCCACCCCAAACCTACCCCCGCTCCCACCCCACAAACTACCCCGCTCCCACCCCACAAACTACCCCGTTCCCACCCCACAAACTACCCCGCTCCAACCCCACAAACTAGCCCGCTCCCACCCCACGAACTACCCCGCTCCCACCCCAAACTACCCCACTCCCACCCCACAAACTAACCCCCTCCCACTCCACAAACTAACCCCTTGCCAATCCACAACCTAAACCCCTCCCATGCCATAAACTAACCCGCTCCCAACCCAAACTATCCCGCTCCCACCCACAAATTACCCCACTCCCACCCCTTTCTACCCCCGCTCCCACCCACAAACTACCCTGCTCCCATCCCTAACTACCCCCGCTTCCACCCCACAAGCTACCCCGCTCCCACCCCACATACTACCCCGCTCCCACCCCACATACTACCCCGCTCCCACCCCACAAACTACCCCGCTCCCAACCCAAGCTACCCCGCTCCCACCCCAAACTACCGCACTCCTACCCCAAACTACCCCCCTCCCACCCCAAACTTCCCCCCTCCCACCCCAAACTTCCCCGCTCCCACCCCAAACTTCCCCGCTCCCACCCCAATCTTCCACACTGCCACCCCACAAACTATCCCGCTCCCACCCCAAACTACCCGCTCCCACCCCAAGCTTCCCCGCTCCCACCCCAAACTACCCCGCTCCCACCCCTCAAACTACCCCATCCAAACCCACAAACTACCCCCACTCCCACCCCACAAACTACCCCGCTCCCACCCCACAAACTACCCTTGCTCCCTCCCACAAACTACCCCCGCTCCCACCCCACAAACGACCCCGCTCCCACCCCACAAACTACCCCTGCTCCCACCCCACAAACTACCCTCGCTCCAACCCCACAAACTACCCCACTCCCAACCCAAACTACCCCGCTCCCACTCCACAAACGACCCCACTCCCACCCCAAACTATCCCGCTCCCACCCACAAACTATCCCGCTCCCACCCCACAAACTACCTCCGCTCCCACCCCTCAAACTACCCCCGCTCCCACCCCTCAAACTACCCCGCTCCCACCCCACAAACTACCCCCGCTCCCACCCCACAAACTACCCCCGCTCCCACCCCACAAACTACCCCGCTCCCACCCCAAACTACCCCGCTCCCACCCCACAAACTACCCCCGCTCCCACCCCACAAACTACCCCCGCTCCCACCCCTCAAACTACCCCCGCTCCCACCCCACAAACTACCCCCGCTCCCACCCCACAAACTACCCCGCTCCCACCCCACAAACTACCCCCGCTCCCACCCCACACACTACCCTGCTCCCACCCCACAAACTAACCTTTTCCCACCCCACAAACTACCTTCTGCACCCCCCGCACAAACTACACCACTCCCACTCCACCGCACATCTACCCCATTCCCATCCCATGAACTACCCCGTTCACACCCCAAAACCTACCCCACTCCCACCCCAAAAACTATCCCACTCCCACCCCAAAAACTACCCCGTTCCCACCCCACAAGCTACCTCACTCCCACCCCACAAACTACCCCACTCCCACCCAACGAACTACCACCCCTCCCCACAAACCACCCTACCCTACCCCATAAACTACCTCTCTGCCCTCACAGCTAGCCCACTCCCACCCACAATCTATCCTGCTCCCACCCCAAAAACTACCCCACCCCATCCCATGAACACTCCACAGCTACTCCGCCACCAACCACACACTCCCTCACGCCACAACCCCACCCCAATTTCCATCTCATAACTCCTGCTGGTTCCCGACTTGAAAATTCCACTTAACTATGCCCACCCAACAGCACCATTCTTGTCCCAAAATGCCTCACCAATCTCCGCCTCATAATCCCACTCCACTCAGCCTATCCCAAAATTGCCCTTCACCCAGCCCCTCATTCACCTCAAGGATCGGATGAAAAATAGACCTTGAGGCAAAGAAAGGCCATGGGGAGGATGGCTAAATATTTGAACAAAGATTTTTCCCAAAACTCATTCAAGTTAGGGAAGCAGGTGGAGAGATGGAGGAGTTTACATGGAGAGTTTTAGGCCCTCGGTGAGTGAAGGTGCAACTAGCAATGTTGGCCCCAGGAAGGACTGGGCTGCACAAGAGGCTGCACTCAAAGGAATGAAAGAGTTCAGGGGCGGAATTCAAAAGGTGCAAGAATGACAGAGGCAAATGGGTCAAGGCTATTGAGGGATAAAAACAGAAATGAGAATCTATTTAAGAATGAATAGGTGAGCAAGAGTTCTTTGATGAATGCAAAATTGTGAGGAAGTATGGTAAGGACCTGAGAACTTTTAAAACATTTCTTTGGGAACAATACTGAATTCAAATTTTACATGAAAATAATTGTTACATTGGCAACGTTGAAAAAAATTATTTTCTCTTTCCACTGCTGTGGACTCACTGGAGATTGTATTAACACTGTCCCAGATTAATTTCACATTCATAGGACCCGTACAACAAACAGATAAAGGAGACTTCCATCCCATTATTCTGGGACGAATTTAATTTCAGATCCGAGAGATGAAAGATTGTCTAACCCATCGTGTCATCAAGTTTCCAAGATGTATTTTACCTGTTGTACAAAATATATGATGACTCGCTATAAATGACATTCTGAGAGGCAAATCAGAGCTCGCTTGCAAAGTAAAGACATTAATTTATTTCCTGGCACTCAGTTAATGCACTTATTTCTGGAAGCTTAACAGAAGCTTATGGAGGTGATTCTCCCAGCTGGGAGACTCGAGCGGAGGCCATTTAGCGGGTTTCCGGATGGGTGTCATGGCCTTAGCGTGTCTCCGGCCACCGGATTTCCAGTGCCGTTCTTCTGGCGCAGAGCTGAATAAATTATTGAAATGAGCATTTGCATACTATTAAGAGCCCAGGACTGAAGTCTCTGGGCGTGCTGGTGTCTGCACCCCACCCCCCCCCCCCCTTCCCCCCTCCCTAAGAGTGTTTCACTCCAGCGGAGTTTACAACAGCTCCCCACTATGGAGCCCCCCCAGAAGATTGGGGGGTAAGGGGGCGTTCCCCCGGACATTTCCAGCTTGGCAATGCCAGCCTGGCCCACTGGCACTGCCCAAGGGGCAAAGTGGCAATGCCCAGGGAGCATCTTGGTACTTCCTACTGGGCAGTGCCAAGGGGTAGGGCCAGAAGGGGTGGGACCTATTGGGAGGGCAGGGCCTGTGGGAGGGAGATTGGTAGGGGTGGAGGGGGTCCTGCTGCCACTCTGCACTTTGGATCCGTGACAGAGAGAGTGAGGCCAGCAATCGGGGCTGGCCATGGGGGGTGAGGTGGTCGGCCTGCCGGGGGGGTCAGGGCAGCAGGTGGGGAGGGGGAACACATCCAGGAAGCCAGCGATCGGGACGTGGGGGGGTTTGGAGGGGCAGTGTTGCGGGGTAGAGAGGCTGGCCAGCGATCGGGAGGCCAGCAGTGCGGGGCTACTGCACATTTGCCGATCTCCGCTCTGACAAATCAGCACATGCACAGTGGCCCGCTAGCGCTATGCTGCTGGCCTTTCCAGTGGGAATAAGCCCTACCCACTGATTTTCAGCGTGTTTCACGCTGAGGCACTCTGTAATGCACAGTGTGTGGGAGATTCATTTCGCAAGTCCTGCTGAAAAGCAAAGTGGGATTTACTCCAGTTTTTACACAAATGCGGCTCTTAGAACTTTTTGGGGGGAGAATTCCACCCATGGTATTTATTCACAATCTTCGTCAGGCTCTGAAATACAGAATTTACTAAATATTTGAAATAATATAAATATATTTATATTTACATTAACAATGCAATATTTTTATGAATGACAGATACCTGCATGTAATAACAACAGTGTTTTGAGTAAATGGTCTTTTATTATTTACAGGTTCCAGTTCTTTTGAGTCACAGAAGATGGAACGGCCTTGCATTTCTGTGATTTCTCCGACAAGCCCTGGGGCATTGAAAGATGCACCTCAAGTTCTACCTGGACAGCTTTCAGTGAGTGAATTTTTAAAAAAACAGGAATAAACTCATTTGTTAGCTGCTTTTTGGGTTTTGGAAATGCAATTCTATGCTGATTAACTGGCTTGCTGCAGTCATGTGACTCTGCCCCTGCGTAAACACTACTCATTGAATATACAGGAATTAAGTATTTAAAAGGCTTGGTGAGCGATCATTACTACTGGGTCTGATGTTTGATTCATATTTAGTCCTTGTCTGATATTTGATCTATTATGAGTGCTGAGTCTGATGTTTGATGATCTGTTGTTAGCAAGGGGTCTGATATTTGATCTATTACTCGTGCTGGGTCAGATATTTGATCATCTATTGTTAATACTGTGTCTGATATTTGACGATCTATTCTTAGTACTGGGTCTGATATTTGATCTGTTTTTAGTACTGAGTCTGATATTTGATAATCTATATTTAGTACTCTGCCAGATGTTTGATTATCTATTATTAGTACTGGATCTGATATTTGACCTATTATTAGTACTGGATCTGATATTTGACCTATTATTAGTACTGGATCTGATATTTGATATCATAGAAATCATAGAAACCCTACAGTGCAGAAGGAGGCCATTCGGCCCATCGAGTCTGCACCGACCACAATCCCACCCAGGCCCTACCCCCACATATTTACCCGCTAACCTACGCATCTCAGGACTCTCAGGGGCAATTTTTAACCTGGCCAATCAACCTAACCCGCACATCTTTGGACTGTGGAAGGAAACCGGAGCACCCGGAGGAAACCCACGCAGACACGAGGAGAATGTGCAAACTCCACACAGACAGTGACCCAAGTCGGGAATCGAACCCAGGACCCTGGAGCTGTGAAGCAGCAGTGCTAACCACTGTGCTACCGTGCTTGGTCTGATATTTGACAATCTATTTTTAGTACTGGGTATGATACTTGGTGTATTTTTAGTTCTGGGTCTGATATTTGATGATCTATTATTAGTGCTGGGTGTGATATTTGATGATCTATTATTAGTGCTGGGTCTGATATTTGATGATCTATTATTAGTGCTGGGTGTCGTATTTGATGATCTGTTATTAGCGCAGGGTGTGATATTTGATGACCTATTATTAGTGCCAAGTCTGTTATTTGATCAACTATTTTTAATGCTGCATCTGATGTCTGATGATCTATTATTAGTACTGGGTCTGATATTGGATGATCTATTATTAGTATTGGGTCTGATATTTGATGGTCTATTATTAGTACTGGGTCAGATACTTGATCTATTATTAGTGCTGTGTCTGATATTTGATGGTCTATTATTAGTACTGGGTCAGATACTTGATCTATTATTAGTGCTGTGTCTGATATTTGATGGTCTATTATTAGTATTGGGTCTGATATTTGATGGTCTATTATTAGTACTGGGTCAGATACTTGATCTATTATTAGTACTGGGTCTGATATTGGATGATCTATTATTAGTATTGGGTCTGATATTTGATGGTCTATTATTAGTACTGGGTCAGATACTTGATCTATTATTAGTGCTGTGTCTGATATTTGATGGTCTATTATTAGTACTGGGTCAGATACTTGATCTATTATTAGTGCTGTGTCTGATAGTTGATCTATTATTACAACTGGATCTGATATTTGATGACGTATTTTTATTGTTAGGTCTTATACTTCATGATCTTTTATTAGTTCTTGATCAGATATATGATCTGTTCTTCGTGCTGAGTATGGTATTTAATGATCTATTATTAGTACTGGGTCTGATATTTGATGGTCTATTATTAGTACTGGGTCAGATACTTGATCTATTATTAGTGCTGTGTCTGATATTTGATGGTCTATTATTAGTACTGGGTCAGATACTTGATCTATTATTAGTGCTGTGTCTGATAGTTGATCTATTATTAGTGCTGTGTCTGATAGTTGATCTATTATTAGTGCTGTGTCTGATAGTTGATCTATTATTAGTGCTGTGTCTGATAGTTGATCTATTATTAGTGCTGTGTCTGATAGTTGATCTATTATTAGTGCTGTGTCTGATAGTTGATCTATTATTAGTGCTGTGTCTGATAGTTGATCTATTATTAGTGCTGTGTCTGATAGTTGATCTATTATTAGTGCTGTGTCTGATAGTTGATCTATTATTAGTGCTGTGTCAGATACTTGATCTATTATTAGTACTGGGTCAGATACTTGATCTATTATTAGTGCTGTGTCAGATAGTTGATCTATTATTAGTGCTGGATCTGATATTTGATGACGTATTTTTATTGTTAGGTCTTATACTTCATGATCTTTTATTAGTTCTTGATCAGCTATATGATCTGTTCTTCGTGCTGAGTATGGTATTTAATGATCTATTATTAGTATTGGGTCTGATATTTGTTGATCCAATAGTACTGAGTCAGATTTATGATGATGTCTTATTCATGCTGGTTCTGATATTTGATGAGTTATGAGTGTTGGGTCTGATATTTGATCTATATTTACTACTCTGCCTGATATTTGATTAAATAACTGGAAATGAGGAAATGGCCAAGACATTGAATCGGTATTTTGAGTCTGTCTTCACAGTGGGAGACACAAATATCATGCCAAAAATTGTTGAGAAGAAGGTAAAGGCAGGTGCGGACATGCAGAGGAGATTCACTGGGTTGATTCCAGATTTGAAAGGGTTGGCTTATGAGGAGAGACTGAGTAGACTGGGACTATATTCATTGGAATTCACAAGAATGAGGGGAGATCTGATTGAAACATATAAGATAATGAAGGGACGAGATAAGATAGAAGCAGGGTGGTTGTTTGAATTGGCAGGTGAAACTAGAACTAGGGGGCATGGCCTCGAAATAAGGGGACGCAGATTTA
Source organism: Mustelus asterias (assembly GCF_964213995.1). Taxonomy (NCBI): domain Eukaryota; kingdom Metazoa; phylum Chordata; class Chondrichthyes; order Carcharhiniformes; family Triakidae; genus Mustelus; species Mustelus asterias. Next base: position 125,100,314 of record NC_135805.1, on the reverse strand, counting down.
GGACTGAGTTGAGGAGGAACTTCTTCACACAAAGGGTTGTGAGTCTGTGGAATTACCTGCCCAATGAAGCAGTTGAGGCTACCTCATTGAATGTTTTTGAGGCAAGGATAGATAGATTTTTGAACAGTAAAGGAATCAAGAGTTTTGGTGAGCGGACGAGTAAATGGAGCTGAGTCCATGAAAAGATCAGCCATGATCCTAGTGAATAGCGGAGCGGGCTCGAGGGGCCTACTCCTGCTTAGAAACATAGAACACTACAGCACAAAACAGGCCCTTCGGCCCCACAAGTTGTGCTGAACATATCCCTACCTTTTAGGCCTACCTATAACCCTCCATCCTATTAAGTCCCATGTACTCATCCAGGAGTCTCTTAAAAGACCCTATTGAGTTTGCCTCCACCACCACTGACGGCAGCCGATTCCACTCGCCCACCACCCTCTGTGTGAAAAACTTCCCCCTAACATTTCCCCTGTACCTATCCCCCAGCACCTTAAACCTGTGTCCTCTCGTAGCAGCCATTTCCACCCTGGGAAAAAGCCTCTGAGAGTCCACCCGATCTATGCCTCTCAACATCTTATATACCCCTATTAGGTCTCCTCTCATCCTACGTCTCTCCAAGGAGAAAAGACCGAGCTCCCTCAGCCTATCCTCACAAGGCATGCCACTCAATCCAGGCAACATCCTTGTAAATCTCCTCTGCACCCTTTCAATCTTTTCCACATCCTTCCTGTAATGAGGCGACCAGAACTGAGCACAGTACTCCAAGTGGGGTCTGACGAGGGTCTTATATACCTGCATCATTATCCCCGGACTCCTAAACTCAATCCCTCGATTGATAAAGGCCAGCACACCATACGCCTTCTTAACCACCTCCTCCACCTGCGGGGCCGATTTTAGAGTCCTATGGACCCGGACCCCAAGGTCCTTCTGATCCTCTACAGTACTAAGAGTCTTTCCCTTCATATTGTACTCCTTCATCCCATTTGACCTGCCAAAATGGACCATGACGCATTTATCTGGGTTGAAGTCCATCTGCCACTTCTCCGCCCAGTCTTGCATCCTATCTATGTCCCTCTGTAACTTCTGACATCCCTCCAGACTATCCACAACCCCACCAACCTTCGTGTCGTCGGCAAACTTACCAACCTATCCCTCCACTTCCTCATCCAGGTCATTTATGAAAATGACAAACAGCAAGGGTCCCAGAACAGATCCCCTGGGGCACACCACTGGTGACCGACCTCCATTTAGAAAAAGACCCATCTATACCCACTCTCTGCCTCCTGCTTCTAGTTCTTATATTCTTATTATTTATTATTAGCACTGGGTCTGATATTTGATCTATTATTATGTGGAGATGCAGGCATTGGACTGGGATGGGCACAGTAAGAAGTCTCACAACACCAGGTTAAAGTCGAACAGGTTTATTTGGAATCACAAGCTTTCGGAGCGCTGCTCCTTCATCAGGTGAGTGGAGAGGTTAGTTCACAAACACGGCATGTGTTACTACTGGGTCTGATATTTGATCTATTATTAGCACTGGGTCTGATATTTAATGATCTGCTTTTAGTGCTGAATCTGATAGTTGATCTATTTTTATCACTGGCCTTATATTTGATCTTTAATTAATGCTGGGTCTGATACTTGATCTATTGTTAGTACTGAGTCTGATGCCCCCTGATCCTCCTGGAGCTCTGGCATCCCACTGGTGTCTTCCACCGTGAAGACTGATGTAAAATAACTATTCAGTTCCTCTGCCATTTCTTTGTTTCCTATTATTACTTCTCCAGCCTCATTTTCCAGTGGTCCAATGTCTATTTTTGCCTCTCTCTTACCTTTTATATATTGAAAAACCTCTTCCTATCTTCCTTTATATAATTAGCTAGCTTGCACTCATATTTCACCTTCTCCCCCCTTATTGCTTTTTTAGTTGTCCCCTGCTCACTTTTAAAGGCTTCCCAATCCTCTGGCTTCCCACTAATCCTCGCCACTTTGTATGTTTTTTCTTTTGCTTTTATGCTGTCCTTGACTTCCCTCGTCAGCCATGGATGCCTCGTCCTCCTCTTAGCATGTTTCCTCCTCCTTGGGATGAATTTCTGTTGTGCCTCCCGAATAACCCCCAAAAACTCCTGCCATTGCTGTTCCACTGTCTGTTTCACTGTTGATGATCTCTTATTAGTCCTGGATCAGATATTTGATGACCTATTATGAGTGCTGTGTCCGATATTTGATGATCTGTTATTAGAACTAGGTCTGATATTGATGATCTGTTGTTAGTAAGGAGTCTGCTGTTTGATGATTTATTATTAGGACTGGAACTTATATTTGATGACCTGTTATTAGTGCTGGATCTGATATTTGATCTATTTCTTTACTGGATCTGATATTTTATTATCTATTATGTGCGCTGTGTCTGATATTGGATGATCTATTATTAGTGTTGAGCCTGATATTTGATCTATTATTAGTGCTGGTTCTGACATTTGATCTATTATTACTGCGGAGTCTGATATCTGATCTATTGTTAGTGCTGAATGTGATATTTGCTCTATTTTTAGTGCTGAGTGTGATATTTGATCTATTATTATCCCTGGGTCAAACATTTGATCTGTTATTATTGCTGGGTCTGACATTTGATCTATTATTAATGCTGGGTGTGATATGTGATCTATTATTAGTACAGAGTCTGATATTTGATGATCCATTATTAATGCTGAGTCAGATATTTGCTGATCTATTATTAGTGCTGGGTCTGACATTTGATGATCTGTATTACTTCTGGATCTGATATTTGATCTATTATTAGTACTAGGTCTGATATTTGATGATCTATTCATCGTACTGGGTCAGAAATGTTATGATCTATTATTAGGACTGGATCTGATATTTGACGATCTGTTATTAGAACTAGATCTGATATTTGATGATCTGTTGTAAGTGCTGGGTCTGATGTTTGATGATCTAGTATAAGGACTGGAACTGCTATTTGATCTGTTATTAGTGCTGGATCTGATATTTGATCTATTTCTTCACTGGGTCTGATATTCATTATGAGCCCTTTACCTGATATTTGATGATCTATTATTCTTACAGGGTCTGATCTTTGATCTATATTTAGTTCCGGATCTGATATTTCATAGAATCATAGAAACCCTACAGTACAGAAAGAGGCCATTCGGCCCATCGAGTCTGCACCGACCATAATCCCACCCAGGCCCTACCCCCATATCCCGACATATTTTACCCGCTAATCCCTCTAATCCAAGCATCCCAGGACACTAAGGGGCAATTTTAGCATGGCCAATCAACCTAACCCGCACATCTTTGGACTGTGGGAGGAAACAGGAGCACCCGGAGGAAACCCACGCAGACACGAGGAGAATGTGCAAACTCCACACAGACAGTGACCCAAGCCGGGAATCGAACCCAGGTCCCTGGAGCTGTGAAGCAGCAGTGCTAACCACTGTGCTACCATGCCGCCATATTTGATGATCTATTATTGGTGTTGGGTCTGTCATTTGAGGATCGATTATTACTTGTGGATCTGATATTTTGTTATTAGTACTGGCTCTGATATTTGATGGTCTATTAGTACTGGGTCTGATATTTGATGATCTGTTCTTAGCACTGGGTCTGATATTTGATGATGTGTTATTAGAACTAGGTCTGATATTTGTTGATCTGTTGTTCGTGTTGCATCTGATGTTTGATGATCTATTACGAGTACTGGGTCTGATATTTGATGATCTGTTGTTAGAACTAGGACTGATATTTGATGATCACTTATTATACTGGATCTGATATTTGATGATTTATAACTTGTCATTGGCCTGATATTTGATGATCTATTATTCTTACTGGATCTGATGTTTGATCTATATTTTGTTCTGGATTTGATATTTGATGACCTCTTATTAGTACTGGATCAGATATTTGATATATTTTTCGTGCTGAATGTGATGTTTGATCTATTTTTAGTGCTGAGTGTGATATTTGATCTGTTATTAGTACTGGGTCAAACATTTGATCTACTATTATTGCTGGGTCTGACATTTGATCTGTTATTAGTGCTGAGTCTGATATTTGAAGATCTATTATTACTTGTGGATCTGATATTTGATTTATCATTAGTGCTGGGTCTGATATTTGACGATCTGTTCTTAGCGCTGAGTCTGATATTTGATGATTTGTTGTTAGTGCTGGGTCTGATGTTTGATGATCTATTTTTTGGACTGGAACTGATATTTTATGACCTGTTATTAGCGCCAGATCTGATATTTAATCTATTTCTTCACTGGATCTGATATTTGCTTAATTCTTGACCTGATATTTGATGATCTATTATTCTTACTGGGTTTGATGTTTGATCTAAACTTCATTCTGGATCAGATATTTGATGATGTATTATTAGTGCTGGGTCTGATGTTTGATCATCTATAATTATTGCTGAGTCTGATACTAGATCTATTATTAATTCTTGATGTAATATTTGCTCTGTTATTAGTACTGGGTCTGATATTTAATGATCTATTATTAGTGCTGAGTTTGACATTTGATGATCTATTTTTAGTGCTGAGTTTGATATTTGATCTATTATTAGTACTGGGTCTGATATTTAATGATCTATTATTACTGCTGGGTCTGACATTTGATGATCAGTTATTAGTGCTCAGTCTGATATTTGATCTATTATTAGTGCTCAGTCTGATATTTGATCTATTATTAGTACTGGGTCTGATATTTGATCTATTATTAGTGCTCAGTCTGATATTTGATCTATTATTAGTACTGGGTCTGATATTTGATCTATTATTAGTGCTGGGTCTGATATTTGATCTATTATTAGTACTGGGTCTGATATTTGATCTATTATTAGTACTGGGTCTGATATTTGATCTATTATTAGTGCTGATTGTAATATTTGATCTATTATTAGTGCTGAGTATGATATTTGATCTATTTTTTTTTAAAAGGTACTTACCTTTGAGGTTTCGACCTCATTGTTCCAGAGGAGCAGCTAGAGAGGTGATTCAAATGAGGAAAGCTAGTAGGAAAGAGGGATTTATAACTTAATTTTTTAAATTTCTTTTTTTCGGAGTTTTTGTAAGGCAGCCGGAAGTCTAAAACCAGAAGTAGGCCCCAGTGAGACCTGGGGAGTTTTTTTTTCTCTGACGTCAGCCAGTAGCGTGCACGGAAGGTTTAAAAAGCAGGCCGCACTATCCAGTGGGCAGCATTGTGAGCGGGTGGCGGAGTGAGAGGGAGCAGAGTGGGACAGCTTTGGCTCAAACAGGCTTCAGCGTGAACAGGCAGAGGCGAGGGTAGGTTCCGGTAAGTTGTTTTTGTTTCTTCAGAGGAGAAAGAATGCCAAGCAGGATGTTGGAATGCTTCTCTTGCAGGATGTGGGAAGTCAGGGAGACCTCCGGTGTCCCTGACAATGACACCTGCAGGAGGTGCATCCAGCTGCAGCTCCTAACAAACCGCGTTAGGGAACTGGAGCAGGAGCTGGATGACCTCAGAATCATTCGGGAGAATGAGGAGTTTATAGATAGTAGCTTCAGGGAGGCAGTTACGCCAAAGGCACAGAGCACAGGTAATTGGGTTACCGTCAAGCGAGGGAAAGGGAAAGGGCAGAGCAGGGTTTCCCTGTGGCCATTCCCCTCCACAACAGGTATACCGATTTGGATACTGTTGTGGGGGATGCCTTACCTGGGACAAGCTGCGGCAGCCGGATCTCTGGCACTGAGTCTGGTTCTGCAGCGCAGAAGGGAGGGTGGAAGAAGAGGAGAGCGGTAGTGATCGGGGACTCGATAGTCAGAGGTACAGACAGGAGGTTCTGTGGTCGTGACAGAGACTCCCGGATGGTTTGTTGCCTCCCGGGTGCCAGCGTCAGGAATGTCTCTGATCGCGTGCACAGCATTCTGAAGTGGGAGGGTGATCAGCCAGATGTCATGGTACACATTGGTACCAATGACGTAGGAAAGAAGAGTGAGGAGGTCCTGAAGTCTGAGTATAGAGAGCTTGGTAGGAAGTTAAAAAGCAGGACCCCGAGGGTAGTAATCTCAGGATTGCTACCTGTGCCACGTGCCAGTGAGGGTAAGAATAGGATGCTCGGGCGGATGAACACGTGGCTGAGGAACTGGTATAGGGGGCAGGGTTTCAGATTTCTAGATCATTGGGACGTCTTCTGGGGCAGGTGGGACCTGTACAAGAGAGACGGGTTACACCTGAACTACTAGGGGACCAATATACTTGCAGGAAGGTTTGCTAGTGTTATTGGGGAGGGTTTAAACTAGATTTGCAGGGGGATAGGAACCAGAGTGCCAGAGCAGATAGTGGAGCGGGGGTGAAAATAAATGATGTTAATAGTTCATGCAAAATCACAAATAGAAGGGTTGTGTGTGGTGGTAATCTTCTGAGGTGTGTCTATTTCAATGCCAGGAGTATTGTGGGGAAGGCAGACGAGCTGAGGGTGTGGATTGACACATGGAATTATGACACTATAGCCATTAGTGAAACTTGGCTACAGGAGGGGCAGGACTGGCAGCTCAATGTTCCAGGGTTCGGATGTTTCAGACGTGATAGAGGCAGAGGGATGAAGGGTGGGGGTGTGGCATTGCTAGTCAGGGAAAATGTTACAGCAGTGCTCAGGCAGGAGAGATTAGAGGGTTTGTCTACCGAGGCCATATGGGTGGAGTTGAGAAACAGGAAAGGTTTGACCACATTAATGGGGTTGTATTATAGACCACCCAATAGTCAGCGAGAATTGGAGGAGCAAATCTGCAGAGATAGCTGACAACTGCAGGAAACATAAAGTTGTGAGAGTAGGGGATTTTAATTTTCCACAGATAGGTGGGACTCCCATACTCTTAAAGGTCTAGACGGGTTAGAGTTTGTAAAATGTGTTCAGGAAAATTTTCTAAATCAATATATAGTGGTACCAACGAGACAGGATGCAATATTAGATCTTCTGTTAGGAAACGAGTTAGGACAAGTGACGGAAGTGTGTGTAGGGGAACACTTTGGTTCCAGTGATCATAATGCCATTAGTTTCAACTTGATCATGGATAAAGATAGATCTGCTCCTCGGGTTGAGGTTCTAAACTGGAAAAAGGCCAAATTTGAAGAAATGAGAAAGGATCTAAAAAGCGTGGATTGGGACAGGCTGTTCTCTGGCAAGGATGTGAATGGTAAGTGGGAGGCCTTCAAAGGAGAAATTTTGAGAGTGCAGAGCTTGTATGTTCCTGTCAGGATTAAAGGCAAAGTGAATAAGAATAAGGAACCTTGGTTCTCGAGGGATATTGGAACTGATAAAGAAGAAAAGAGAGATGTATGACATGTATAGGCAACAGGGAGCAAATAAGATGCTTGAGGAGTATAAAAAGTGCAACAAACTACATAAGAAAGAAATCGGGAGGGCTAAAAGAAGACATGAGGTTGCTTTGGCAGACAAGGTGAAGGATAATCCTAAGAGCTTCTACAGGTATATTAAGAGCAAAAGGATAGTAAGGGATAAAATTGGTCCTCTTGAAGATCAGAGTGGTTGGCTATGTATGGAATCAAAAGAAATGGGAGAGATATTAAATGGGTTTTTTGCATCCGTATTTACGAAGGAAACTGGCATGGAGTCTATGGAAATAAGGCAAACAAGTAGGGAGGTCATGGAACCTCTACAGATTAAAGGGGAGGAGGTGCTTGCTGTCTTGAGGCAAATCAGAGTAGATAAATCCCCAGGACCGGACAGGGTATTCCCTCGGACCTTGAAGGAGTCTAGTGTTGAAATTGCAGGGGACCTGGCAGATATATTTAAAATGTCGGTATCCACGGGTGAGGTGCCGGATGATTGGAGGATAGCTCATGTTGTTCTGTTGTTTAAAAAAGGCTCAAAAAGTACTGCGGGAAATTATAGGCCGGTAAGTTTGACATCAGTAGTAGGTAAATTATTGGAAGGAGTATTAAGTGATAGGATCTACAAATATTTGGATAGACAGGGACTTATTAGGGAGAGTCAACATGGCTTTATGCGTGGTAGGTCATGTTTAACCAATCAGAAAGCCAGAGAGTGGTAGTGGAGGATTGCTTCTCTGAGTGGAGGCATGTGACTAATGGTGTGCACAGTAAGAGTTTTAACAACACCAGGTTCAAGTCCAACAGGTTTATTTGGTAGCAAATACCATTCGCTTTCGGAGCGCTGCTCCTTCGTCAGATGGAGTGGAAATCTGCTCTCAAACAGGGCACAGAGACACAAAGTCAAGTTACAGGATACTGATTAGAATGCGAATCCCTACAGCCAACCAGATCTTAAATATAAAGCGGTCACGGGCATTCAGCCTCTGATCTTCGGGTAAGCGTTCTCCAAGGCGGCCTTCACGACACACGACAGCGCAGAGCCGCTGAGCAGAAACTGATAGCCAAGTTCCGCACACATGAGGACGGCCTAAACCGGAATGTTGGATTTATGTCACATTATCAGTAACCCCCACAGCTTGCCTCCTGGACTTGCTGGCTGTCCTGTCTGGAGACAATACATATCTCTTTAACCTGTGCTTAATGCTCCCTCCACTCACACTGTCTGTATCTTTAAGATCTGGTTGGCTGTAGGGATTCGCATTCTAATCAGTATCCTGTAACTTGATTTTGTGTCTCTGTGCCCTGTTTGAGAGCAGATTTCCACTCCATCTGATGAAGGAGCAGCGCTCCGAAAGCTAATGGTATTTGCTACCAAATAAACCTGTTGGACTTTAACCTGGTGTTGTTAAGACTCTTACTGTGTTCACCCCAGTCCAACGCCGGCATCTCCACACCATGGCTAGTGGTGTGCCACAGGGATCAGTGCTGGGTCCATTGTTGTTTGTCATCTATATCAATGATCTGGATGATAATGTGGTCAATTGGATCAGCAAGTTTGCTGATGATACAAAGATTGGAGGTGTAGTGGACAGTGAGGAAGGTTTTCAAAGCTTGCAGAGGAATTTGGACCAGCTAGAAAAATGGGCTGAAAAATGGCAGATGGAGTTTAATACAGACAAGTGTGAGGTATTGCACTTTGGAAGGACAAACCAAGGTAGAACATGCAGTGTGTGCAGGAGGGTTTCCTGACACAATATGTGGATAGGCCGACAAGAGGTGAGGCCACATTGGATTTGGTACTGGGAAATGAACCGGGCCAAGTGTTAGATTTGGTTGTGGGAGAGCACTTTGGAGATAGTGACCACAATTCGGTGTCTTTTGTTATTGCAATGGAGAGGGATAGGGCCGTACGGCAGGGCAAAGTTTACAATTGGGGGAGAGGTAATTATGATGCGATTAGGCAAGAATTAGGGGGCATAAGTTGGGAACAGAAACTGTCAGAGAAAGGAACTAATGAAAAGTGGAACTTTTTCAAGGAACAAATACTGGATGTCCTTGATAGGTATGTCCCTGTCAGGCAGGGAGGAAATGGCCGAGTGAGGGAACCATGGTTCACGAAAGAGGTGGAATGTCTTGTGAAAAGGAAGAGGGAAGCTTATGTAGGGATGAGGAAACAAGGTTCAGATGGCTCGATTGAGGGTTACAAGTTAGCAAGGAATGAGCTGAAAAAGGGGCTTAGGAGAGCTAGGAGGGGACACGAGAAGTCCTTGGCGGGTCGGATCAAGGAAAACCCCAAGGCTTTTTACTCTTATGTGAGGAATAAAAGAATGACCAGGGTGAGATTAGGGCCGGTCAAGGACAGCAGTGGGAACTTGTGTATGGAGTCAGTAGAGATAGGCGAGGTGATGAATGAATACTTTTCTTCAGTGTTCACCAAGGAGAGGGGCCATGTTTTTGAGGAAGAGAAGGTGTTACAGGCTAATAGGCTGGAGGAAATAGATGTTCGGAGGGAGGATGTTCTGGCAGTTTTGAATAAACTGAAGGTCGATAAGTCCCCTGGGCCTGATGAAATGTATCCTAGGATTCTTTGGGAGGCAAGGGATGAGATTGCAGGGCCTTTGGCTTTGATCTTTGGGTCCTCGCTGTCCACGGGGATGGTGCCAGAGGACTGGAGAATGGCGAATGTTGTTCCTCTGTTTAAGAAAGGGAATAGAAATGACCCTGGTAATAATAGACCGGTTAGTCTTACTTCGGTGGTTGGTAAATTGGTGGAAAAGGTCCTTAGGGATGGGATTTACGACCATTTAGAAAGATGCGGATTAATCCGGGATAGTCAGCACGGATTCGTGAAGGGCAAGTCGTGCCTCACAAATTTGATAGAATTTTTTGAGGAGGTAACTAAGTGTGTTGATGAAGGTAGGGCAGTTGATGTCATATACATGGATTTTAGTAAGGCGTTTGATAAGATCCCCCATGGTCGGCTTATGATGAAAGTGAGGAGGTGTGGGATAGAGGGAAAGTTGGCCGATTGAATAGGTAACTGGCTGTCTGATCGAAGACAGAGGGTGGTGGTCGATGGAAAATTTTCGGATTGGAGGCAGGTTGCTAGCGGAGTGCCGCAGGGATCAGTGCTTGGTCCTCTGCTCTTTGTGATTTTTATTAATGACTTAGAGGAGGGGGCTGAAGGGTGGATCAGTAAATTTGCTGATGACACCAAGATTGGTGGAGTAGTGGATGAGGTGGAGGGCTGTTGTAGGCTGCAAAGAGACATAGATAGGATGCAAAGCTGGGCTGAAAAATGGCAAATGGAGTTTAACCCTGATAAATGTGAGGTGATTCATTTTGGTAGGACTAATTTAAATGTGGATTACAGGGTCAAAGGTAGGGTTCTGAAGACTGTGGAGGAACAGAGATATCTTGGGGTTCATATCCACAGATCTCTAAAGGTTGCCACTCAAGTGGATAGAGCTGTGAAGAAGGCCTATAGTGTGTTAGCTTTTATTAACAGGGGGTTGGAGTTTAAGAGCCGTGGGATTATGCTGCAAATGTACAGGACCTTGGTGAGACCACATTTGGAATATTGTGTGCAGTTTTGGTCACCTCACTATAAGAAGGATGTGGAAGCGCTGGAAAGAGTGCAGAGGAGATTTACCAGGATGCTGCCTGGTTTGGAGGGTAGGTCTTATGAGGAAAGGTTGAGGGAGCTAGGGCTGTTCTCTCTGGAGCGGAGGAGGCTGAGGGGAGACTTAATAGAGGTTTATAAAATGATGAAGGGGATAGATAGAGTGAACGTTCAAAGACTATTTCCTCGGGTGGATGGAGCTATTACAAGGGGGCATAACTATAGGGTTCGTGGTGGGAGATACAGGAAGGATATCAGAGGTAGGTTCTTTACGCAGAGAGTGGTTGGGGTGTGGAATGGACTGCCTGCAGTGATAGTGGAGTCAGACACTTTAGGAACATTTAAGCGGTTATTGGATAGGCACATGGAGCACACCAGGATGATAGGGAGTGGGATAGCTTGATCTTGGTTTCAGATAAAGCTCGGCATAACATCGTGGGCCGAAGGGCCTGTTCTGTGCTGTACTGTTCTATGTTCTATGTTCGAAGGTAAATGGTAGGACACTGAAAAGTGCAGTAGAACAGAGGGATCTGGGAATACAGATACATAATTCCCTAAAAGTGGCGTCACAGGTAGATAGGGTCGTAAAGAGTGCTTTTGGTATATTGGCCTTTATAAATCAAAGTATTGGGTATAGGCGTTGGAATGTTATGGTGAGGTTGTATAAGACATTGGTGAGGCTGAATTTAGAGTAGTGTATGCAGTTTTGGTCACCTAATTACAGGAAGGATATTAATAAGGTTGAAAGAGTGCAGAGAAGGTTTACAAGGATGTTGCCGAGACTTGAGAAACTGAGTTACAGAGAAAGATTGAATAGGTTAGGACTTTATTCCCTGGAATGTAGAAGAATGAGGGGAGATTTGATAGAGGTGTATAAAATTATGATGGGTATAGTTAGAGTGAATGCAAGCAGTCTTTTTCCACTGAGGCTCGGGGAGAAAATAACTAGAGGACATGGGTTAAGGGTGAGGGGGGAAAAGTTTAAAGGGAATATTAGGGGGGGTTTCTTCACACAGAGAGTGGTGGGAGTTTGGAATGAGCTGCCAGATGAGGTGGTGAATGCTTTTAACATTTCAGAAAAACTTGGACAGGGACATGGATGAGAGGGGTGTGGAGGGATATGGTCCAGGTGCAGGTCTGTGGGACTGGGCACAAAAATAGTTCGGCAGAGGCAAGAAGGGCCAAATGACCTGTTTCTGTGCTGTAATGTTCTATGGTTCTATTGGTGCTGAGTGTGATATTTGATCTCTTATTAGTACTGGGTCAAACATTTGATCTGTTATTATTGCTGGGTCTGACATTTGATCTATTATTAATGCTGGCTGTGATATTTGATCTGTTATTAGTACTGAGTCTGATATTTGATTATCTATTATTAGTGTGGAGTCTGATATTTGATGATCCATTATTAGTGCTGGGTCTGACATTTGATGATCTATTATTACTTCTGGATCTGATATTTGATCTATTATTAGTACTGGGTCTTACATTTGATGATCTATTATTAGTGCTGAGTCTGATATTTGATCTATTATTAGTGCTGGGTCTGACATTTGATCTATTATTAATGTTGAGTGTGATATGGTCTAAAATTAGTACTGGGTTTGATATGTGATCAATTTTGGTTACTGTGTCGAATATTTGATTACCTATAATTAGAACTTTTCGGATTTATGATGATGTCGTATTCATGCTGTTTCTGATATTTGATGATTTATTTGTGCTGGGTCTGATATTTAATGACCTATGTTTAGTACTCTGTCTGTTATTTGAATATCTATTATTAGAACTGCAGCACGTTGGCACAGTGGTTAGCGCTGCTGCCTCACAGCTCCAGGAACCCAAGTTCGATTCCCGGCTTGGGTCATTGGCTGTGCGGAGTCTGCACATTCTCCCTGTGTCTGCATGGATTTCCTCTGAGTACTGGAGCAAGCTGAGAGGGGTGATTGAAAAGCAGCAGTGCTGGTAAGAGATTAATTGGATTAATTGAATTGTTTATTTATTTAATTAGTCAGCTAGTGTGTGTATTTTTTTGGCCTTTACTTTAACAGCAGTTTTTCTAGTTTAAAGTGAAAACTAGAAGTGGGCAGCAAAGGAGTCTGGGAAGGGTTTTTATTTTAACTTTAAAAGTCAGTTACCTGGGTGGTTCCCCCTCATTGATCCACTGGAGCAAGCTGAGAGGGGTGATTGAAAAGCAGCAGTGCTGGTAAGAGATTAATTGGATTAATTGAATTGTTTATTTATTTAATTAGTCAGCTAGTGTGTGTATTTTTTTGGCCTTTACTTTAACAGCAGTTTTTCTAGTTTAAAGTGAAAACTAGAAGTGGGCAGCAAAGGAGTCTGGGAAGGGTTTTTATTTTAACTTTAAAAGTCAGTTACCTGGGTGGTTCCCCCTCATTGATCCACTGGAGCAAGCTGAGAGGGGTGATTGAAAAGCAGCAGTGCTGGTAAGAGATTAATTGGATTAATTGAATTGTTTATTTATTTAATTAGTCAGCTAGTGTGTGTATTTTTTTGGCCTTTACTTTAACAGCAGTTTTTCTAGTTTAAAGTGAAAACTAGAAGTGGGCAGCAAAGGAGTCTGGGAAGGGTTTTTATTTTAACTTTAAAAGTCAGTTACCTGGGTGGTTCCCCCTCATTGATCCACTGGAGCAAGCTGAGAGGGGTGATTGAAAAGCAGCAGTGCTGGTAAGAGATTAATTGGATTAATTGAATTGTTTATTTATTTAATTAGTCAGCTAGTGTGTGTATTTTTTTGGCCTTTACTTTAACAGCAGTTTTTCTAGTTTAAAGTGAAAACTAGAAGTGGGCAGCAAAGGAGTCTGGGAAGGGTTTTTATTTTAACTTTAAAAGTCAGTTACCTGGGTGGTTCCCCCTCATTGATCCACTGGAGCAAGCTGAGAGGGGTGATTGAAAAGCAGCAGTGCTGGTAAGAGATTAATTGGATTAATTGAATTGTTTATTTATTTAATTAGTCAGCTAGTGTGTGTATTTTTTTGGCCTTTACTTTAACAGCAGTTTTTCTAGTTTAAAGTGAAAACTAGAAGTGGGCAGCAAAGGAGTCTGGGAAGGGTTTTTATTTTAACTTTAAAAGTCAGTTACCTGGGTGGTTCCCCCTCATTGATCCACTGGAGCAAGCTGAGAGGGGTGATTGAAAAGCAGCAGTGCTGGTAAGAGATTAATTGGATTAATTGAATTGTTTATTTATTTAATTAGTCAGCTAGTGTGTGTATTTTTTTGGTCTTTACTTTAACAGCAGTTTTTCTAGTTTAAAGTGAAAACTAGAAGTGGGCAGCAAAGGAGTCTGGGAAGGGTTTTTATTTTAACTTTAAAAGTCAGTTACCTGGGTGGTTCCCCCTCATTGATCCACTGGAGCAAGCTGAGAGGGGTGATTGAAAAGCAGCAGTGCTGGTAAGAGATTAATTGGATTAATTGAATTGTTTATTTATTTAATTAGTCAGCTAGTGTGTGTATTTTTTTGGCCTTTACTTTAACAGCAGTTTTTCTAGTTTAAAGTGAAAACTAGAAGTGGGCAGCAAAGGAGTCTGGGAAGGGTTTTTATTTTAACTTTAAAAGTCAGTTACCTGGGTGGTTCCCCCTCATTGATCCACTGGAGCAAGCTGAGAGGGGTGATTGAAAAGCAGCAGTGCTGGTAAGAGATTAATTGGATTAATTGAATTGTTTATTTATTTAATTAGTCAGCTAGTGTGTGTATTTTTTTGGTCTTTACTTTAACAGCAGTTTTTCTAGTTTAAAGTGAAAACTAGAAGTGGGCAGCAAAGGAGTCTGGGAAGGGTTTTTATTTTAACTTTAAAAGTCAGTTACCTGGGTGGTTCCCCTTCATTGATCCACTGGAGCAAGCTGAGAGGGGTGATTGAAAAGCAGCAGTGCTGGTAAGAGATTAATTGGATTAATTGAATTGTTTATTTATTTAATTAGTCAGCTAGTGTGTGTATTTTTTTGGCCTTTACTTTAACAGCAGTTTTTCTAGTTTAAAGTGAAAACTAGAAGTGGGCAGCAAAGGAGTCTGGGAAGGGTTTTTATTTTAACTTTAAAAGTCAGTTACCTGGGTGGTTCCCCCTCATTGATCCACTGGAGCAAGCTGAGAGGGGTGATTGAAAAGCAGCAGTGCTGGTAAGAGATTAATTGGATTAATTGAATTGTTTATTTATTTAATTAGTCAGCTAGTGTGTGTATTTTTTTGGTCTTTACTTTAACAGCAGTTTTTCTAGTTTAAAGTGAAAACTAGAAGTGGGCAGCAAAGGAGTCTGGGAAGGGTTTTTATTTTAACTTTAAAAGTCAGTTACCTGGGTGGTTCCCCTTCATTGATCCACTGGAGCAAGCTGAGAGGGGTGATTGAAAAGCAGCAGTGCTGGTAAGAGATTAATTGGATTAATTGAATTGTTTATTTATTTAATTAGTCAGCTAGTGTGTGTATTTTTTTGGCCTTTACTTTAACAGCGGTTTTTCTAGTTTAAAGTGAAAACTAGAAGTGGGCAGCAAAGGAGTCTGGGAAGGGTTTTTATTTTAACTTTAAAAGTCAGTTACCTGGGTGGTTCCCCCTCATTGATCCACTGGAGCAAGCTGAGAGGGGTGATTGAAAAGCAGCAGTGCTGGTAAGAGATTAATTGGATTAATTGAATTGTTTATTTATTTAATTAGTCAGCTAGTGTGTGTATTTTTTTGGTCTTTACTTTAACAGCAGTTTTTCTAGTTTAAAGTGAAAACTAGAAGTGGGCAGCAAAGGAGTCTGGGAAGGGTTTTTATTTTAACTTTAAAAGTCAGTTACCTGGGTGGTTCCCCTTCATTGATCCACTGGAGCAAGCTGAGAGGGGTGATTGAAAAGCAGCAGTGCTGGTAAGAGATTAATTGGATTAATTGAATTGTTTATTTATTTAATTAGTCAGCTAGTGTGTGTATTTTTTTGGCCTTTACTTTAACAGCGGTTTTTCTAGTTTAAAGTGAAAACTAGAAGTGGGCAGCAAAGGAGTCTGGGAAGGGTTTTTATTTTAACTTTAAAAGTCAGTTACCTGGGTGGTTCCCCCTCAGTAGTAGTTTTTTTTTCTCTCGGGGCCCTAGCCCTATAAATTGGTGCAGAGGAGATACCCGATCCTCTACACTGGTAGAGGATCCCACCCTTCCATCCTCCTCTAACCTAATTATAAGTGTGGGGAAGTTTTTTTTTTTGTTTTCTTTTTTTCTTGCTGGTAATGGCTTCAGGGATGGCAGTTCAGGCAGTATGCTGCATCTCCTGTGGGATGTATGTGGTGAGGAAATCCAGTAGTGTTTCAGGAGATTTTAGTTGTAAGAAGTGCATTAGATTGCAGCTTCTGGAGGAGCGTGTAAAGGAGCTGGAGGGGGAGGTAGAGGAACTCCGCATAATTCGGGAGGCGGAGGTGGAAGTTGATAGGAGTTATAGAGAAATAGTAACTCCTAGAAATGAGGCTTGGGTCAATGCCAGGAGGAGGGGTAAGAAGCAATCGGGAAGACAATCCCCTGGGGCGGTTCCCCTCCATAATAGGTTTTCGGTGCTGGAGGCTACAGTTGAGGAGGAATCAACTGAGCATAGAGAGCAGATCTCTGGGGGTGAGCCGAGTGAGAAAGCTCAGGTGGTTAGGGGCTGTAAAAGACTGGGCCTTGTGATTGGGGACTCCACAATTAAGGGGACAGATAGGAGGGTCGGAACTAAAGGTAGGGACTCAGGGTTGGTGTGTTGCCTACCAGGGGCTGGGGTCCGGGATGTGTCTGACAGGGTATTCAGGACTCTTAGGGGGGAGGGAGATAAACCACAAGTTATTGTACATGTGGGGACACACGACATAGGGAGGATAGGGGAAGGGGATATTAGGCAGGGATTTATGGAGTTGGGGTGGAAACTAAAGGCCAAGACTGACAGAGTGGTTATCTCTGGACTCTTGCCTGTACCACGGGATAGTTTAGAGAGGAATAGGGAGAGGGAAGGTTTGAATTCATGGCTGAGGGGATGGTGCAGGAGGGAGGGGTTCAGGTACTTAAGCAATTGGGGCTCGTACTGGGGAAGGTGTGACCTCTATGAGAAGGATGGTCTACACCTTAATCAGAAGGGGACCAATATCCTGGGGGGTAAATTTGCTAAGGCCATGCAGGGAGGTTTAAACTGATTCGGGGGGGGGGAGGGATCCTGAGTAGTGGGGCTGAAAGTGAGGGATGCATGGATGGGGACTGCAATGCACGGCATTGCAGAGGTGGGGTGGAGCAGGGTTTGAAATGTGTATACTTCAATGCCAGGAGTATTCGCAATAAAGTGGGTGAACTTGCAGCGTGGATCAGTACCTGGGACTTCGATGTTGTGGCTATTTCAGAGACATGGATAGAGCAGGGGCAGGAATGGATGCTGCAGGTCCCGGGGTTCAAATGTTTTAGTCGAAGTAGGGAAGGAGGTAGAAGAGGGGGAGGGGTAGCATTATTGGTCAGAGATTGTATCACAGTGTCAGAGAGGAGGTTTGATGAGGACTTATCTGTTGAGGTAGTATGGGCGGAGATTAGAAATAGGAGAGGAGAGGTCACCCTGTTGGGAGTCTTTTATAGACCTCCTAAAAGTTCTAGAGAGGTTGAGGAAAGGATTGCGGAGTCAATCCTGCTTAGGAGTGAAAGTAATAGGGCAATTGTTATGGGGGATTTTAACTTGACTAATATTGACTGGAATTGTTATAGCTCTAGCTCGTTAGAGGGGTCAGTTTTTGTTCAAAGCGTGCAGGAAGGTTTTTTGACTCAGTATGTAGACAGGCCAACTAGAGGTGAGGCTATATTGGATCTGGTGCTGGGAAATGAGCCAGACCAGGTGCTAGACTTGGAAGTTGGTGTGCATTTTGGTGATAGTGACCACAATTCGGTTACGTTCACCTTAGTGATGGAAAGGGATAGGCATGAACCTCGGGCCAGTGGTTTTAGCTGGGGGAAGGGTAATTATGAGGCTATTAGGAGAGAATTAGGAAACATAGGTTGGACTAGGAGATTACAGGGACTGGGAACGTCCGACATGTGGAGTTTTTTCAAGGAGCAGCTACTGCGAGTCTGTGATAGGTATGTCCCTGTCAGGCAAGGAGGAATTGGTAGGGCTAGGGAACCGTGGTGCACCAAAAAAGTTTCTTTGTTGGTTAAAAAGAAAAAGGAGGCTTATGTTCGGATGAGACGTGAGCACTCGGGTAGTGCACTAGAAAGCTTTAGATTGGCTAAGAGGGAGTTGAAGAGCGAGCTTAGAAGGGCTAAAAGGGGACATGAGAAGACTTTGGCGGATAGGGTTAAAGAGAATCCTAAGGCGTTCTATAGGTATGTCAAGAACAGAAGGTTGGTTAGGGCAAGTTTAGGGCCAGTTATAGATGGCAGAGGGAAGTTATGTGTGGAACCGGAGGAGATTGGTGAAGCATTGAACCAATATTTCTCTTCGGTGTTCACGCAAGGGGACATGAATATAGCTGAGGAGGACACTGGGTTGCAAGGGAGTAGAATAGACAGTATTACAGTTGATAAGGAGGATGTGCAGGATATTCTGGAGGGTCTGAAAATAGATAAATCCCCTGGTCCGGATGGGATTTATCCAAGGATTCTCTGGGAGGCAAGAGAAGTGATTGCAGAGCCTCTGGCTCTGATCTTCAGGTCGTCGTTGGCCTCTGGTATAGTACCAGAAGATTGGAGGTTAGCGAATGTTGTCCCATTGTTTAAGAAGGGGAACAGAGACTTCCCCGGGAATTATAGACCGGTGAGTCTCACTTCTGTTGTCGGCAAGATGTTGGAAAAAATTATAAGGGATAGGATTTATAGTTATTTGGAGAGTAATGAATTGATAGGTGATAGTCAGCATGGTTTTGTGGCAGGTAGGTCGTGCCTTACTAACCTTATTGAGTTTTTTGAGAAAGTGACCAAGGAGGTGGATGGGGGCAAGGCAGTGGACGTGGTATATATGGATTTTAGTAAGGCGTTTGATAAGGTTCACCATGGTAGGCTTCTGCAGAAAATGCAGATGTATGGGATTGGGGGTGATCTAGGAAATTGGATCAGGAATTGGCTAGCGGATAGGAAACAGAGGGTGGTGGTTGATAGTAAATATTCATCATGGAGTGCGGTTACAAGTGGTGTACCTCAGGGATCTGTTTTGGGGCCACTGCTGTTTGTAATATTTATTAATGATCTGGATGAGGGTATAGTTGGGTGGATTAGCAAATTTGCTGATGACACCAAAGTCGGTGGTGTGGTAGACAGTGAGGAAGGGTGTCGTAGTTTGCAGGAAGACTTAGACAGGTTGCAAAGTTGGGCCGAGAGGTGGCGGATGGAGTTTAATGCGGAGAAGTGTGAGGTAATTCACTTTGGTAGGAATAACAGATGTGTTGAGTATAGGGCTAACGGGAGGACTTTGAATAGTGTGGAGGAGCAGAGGGATCTAGGTGTATGTGTGCATAGATCCCTGAAAGTTGGGAATCAAGTAGATAAGGTTGTTAAGAAGGCATATGGTGTCTTGGCGTTTATTGGTAGGGGGATTGAATTTAGGAGTCGTAGCGTTATGTTGCAACTGTACACAACTCTGGTGCGGCCGCACTTGGAGTACTGTGTGCAGTTCTGGTACCCACATTACAGGAAGGATGTGGAGGCTTTGGAGAGGGTGCAGAGGAGGTTTACCAGGATGTTGCCTGGTATGGAGGGGAGATCCTATGAGGAGAGGCTGAGGGATTTGGGATTGTTTTCGCTGGAAAGGCGGCGGCTAAGAGGGGATCTTATTGAAACATATAAGATGATTAGAGGTTTAGATAGGGTGGATAGTGATAGCCTTTTTCCTCTGATGGAGAAATCCAGCACGAGGGGGCATGGCTTTAAATTGAGGGGGGGTAGTTATAGAACCGATGTCAGGGGTAGGTTCTTTACCCAGAGGGTGGTGAGGGATTGGAATGCCCTGCCAGCATCAGTAGTAAATGCGCCTAGTTTGGGGGCGTTTAAGAGATCCGTAGATAGGTTCATGGACGAAAAGAAATTGGTTTAGGTTGGAGGGTCACAGTTTTTTTTTTTAACTGGTCGGTGCAACATCGTGGGCCGAAGGGCCTGTTCTGCGCTGTAATGTTCTATGTTCTATGTTCTATGTTCTACTCCGGTTTCCTCCCACAGTCCCAAGATGTGTGGGTTAGGTGGACTGGCTATGCTAAAATGCCCCTTAGTGTTAGGGGGACTAGTTAGGGTAAATGCATAGGGCTGGGGGAGTAGGGCCTGGATGGGATTGTGGTCAGTGCAGACTCGATGGGCCAAATGACCTCCTTCTGCACTGTAGGATTCTTTGATTCTACTGGGTCTCATATTTGATGATCTGTTATTAGTTCTGAGTCTGATATTTGATGATCCAGTGTTTGTACTGGGTCAGATTTATGATGATGTCTTATTCGTGCTGGTTCTGATATTTGATGATTTATTCGTACTGGGTGATATTTGATGATCTATTGATAGTACTGGGTCTGAAATTTTATGATCTATTATTAGGACTGCATCTGAAACTTGATGAGAGAGATCTTGGGGTCCATATCCACAGATCTCTAAAGGTTGCCACTCAAGTGGATAGAGCTGTGAAGAAGGCCTATAGTGTGTTAGCTTTTATTAACAGGGGGTTGGAGTTTAAGAGCCGTGGGGTTATGCTGCAACTGTACAGGACCTTGGTGAGACCACATTTGGAATATTGTGTGCAGTTCTGGTCACCTCACTATAAGAAGGATGTGGAAGCGCTGGAAAGAGTGCAGAGGAGATTTACCAGGATACTGCCTGGTTTGGAGGGTAGGTCTTATGAGGAAAGGTTGAGGGAGCTAGGGCTGTTCTCTCTGGAGCGGAGGAGGCTGAGGGGAGACTTAATAGAGGTTTATAAAATGATGAAGGGGATAGGTAGAGTGAACGTTCAAAGACTATTTCCTCGGGTGGATGGAGCTATTACAAGGGGGCATGACTATAGGGTTCGTGGTGGGAGATATAGGAAGGATATCAGAGGTAGGTTCTTTATGCAGAGAGTGGTTGGGGTGTGGAATGGACTGCCTGCAGTGATAGTGGAGTCAGACACTTTAGGAACATTTAAGCGGTTATTGGATAGGCACATGGAGCACACCAGGATGATAGGGAGTGGGATAGCTTGATCTTGGTTTCAGATAAAGCTCGGCATAACATCGTGGGCCGAAGGGCCTGTTCTGTGCTGTACTGTTCTATGTTCTATGTTCTATGATCTATTATTAGTGCTGCGTCAGATATTTGATCTATTATTCGTGCTGGGTCTGACATTTGATCTATTATTCGTGCTGAGTGTGAAATTTGATCTATTATTAGTATTGGGTCAAACTCTTGATCGAATATTAATGCTTGGTGTGATGATTGATCTGTTATTAGTACTGAGTCTGATATTTGATGATCTATTATTAATGCTGAGTCTGATATTTGATCTTTTATTAGTGCTTGGCCTGACATTTGATGATCTATTATTAGTGCTGAGTCTGATATTTGATCTATTATTAGTGCTTGGCCTGACATTTGATGATCTATTATTACATCTGGATCTGATATTTGATCTATTATTAGTGCTGAATCTGATATTTGATCTATTATTAGTGCTGAGTCTGATATTTGATCTATTATTAGTGCTGAGTCTGATATTTGATCTATTATTAGTGCTGAGTCTGATATTTGATCTATTATTAGTACTGTGTCTGGCATTTGAACTATTATTAGTGCTGAGTCTGATATTTGATCTATTATTAGTACTGTGTCTGGCATTTGAACTATTATTAGTGCTGAGTCTGATATTTGATCTATTATTCGTGCTGAATCTGATATTTGATCTATTATTAGTGCTGAGTCTGATATTTGATCTATTATCAGTACTGTGTCTGGCATTTGAACTATTATTAGTGCTGAGTCTGATATTTGATCTATTATTAGTACTGTGTCTGGCATTTGAACTATTATTAGTGTTGAGTGTGATATTTGATCTATTATTAGTGCTGTGTGTTTGATTTATTTTGGATACAGGGTCTGATGTTTGATCTTTTATTAGTTCTGATTTCTGATTATGATGATCTGTTACTAATACTGGGGCTGATATTTGATGATATTGATGGTCTGTTAATTGTACTGGGTCTGATAATTGATTATCTATTATTAGAACTTGGTCATATTTATGATGATGTCATATTCGTGCTGGTTCTGATATTTGATGATTTATTAGTGTTGGGTCTGTTAATGATCTATATTTAGTAGTAAGCCTGATATTTGATTATCTCGTATTAGTACTAGGTCTCATATTTGATGATCTGTTCTTAGTTCTGAGTCTGATATTTGATGATCCAGTGTTTGTACTGGGTCAGATTTATGATGATGTCTTATTCGTGCTGGTTCTGATATTTGATGATTTATTAGTACTGGGTCTGATATTTGATGAGCTATTAATAGTACTGGGGCAGAAAGTTTATGATCTATTATAAGGACTCGATCTGAAATTTGATCTATTATTAGGACTGGATCTGATATTTGATCTACTTTTAGTACTGGTGTCGAAATCTCGACTTCCGAGTTTGACTTTAACACAAACACACATGAACACAAGATACTTAACCTACAGATTGACTTTATTTCACTTACTAGTAAGGGGGTCAGTTCCCAACACAATGGGTCGAGACACCACTCCACCAGACAAAGAAAATCATCCTGGTTTATACAATTCTGCAGTTCGGTCAGTTGGACACCATCCAATCAAAAGTGTTACAAATGACATACTTTACGTATTGATCCAATAGAAAAAATACTGAACCATCCAGATCTATGAGACCATGATACCTCGTGGGTTACCCCAATATATCACCCTTAAGCCTGTCCTCTAGTCTCTTAGTAAGAAGTCTCACAACACCAGGTTGAAGTCCAACAGGTTTATTTGGTAGCAAAAGCCACGAGCTTTCGGAGCGCTGCCCCTTCATCAGGTGAGTGGGAGTTCTCTTCACAAACAGATAAAGATACATATAAAGGAGGATCGCAACAGACACCTCCAGATGCTGAAAGATGCCCTCATAAGAACAGGATATGGCGCTCGACTCATCGATCGACAGTTCCGATGCGCCACAGCGAAAAACTGCACTGACCTCTTCAGAAGACAAACACGGGACAGGGTGAACAGAGTACCCTTCGTCGTCCAGTACTTCCCCGGAGCGGAGAAGCTACGACATCTTCTCCGAAGCCTTCAACATGTCATTGATGAAGACGAACATCTCGCCAAGGCCATCCCCACACCCCCACATTTTGCCTTCAAACAACCGCACAACCTCAAACTGACCATTGTCCACAGCAAACTACCCAGCCTTCAGGAGAACAGTGACCATGACACCACACAACCCTGCCACAGCAACCTCTGCAAGACGTGCCGGATCATCGACACGGATGCCATCATCTCACGTGAGAACACCATCCACCAGGTACACAGTACATACTCTCGCAACTTGGCCAACGTTATCTACCTGATACGCTGCAGGAAAGGATGTCCCGAGGCATGGTACATAAAGAACAAAGAACAATACAGCACAGGAACAGGCCCTTCGGCCCTCCAAGCCCGCGCCGCTCCCTGGTCCAAACCTGACCATTCTTTTGTATCCCTCCATTCCAACTCCGTTCACGTGGCTATCTAGATAAGTCTTAAACGTTCCCAGTGTGGCCGCATCCACCACCTTGCCCGGCAGCGCATTCCAGGCCCCCACCACCCTCTGTGTAAAATACGTCCTTCTGATATCCGTGTTAAACCCCCCCCCCCTCCCCACTCACCTTGAACCTATGACCTCTCGTGAATGTCACCACCGATCTGGGAAAAAGCTTCCCACCGTTCACCCTATCTATGCCTTTCATAATTTTATACACCTCTATTAGGTCACCCCTCGTCCTCCGTCTTTCCAGTGAGAACAACCCCAGTTTGCCCAATCTCTCCTCATAACTAAGCCCTTCCATACCAGGCAACATCCTGGTAAACCTCCTCTGCACTCTCTCTAAAGCCTCCACGTCCTTCCGGTAGTGTGGCGACCAGAACTGGGCGCAGTATTCCAAATGCGGCCGAACCAACGTTCTATACAACTGCAACATCAGACCCCAACTTTTATACTCTATGCCCCGTCCTATAAAGGCAAGCATGCCATATCCCTTATTCACTACCTTCTCCACCTGTGACATCACCTTCAAGGATCTGTGGACTTGCACACCCAGGTCCCTCTGCGTATCTACACCCTTTATGGTTCTGCCATTTATAGTATAGCTCCCCCCTACGTTAGTTCTACCAAAATGCATCACTTCGCATTTATCAGGATTGAACTCCATCTGCCATTTCTTTGCCCAAATTTCCAGCCTATCTATATCCTTCTGTAGCCTCTGACAATGCTCCTCACTATCTGCAAGTCCAGCCATTTTCGTGTCGTCCGCAAACTTACTGATCACCCCAGTTACACCTTCTTCCAGATCGTTTATATAAATTACGAACAGCAGAGGTCCCAATACAGAGCCCTGCGGAACACCACTAGTCACAGGCCTCCAGCCGGAAAAAGACCCTTCCACTACCACCCTCTGTCTTCTGTGACCAAGCCAGTTCTCCACCCATCTAGCCACCTCCCCCTTTATCCCATGAGATCCAACTTTTTGCACCAACCTACCATGAGGGACTTTGTCAAACGCTTTACTAAAGTCCATATAGACGACATCCACGACCCTTCCCTCGTCAACCATTCTAGTCACTTCTTCAAAAAACTCCACCAGGTTAGTGAGGCATGACCTCCCTCTCTCAAAACCATGCTGACTATCGTTAATGAGTTTATTCCTTTCTAAATGCGCATACATCCTATCTCTAAGAATCCTCTCCAACAACTTCCCGACCACGGACGTCAAGCTCACCGGCTACCCTTCTTAAATAACGGGACCACATTAGCTATCCTCCAGTCCTCTGGGACCTCACCTGTGTCCAGTGACGAGACAAAGATTTGCGTCAGAGGCCCAGCGATTTCATCTCTCGTCTCCCTGAGCAGCCTTGGATAGATTCCATCAGGCCCTGGGGATTTGTCGGTCTTTATATGATTGGAACCTACATTGGGGAAACCATGCAGACGCTACGACAACGGATGAATGAACACCGCTCGACAATCACCTGGCAAGAGTGTTCTCTTCCTGTGGGGGAGCACTTCAGCAGTCACGGGCATTCGGCTTCTGATCTTCGGGTAAGCGTTCTGCAAGGTGGCCTTCACGACACACGACAACGCAGAGTCGCTGAGCAGAGACTGATAGCCAAGTTCCGCACACATGAGGACGGCCTCAACCGGGATCTTGGGTTCATGTCACACTATCTGTAACCCCCACGACTTGCCTGGACTTGCAAAATCTCACTAACTGTCCTGTCTGGAGACACTACACATCTCTTTAACCTGTGCTTAACTCTCTCTCCACTCACATTGTCTGTATCTTTAAGACTTGATTACCTGTAAAGACTCGCATTCCAATCATTATTTTGTAAATTGAGTTTGTGTCTTTATATGCCCTGTTTGTGAATAGAATTCCCACTCACCTGACGAAGGGGCAGCGCTCCGAAAGCTTGTGTGGCTTTTGCTACCAAATAAACCCGTTGGACTTTAACCTGATGTTGAGAGACTTCTTACTGTGTTTACCCCAGTCCAACGCCGGCATCTCCACCTCCAGCCTCTTAGTCAGACATCATGTCTCTATTTTTGATAGCAGCCTCACAAAGCATGTTCACTAAAACAGTCTCACATGGGCATCCTTTAATCGATAAAGGGAGCCTACAAAAGCCATTAGTATTTTATGGCCTCGTCAGTGAATTTAACTGAATCTCTAAGGGATGTGGTCAACTCAACTTGCCTTCAGGATATTTCCCGATTATAGCCCTGATAAGTTTTGTTTATTGCCAACATAATGAAACACATGTATATATTGCTTATCACTTCAATGATTGAGCATTTTATCACTACCTACAGTTTCAAGGGGTATCATCATTAATTCTTGTCAGTTCCCACTCAGTCCCCGACCATAACTCTTTTGTTAGCTAAGACATTAATATCTTTCTGACTGTTTTGATTAGAAACTATGAAGGCAGCTTCATTAAAACTCACTCTTGTATCAGTTGTTTCTGATAAGATGTTTGGTGAGTCAATTAATGGTTTATGGCCTTTATGGCCTTGTGATTCCAACAGTTGGGTGCTTTAAAGAAATGTATCTCGCATATGTTTGGTATCAAAGGGGCACTCTGTAACTGCATCAAAGTTTCTTTGTTTAATTTCTAAAAATGTATAGAAGATATATTTATATGTATGGACTAATTAAAGGTGTTACATGTACCTTTAAAGCTACAAAGTATTTAAAACACCTCATTACAATTACTAACCAACTTACCCCCCATTGATAAAGTGAATTCTACATCTAAGTTGATTAAACAAAAATCCTAGCAGAGTCTGCCAACCTTATAGTAGCCCTTTTCTTTTCCATCTTTCTACACTGGGTCTGATATCTGATTATCTATTATGTGTGTGCTGTCTGCTATTGGATATTTGATCTATTATTGGTACCGAATCTGATATTCGATGATCTATTATTAGTGCTGAGTCTGATATTTGATCTATTTTCAGTACTGGGTCTGCTATCTTCTGATCCATTATTAGTTCTGGGCCTGATATTTGATCCATGTTTAGTACTGAGTCTGATATTTGAAGATTGGTTATTAGTTATGGATCTGAAATTGGATGATCTATTATGATTGCTAGGTCAGATATTGGATGATCTTTCATAATTGAAGGCATAGACATTGAATCCCTATAGCTCTGAAGCAGGTTATTCAGACCATTGAGTCTTACCCAGTGCCAATCCCCATAACTCTACATATTTATCCCACTAATTCTCTAAACCTACATATCTTGGGACACTAAGGGGCAATTTAGTATGGCCAGTCAATCTACTGTGCACATCTTTGAATTGTGGGAGGAAAGTGCAGCACCCACTGTGGAAGGAACCCATGCAGATATGGGGAGAACGTGCAAAATCCACACAGGCAGTCACCCAAGGCTGGACTTGAACCTGGGTCCCTGGCATTGTGAGACAGCCGTGCTAACCCCCATGTAGTTTTTTCTCTTTGATGAATATATTTTCAATTCTGAATAATGGAACATTTTTGGAATTGTAATTAAACACATTCTTTGAGTGAAATGAGAAAATGTCTTTGGACAATTTATTTTCTTCTTGAAGGGGATCAGTTAACTCTGTTGTCTGGCCTGCTGGTTAATGATACAGAACAACGCCAACAGCATTGGTTCAATTCTCATACTGTCTGAGGTTATAAATGAAAACCCTGCCTTCTTCACCTTGCCCTGCCTTCTCAACCTTGCCCCTCACCTGTGGTGTCGTGAGATTTAGGTTAAAAAACAACCAGTCTGGATATTTGATCTAAAACAACCAGATGGTCATCTGGGACTCTGATGACTTTCTTATTGTAAACCTGAATTTCAACTGGTGCTTGAAGTTAGGTTTTAATTAATTACGTCTTTAGACCCATGTGGCATCAATAGAATTTCAATAGAATCAATAGAATTTCACCCCCTTTTTAACCTTTAAAGCACAGCTTCTGTTGCCACAAGCAGTCTGCCATTCACTCAAGTATTGTGTCCTCATTTTTATGTTATTTAAATACTGCGATTTCTACAATATGCCTGGGGTTTACATAATGCATTATTTTCACAGGTGAAGCTCTGGTATGATAAAGTCGGCCACCAGCTGATAGTTAATGTGTTACAAGCCACGGAACTCCCTTCCCGAAGAGATGGACGACCCAGGAATCCCTATGTTAAAATGTACTTCCTTCCAGATCGAAGGTGAACATCAAAATCACGCTTTGGCAATTTCATCTTTTAATTTCATATCTCTTGGTTTTGCTGAGCAATAGGAATGAATATCTTTACAATTTTAGACAAGTCCAAATCCCCTCCTGAACTAATCCCAAACAAAAATTAATGGGTGCAACATCAAACAAGTATTTGTGATGGATCATGTGGTAATTAGACATGTGCACATTCAATGGAGCTCTTGGAAACATTTATCACCACTAACTCAGAATCTCAGAATTGTTACGGTGCAGAAGGAGGCCATTCGGCCCATTGTGTCTGCACCAGCTCTCCACATGAACATCAAGAATTAGTACTATTCCCCTGCCTTTTCCCAGTACCTCTGCACATTGTTTCTCTTCAACTAATCATCTAATGTCCTCTTGAATGCCTTGATTGAACCACCTCCACCAGACTTCCAGGCAGTGCATTCCAGACCCGAACCATTCGCTGTGTGGAAACAAAAGTTTACATTGTCAAGCTCCTTCATGATTTTGAACATCTACATAGAACATAGAACAGTACAGCACACTACAGGCCCTTCGGCCCACGATGTTGTGCCGAACCTTTTCCGAAACCAAGATCAAGCTATCCCACTCCCTATCATTCTCCTGTGCTCCATGTGCCTATCCAATAACCGCTTGAAAGTTCCTAAAGTGTCCGACTCCACTATCACAGCAGGCAGTCCGTTCCACACCCCAACCACTCTCTGAGTAAAGAACCTACCTCTGCATCCCTCCTATATCTTCCACCACGAACCTTATAATTATGCCTCCTAGTAACAGCTACATCCACCCGAGGAAATTGTCTCTGAACGTCCACTCTATCAATCCCCCTCATCATCTTATAAACCTCTATTAAGTCGCCTCACAACCTCCTCCGCTCTAAAGAGAAAAGCCCTAGCTCCCTCAACCTTTCCTCATAAGACCTACCCTCCAAACCAGGCAGCATCCTGGTAAATCTCCTTTGCGCTCTGTCCAGCGCTTCCACATCCTTCTTATAGTGAGGTGACCAGAACTGCACACAATATTCAAAATGTGGTCTCACCAAGGTCCTGTACAGTTGCAGCATAACCCCACGGCTCTTAAACTCAAACCCCCTGTTAATGAACACCAACACACTATAGGCCTTCTTCACGGCTCTTTCCACTTGAGTGGCAACCTTCAGAGATCTGTGGACATGAACCCCAAGATCTCTCTGTTCCTCCACATTCCTCAGAACCCTACCTTTGACCCTGTAATCCGCATTCAAATTTGTCCTACCAAAATGAATCACCTCGCACTTATCAGGGTTAAACTCCATCTGCCATTTTTCGGCCCAGCTCTGCATCCTACAACAGCCCTCCACCTCATCCACTACTCCACCAATCTTGGTGTCATCCGCAAATTTACTGATCCACCCTTCAGCCCCCTCCTCCAAGTCATTTATAATAATCACAAATAGCAGAGGACCCAGCACTGATCCTTGTGGTACACCGCTGGTAACTGGTCTCCAGTCTGAAAATTTTCCATCCACCACCACCCTCTGTCTTCTATGAGATAGCCACTTATCCAATCGGCCAAATTTCCCTCCATCCCACACCTCCTTACTTTCTTCATGAGCCGACCATGGGGGATCTTATCAAATGCCTAACTAAAATCCATGTATATGACGTCAACTGCTCTACCTTCATCGACACACTTAGTTACCTCCTCAAAGAATTCAGTCAAATTTGTGAGGCAAGACTTACCCTTCATGAATCCGTGTTGACTATCCCGGATTAAGCAGCATCTTTCTAAATGGTCGTAAATCCTATCCCTCAGGACCTTTTCCATTAACTTACCGACCACTGAAGTTAGACTAACCGGCCTATAATTACCAGGGTCATTCCTATTTCCTTTCTTGAACAGAGGAACAACATTCGCCACTCTCCAGTCCTCTGGCACCATTCCCGTGGACAGTGAGGACCCAAAGATCAAAGCCAAAGGCTCTGCAATCTCATCCTTTGCCTCCCAAAGAATCCTAGGATATATCACATCTGGCCCAGGGGACTTATTGACCTTCAGGTTTTTCAAAATTGCTAACACATCTTCCCTCAGAACAACTGCCTCCTCCAGCTATCAGCCTGTATCACACACTCATCCTCAAAAACATGGGCCCTCTCCTTGGTGGACACTGAAGAAAAGTATTCATTCATCGCCTCTCCTATCTCTTCTGACTCTATGCACAAGTTTCCACTACTGTCCTTGACCGGCCCTAACCTCACCCTGGTCATTCTTTTATTCCTCACATAAGAGTAAAAAGCCTTGGGGTTTTCCTTGATCTGACCCACCAAGGACTTCTCACGCCCCCTCCTTGCTCTCCTAAGTCCTTTTTTCAGCTCATTCCTTGCTAACTTGTAACCCTCAATGGACCTAACTGAACCTTGTTTTCTCATCCTTACATACGCTTCCTTCTTCCTCTTGACAAGACATTCCACCTCTTTCGTGAACTATGGTTCCCTCACTCGGCCATTTCCTCCCTGCCTGACAGGGACATACCTATCAAGGACACGCAGTATTTGTTCCTTGAACAAGCTCCACTTTTCATTTGTGCCTTTCCCTGACAGTTTCTGTTCCCATCTTATGCTCCCTAATTCTTGCCAATTGCATCATAATTACCCCTCCCCTAATTATATACCTTGCCCTGCCGTACGGCCCTATCGCTCTCCATTGCAATAACGAAAGACACCGAATTGTGGTCGCTATCTCCAAAGTGCTCTCCCACAACCAAATCTAACACTTGGCCCGGTTCATTTCCCAGTACGAAATCCAATGTGGCCCCACCTCTTGTCGGCCTATCCACATATTGTGTCTGGAAACCCTCCTGCACACACGGCCCCATCCGAACTATTCGACCTATAAAGGTTCCAATCAATATTTGGAAAGTTAAAGTGACCCATGACAACTACCCTGTGACCTCCACACCTATCCATAATCCGCTTTGCAATTTCTTCCTCCACATCTCTATTACTATTTGGGGGCCTATAGTAAACTCCTAACAACGTGACCGCTCCTTTCCTATTTCTAACTTCAGCCCATATTACCTCAGTAGGCAGATCCCCCTCGAACTGCCTTTCTGCAGCAGTTAAACTATCCTTGATTAACAATGCTACTCCACCACCTCTTTTACCACCTTCCCTACTCTTACTGAAACATCTATACCCCAGAACTTCCAACAACCATTCCTGTCCCTGTTCTAACCATGTCTCCGTAATGGCCACAACATCGTAGTCCCAAGTACCAATCCACACTCCAAGTTCACCTCCCTTATTTCGGATGCTCCTTGCATTGAAGTAGACACACTTCAACCCACCTTCCTGTCTGCCGGTACACTCCTGCGACCTTGATACCTTCCTCAGTACCTCACTACACTCAACACTGACTTCTGGACTACAGCTCCTTTTCCCATTCCCCTGACAAATTAGTCTAAACCCCCCTGAAGAGCCGTAGCAAATTTCCCTCCCAGGATATTGGTGCCCCTCTGGTTCAGGTGCAACCCGTCCTGTTTGTACAGGTCCCACCTTCCCCAGAATGTGTTCCAATTATCCATGTAACTGAAACCCTCCCTCCTACACCACCCCTGCAGCCACGTGTTTATCTGCACTCTCTCCCTGTTCCTCAACTCGCTATCACGTGGCACCGGCAACAAACCAGAGATGACAACATGATATGTCTTGGCTCTCAGCTTCCACCCTCGCTCCCTAAATTCCTGTTTTAAATCCCCGTCCCTTCTCTTACCTATGTCGTCGGTACCAATGTGTACCACGGCTTGTGACTGTTCCCTTAAGAATCCTGAAAAACGGTCTGAGACATCACGGACCCTGGCATCCGGGAGGCAACATACCATCCGTGAGTCTCTTTTGCTGCCACAGAACCTCCTATCTATCCCTCTAACTAACAAGTCCCCAATAACTATCGCCCTCCCGCTCTCCCCCTTTCCCTCCCGAGCCACAGAGACGGACACAGTGCTGGAGATCCTCTCACTGCGGCTCCCCACTGGTATGTCATCCCCCTCAACTGTATCCAAAGCGGAATACTTGTTGCCAAGGGGAACGACCACAGGGGATCCCTGCACTGACTGCTTCCTCCCAGCCCCTCTCACTGTCACCCATCTATTTTCATTCCTCGGAGAACCTATATCCCTGAAGCTTCTATCTATGGCCACCTCTGCCTCCCGAATGATCCTAAGTTCATCCAACTCCAGCTCCAGTTCCCTAACGCGGTTTTTGAGGAGCTGCAGATGGGTGCACTTCCCACAGGTGAAATCAGCAGGGACACTGTCGTCGTCCCTCACCTCAAACCTTCTGCAAGAGGAACATTGCACTGCCTTCACTGCCATCCCCTCGAGAAAACTTGCTGATACACAAGAAGAAAGAAAGAGCTTTCCTGATATTTATTCACCCCCGTTAGGTTCGTCAAATCTCCTCTTAACCATCTCACCAAGGAGAACTGTCCCAACCTCTCCAATCTGTCCTTGTAACTGAAGTTTCTCATCCCTGGAACCATTCTTCTACACTCTCTCCAGTGCGGTCGCATCCTTACTACAGTGTGGCATCCAAAACTGTGCCCAATGTTCGAGCTGAAGTCTAACGAGTGTCTTTTATGAATAAATAGGCCGGTTCGCTGAGCTTCTATACTGGGAAAAATGCTTGAATCTATCATCAAAGAAGAAATAGCAAGACATTTGGATAGAAATGGTCCCATTGGGAAACACACAGCATGGGTTCATGAAAGGCAGGTCATGTTTAACTAATTTAGTGGAATTCTTTGAGGACATTACGAGCATGGTGGACAACGAAGAACCGGTGGATGTGATGTATCTGGATTTCCAGAAGGCTTCGACCAGATGCCGCACAAAAGGCTGCTGCATAAGACAAAGGTGCATGCCATTACAGGTAATATATTAGCATAGATAGAGGATTTGTTAACTCACAGAAAGCAAAGAGTGGGAATAAATGGGTGTTTTTCTGGTTGGCGATCAGTGACTTGTGGTATGCTCAGGGATGTGTGTTGGGACCGCAATTGTTTATGATTTACAAAGCTGATTTGGAGTTGGGGACCAAGTGTAGCGTGTCAAAGTTCGCAGATGACACCAAGATGAGTGGTAGAGGACACTGAACTTCTGCAGAGGGATATAGATAGTTTAGATGCGTGGGCAAGGGCCTAAGTAAAGTAGGTCCTTCCCCCAAATGAAATTTTGTCCTTCATTGCTCGAGGGATGGAGTTTAAAAACAGGGAGGTTATCTTGCAGTTGTATAAGGTGCTAGTAAGAACATAAGAACATAAGAAATAGGAGCAGGAGTAGGCCATCTAGCCCCTCGAGCCTGCCCCGCCATTCAATAAGATCATGGCTGATCTGAAGTGGATCAGTTCCACTTACCCGCCTGATCCCCATAACCCCTAATTCCCTTACCGATCAGGAATCCATCTATCCGTGATTTAAACATATTCAACAAGGTACCCTCCACCACTTCAGTGGGCAGAGAATTCCAGGGATTCACCACCCTCTGAGAGAAGAAGTTCCTCCTCGACTCTGTCCTAAACTGACCCCCCTTTATTTTGAGGCTGTGCCTCTAGTTCTAGTTTCCTTTCTAAGTGGAAAGAATCTCTCCACCTCTACCCTATCCAGCCCCTTCATTTTCTTATAGGTCTCCATAAGATCCCCCCTCAGCCTTCTAAATTCCAACGAGTACAAACCCAATCTGCTCAGTCTCTCCTCGTAATCAACACCCCTCATCTCTGGTATCAACCTGGTGAACCTTCTCTGCACTCCCTCCAAGGCCAATATATCCTTCCGCAAATAGGGGGACCAATACTGCACACAGTATTCCAGCTGCAGCCTCACCAATGCCCTGTACAGATGCAGCAAGACATCTCTGCTTTTATATTCTAACCCCCTTGCGATATAGGCCAACATCCCATTTGCCTTCTTGATCACCTGTTGCACCTGCAGACTGGGTTTTTGCGTCTCATGCACAAGGACCCCCAGGTCCCTCTGCACAGTAGCATGTTGTAATTTTTTTCCATTTAGATAATAATCCAATTTGCTATTATTTCCTCCAAAGTGAATAACCTCGCATTTGTTAACGTTATACTCCATCTGCCAGATCCTCGCCCACTCACTCAGCCTGTCCAAATCTCTCTGCAGACCTTCTACGCCCTCCACACGATTCACTTTTCCACTTACCTTTGTGTCGTCTGCAAACTTTGTTACCCTACACTCAGTCCCCTCCTCCAGATCGTCTATATAAATGGTAAATAGTTGAGGCCCCAGTACCGATCCCTGCGGCACGCCACTAGTTACCATCCGCCAACCAGAAAAGCATCCATTTATTCCGACTCTCTGCTTCCTGTCGGATAGCCAATCCCCAATCCACGCTAACACCCTACCCCCAACTCCATGTGACCCAATCTTCTTCAGCAACCTTTTGTGAGGCACCTTATCAAACGCCTTTTGGAAATCCAAAAACACCACATCCACCGGTTCCCCTCCGTCAACCGCACTAGTCACATCTTCATAAAAATCCAACAAGTTCGTCAAGCACGACTTTCCCCTCATGAATCCATGCTGCGTCTGCTTAATCGAACCATTCTTATCCAGATGGCCTGCTATTTCTTCTTTAATGATGGATTCCAGCATTTTCCCAACTACAGATGTTAAGCTAACCGGCCTGTAGTTACCCACCTTTTGTCTATTTCCTTTTTTAAACAGCGGCGTAACATTAGCCATTTTCCAATCCGCTGGCACTACCCCAGAATCCAACGAATTTTGATAAATAACCACTAACGCATCCGCTATTACCTCTGATGTTTCTTTCAGTACCCTGGGATGCATTCCATCCGGGCCCGGGGACTTGTCCACCTTCTGTCCCATTAGTCTACCAAGCACTGCGTCCCTGGTAACATTAATTGTATTGAGTCCTACCAACCCTCTATCATTAATATTCGGTAAACTATTTGCATCTTCCACCGTGAAGACCGACACAAAAAGCTTATTTAAATTTTCAGCCATTTCCTCATTTCCCACTATTAAATCCCCCCTCTCGTCCTCCAAGGGTCCAACATTCACTTTTGCCACTCTGTTCCTTTTTATATATTTGTAAAAGCTTTTACTATCATTTTTTATATTTAGAGTTAGTCTAGCTTCATAACCTATCTTCCCTTTCTTTATCGCTTTCTTAGTCGTTCTTTGTTGTTTCTGAAAGTTTTCCCAATCTTCCGATTCTCCACTATTTTTGGCCACTCTGTACGTATCGGTCTTTAATTTAATACTCTCCTTAATTTCCTTCATTATCCACGGCTGGCTATCCCTTTTCTTACAGTCCTTCTTTATCACCGGAATATATTGTTTCTGAGTACTGAAAAGGATCTCCTTAAAAATCCTCCACTGTTCCTCAGCTGTCCTTTCCTACCATAGAACCATAGAACCATACCAGTCTGCTCTCCCAGTCCACCTTAGCCAATTCAGCCCTCATCCTATCGTACTTCCCTCTGTTCAAACAGAGGACACTGGTATGGGACCCTACTTTCTCCTCTTCCATTTGTACCAGAAATTCAACCATATTGTGATCACTTGACCCAAGAGGGTCCTTCACAAGAACATCCTTAATTCTACCTACCTCGTTACACATTACCAGATCTAAGATAACTCGTTCCCTCGTCGGTTCTGTAACTATCCCGACAGCATTCAAAGAACTCTTCCGCCATCCCGCCCCTTCCAACTTGAGTCAGCCAATCAATATGCAGGTTGAAGTCCCCCATGATTATTGCCATTCCGTTTTTGCACGCATCCATTATTTGCTTGTTTATAGCCCTCCCCACCTCAACATTATTATTTGGGGGCCTATAGACCACAACTACTAGTGTCTTTCTCCCCCTACTATTCCTTATCTCTACCCATAACGATTCCACGTTTTGTTCCTTAGAGCCTATGTCATCCCTCACTACTACCCTGATATTATCTTTTATTAACCACCTTTTCCTTCCTGTCTATTCTTCCTGATACCCCTGGATATTCATCTCCCAGTCCTGGTCTCCCTACAGCCACGTTTCTGTAATGGCCACTAGATCATACCCATTTGTGCTGATTTGCACCATCAACTCATTAACTTTGTTCCGAATGCTTCGTGCATTCAGGCAAAGTGTCTTTATTCCAGCTTTTATCTGGACCCGGTTTGATAAAACGCTATCAACCTCTCCCTCGCCCTCTGCTCCTTTAACTACTTGAATGCCCTCATTTACTTGCACTCGCTCCCTCTCCTCTACCATTGATTTCGTAATTCCTCTTACCTCTGCACCCTCCCCCTCATAAATTAGTTTAGTGAGGCCACACCTGGAGTACTGTGCACAGTTTTGGTCTCCTTACTTGAGAAAGGATATACTGGCACTGGACGGGGTGCAAAGGAGATTTATTAGGTTGATTCCCGACATGAGAGGGTTGGCTTATGAGGAGAGACTGAGTAGACTGGGACTATACTCATTGGAATTTAGAAGAATGAGAAGGGATCTTATAGAAACATATAAAATTATGAAGGGAACAGATAAGATAGAAGCATGGAGGTTGTTTCCTTTGGCAGGTGAAACCAGAGCTAGGAGGCATAGCTTCAAAATAGGAGGGAGCAGATTTAGGATTGACTTGAGGAAGAACTTTTTCACTCAAAGGGTTGTGAATCTGTGGAATTCCCCGCCCAATGAAGCAGTTAAGGCTACCTCGTTGAATGTTTTTAAGGCAAAGATAGATAGATTTTTGAACGGTAATGGAATCAAGGGTAATGGTGAGTGGGAGGGTAAGTGGAGCTGAGTCCACGAAAAGATCAGCCATGATCTTATTGAATGGCGGAGCACGCTTGAGGGGCCAAATGGCCTACTCCTGCTCCTAGTTCTTATGTTCAGCATAAGTTCCTTGCTCTTGTACTTCATGCTCCTATTAATAAAGCCCAGAATACCATCTGCTTCATTAATTGCTCTCTATCCTGACAGTTTCAATGATCTGTGCACAAATATACCAGGGTCCCTCTGCTCCTGCACCCATTTAAGAATTCTATTTCTTATTTTGTATTGTCTCACTATGTTCCTTCTACCAAAATGTATCACTTCACAGTTCTCCGCAATGAATTTCATCTCAGTGCTCAGCATGTTAGGTCTACAGTTATTTATAGACCCATAGAGTTATTTACCAGTCATCCGCTGTCCGAGGCCATTTGGCCCATTGAATCTGTGCTGACCTTCCATGGATCAATGCGGTCAGTAGCACTGCCAGCATGCCCTATCTGTGTAGCCCTGCAACTTTATTTCTTTCTGGTGCCCATCAGTTTCATTTTGAGATCATTTTTTGTGTCTGCTTCCACCACTCTTGTGGCAGAAAGTTTTGGATTATTATCACTCGCTGTGCAAAAAAGTTCTTCTTCACACTCCCCCTGCATCTCCTGTCTGAAACCAAAACATTGTACCCCCGCCTTCCTTCTACCATCAAAGAGAGCAGATTTACCTTGTCTATTTTATTCAAACCTGCCATGAACACTGTGAGCCAAAGAAGCCAACGCGAGTGTTTCCCAACTGGAAGCCATGGATGAACATTGATACCCACTGCCTACTGAAGTCCAGAGCTGAGGCTGAACCTGACCAATACAACGAATCCACATACAACCTACGGAGAACCATCAAGATACCAAGAGACAATACTGGCCCAAGCTAGAGTCCCAGGCTATCCTCACGAACAATCACTGATTATGGCAAGGCCAACATGACATTACAAGTTACAAGGTGAATCACCGGCAACAATGCACCCCTGCCCAATGAGCTCAATGCATTCGATACTCGTTTTGAGCAAGAGGTAGCGAGAGGACATCATCCGCCATGGAAGCCTCAATAATAGTCATAGAGGTTTACAGCACGGAAACAGGCCCTTTGGCCCAACCTGTCCATGTCACCCAGTTTTTAACCATTAAGTTAGTCTCAATTGCCCACATTTGGCCATATCCCTCAAAAACCTACTGCCTCTGGCAACTCGTTCCAGACACTCACCACCCTCTGTGTGAAAAAACTGTCCCTCTGGACACTTTTATATCTCTTTCCCTCTCATCTTAAACCTATGCCCTGTAGGAGTTTTAAACTCCCCTACCTTTGGGAAAAGGTGTTGAATATCTATGCCCCTCATTATTTTATAGACTTCTATGAGATCACCCCTCAGCCTTCTACGCTCCAGAAAAAAGTCTCAGTCTATCCAGCCTCTCCTTATAGTTCAAATCATCAAGTCCCGGTAGCATCCGAGTAAATCTTTTCTGCACTCTTTCTAATTCAATAATATCCTTTCTATAATAGAACTGTACACAGTATTCCAAGTGGGGCCTTACCAATGTCTTGTACAACTTCAACAAGACGTCCTAACTCCTGTATTCAATGTTCTGACCAATGAAACCAAGCATGCCGAATGCCTCCTTCACCACCCTGTCCACCTGTGACTCCACTTTTAAGGCGAT
Source organism: Mustelus asterias (assembly GCF_964213995.1). Classification (NCBI taxonomy): domain Eukaryota; kingdom Metazoa; phylum Chordata; class Chondrichthyes; order Carcharhiniformes; family Triakidae; genus Mustelus; species Mustelus asterias. The sequence continues at coordinate 125,061,955 of NC_135805.1, read as the reverse complement.
ATAAGCCTGTACCCCTACATCTCTTTGTTGTGTAACTCTCCCCAATGCCCTACCATTAACTAAGTAGGTCCTCACCCAATTCGATCTACCAAAATGCATCACCTTGCATTTATCTAAATTAAACTCCCTCTGACATTCATCATCCATTGGCCCAATTGATCAAGATCCTATTGCAATCCGAGATCACCTTCTTCACTGTCCACTATGCCACCAAACTTACTCTGCAAACTTACTAACCATGCCTCCTAAATTCTCATCCAAATCATTAATATAAATAAGAAATAACACTGGACCCAGCACTGGTCCCTGAGGCACACTGCTGGTCACAAGCCTCCAGTTTGAAAAACAACCCTCTACAACCACCCTCTGGCTTCTGTCATCAAGCCAATTTTGTATCCAATTGGCTACCTCACCCTGGATTCTGTGAGATTTAACCTGATGCAACAGCCTATCATGCAGTATCTTGTCAAAGGCCTTGCTAAAGTTCATGTAGACAACGTCAACTGCACTGCCCTCATCTACCTTCTTGATTCGCTCTTCAAAAAACTCAACCAAAATCATGTGACATGATTTTCCACTCACAACGCCTGCTGACTGTCCCTCATCAGTCCTTGCCTCTCTAAATGCCTGTAGGTCCTGTCTCAAATTATCTTCAAGCAACTTACCCACTACAGATGTTAGGCTCACTGGTCTGTAATTCCCAGGCTTTTCCTTGTAGCCCTTTTTAAACAAAGGCACAACATTTGCAACCCTGCAATCTTCAGGCACCTCACCTGTGGCTGTCGATGATTCAAATATCTACTAGGGGACCTACAAGTTCCTCCCTTGCCTCCCTCATACTCCTGGGATACATTTCTTCAGGTCCCGGGGATTTATCTACCTTGATACGCATTAAGACTTTCAGCACCTCCTTCTCTGTAATATGTACACTTCTCAATACATCACTTTTTATTTCCCCATGTTCCCTAACATCCATACCTTTCTCAACAGTAAATATTAATTTGGGATCTCCCCCATCTCTTGTGGATCCACACATAGATGACCTTATTGATCCTGAAGAGGCCCTACTCTCTCCCTAGTTACTCTTTTGCCCTTTATGTACTAGTAGAAGCTTTTTGGATTCTCCTTTGCCTTATCTGCCACAGCAATCTCATGTCCTTTTTTTGCCCCCCTGATTTCTCTCTTAACTCTACTCCGTAACCTCTATACTCTTCAAGGGATCCACTTGATCCCAACTGCCTATGCATGTCATATGCCTCCTTCTTTTTGACCAGGGTCTCAATATCCCGAGTCATCCAGGGTTCTGTCGAATCCGAGGTCACCATTGTAGAAGTCAGATCGGCCTTCTTGAACGTTAACTCACAGAAAGCGACTGGCCCAGATGAGGGTACCCAGACGAGCACTCAGATTCTGCACGGGCCATCTAGCAGGAGCATTCGCAGATATCTTTAACCGCTCCTTACTCAGATCTGAGGTTCCTACCTGCTTCAAGAAAATGTGGCCATCATCCCTGTACCAAAGAAAAGCCAGGCAGCGTACCTTAATGACGATCACCCGGTGGTCCTGACATCCATGATCATGAAGTGTTTCAAAAGGTTAGTCAAAAAACAAAGAAAATTACAGCACAGGAACAGGCCCATCGGCCTTCCAAGCCTGGACCGATCATGCTGGCCGACTGAACTAAAACCCTCTACCCTTCTGGGGACCGTATCCCTCTATTCCCATCCCATTCATGTATTTTTCCAGACGCCCCTTAAAAGTCACTATCGTATCTGCTTCCACTACCTTCCCCAGCAGCGAGTTCCAGGTACCCACCACCCTCTGTGTAAAAAACTTGTCTCGTACATCTCTTGTAAACCTTGCTCCTCGCACCTTAAACCTATGCCCCCTAGTAATTGGCTCTTCCATCCTGGGAAAAAGCTTCTGACTGTCCACTCTGTCCATGCCCCTCATAATCTTATAGACTTCTTTCAGGTCGCCCCTCAACCTCCGTCGTTCTAGTGAGAACAAACCAAGTTTCTCCAACCTCCCCTCAAAGCTATGGCCTCCAGGAGTCCCCTGGGGTCTTGCTCTCAAATTGATATTCCATTTTGGAGGTGGGTTCCTCCAGGGAGCGCAGACAGAGCCGAGCTTCTGGCACCAGAAGCACCCTGTCTGTACAGGAGGTTGGGAAGCGATGCAGGGCAATAGTATTAGGAGAAATAGGAGAATAGTGCAAATGAATGCCTGGCTTGGTGCAGAAGGGAGGGTTTTAGATGACTGGGACCATAACTGGGGAAGGTGAGACCTGTACAAGCGGGACAGTCTACACATCTGAACCAGAGTGGGACTAACATCCTTGCAGGACGTTTTGCTAGTGGTTGGGAGGGGACACGGACTGTTACCAGAATAGGGTCACAGCACAATAGAGAAAAACGATCAAGTTGGAGGGAGTACAGCTGTATCAAGTTTCAAGGGAGTAAGGCAAAGCTGGATAGCCTTTACTTTAATGCCATGAGTACCACCAATACAACGGATGAGTTAAGGGCAATGATTGACACGTGGAATTGTGATATAGTAGCCATCACAGGGTCATGGTTGAAAGAGGGCGGTATTGGCAACGTAACATCCCGGGATATACAATTCTCAGGAGAGACGGAAGAAGGGGTAAAAGAGGAAGACACATTACATTATTGGCTAAGGAATCTTGGAGAGGACATTGAATAAATCTTTGTAGGTCCACCTTAGGAATAAAAAAGGGGCAACCCTTAAGTGTTTATCATAGACCCCCCCCAGACAGTCAGCGGGAAATTGAGGGACAAAAATGCACAACTCACAAAGATGTGTAAAAATAATAACAAATAGGGTATATAATAGATGATTTCAACTTTCACAATTGGAATAGACAAAGTGTTTAGGGTTTGATTGGAGTGGATTTCTTGAAATATGTACTGGACAACTTTTTAGGTCAATATGTAGAGGGTGCAAAAAGAGAAAGAGCTGTGCTGGACCTAATTCTGGGGAATGAAGATGGTTGAGGTGGTAGTGAAGTACATTTTAGTAATAGCGATCACAACATGATAGAATTTAAGCTTGTTATGGACAAAGAAATAGACAATTTGTAAAAAAAGGTTTTGGATTGGGGGAGAGTCGAGCTTAATAAAATAAGGCAGGATCTGTCCTAGGAACAGTTGCTCGTAGGGAAATCTACAGAAGGGCAGTGGGGAAAGTTCAAAAAGGAAATGGAGAGGGCACCAACCCAGCATGTTCCCACTTGGGTGATAGGAAGGAGTAACAAGCCCAGAGAATCATGGATAACCAGAGATATTCAGGATAAGATGCGAAGGAAAAGAAAAGCTTTTTAGCAGGTACAATGGGAACAAATCAGTGGAGGGATTAATGAGGTTTAGGAAGTGCAGGGTGGAGCTTAAGAAAGCAATTAGAAAAGCAAAGAGGGGAAATAAGAAAGCTCTGGCTGATAAAAACAGGGAAAATCCCAAGATGTTGTATAAAAGCATCAATGGGAAGAGGATAACTCGGGAAAGAGTAAGGCCCATTAAAGACGAAGGGGGAAATCTGTGGGTGGAGCCAGAGGACATGGAACAGCACAGGAACAGGCCCTTCGGCCCACGATGTTGTGCTGAACATGATGCCAAATTAAACTAATCCTTTCTCCGTGCCCTTCGTTCATATCTCTCTATTCCCTGCATATTCATGTGCTTATTTAAACATCCCTATCGTATCTGCCACCCCTGACAGCGCGTCCCAGACACCTACCACTCTCTGCCCCTCAAACCTCCTTTGAACATCTCGTTTGAACATTTTTCCTCTCCCCTTCAGTGCATGCCCCGAGTATTAGACATTTCAACTCTGGGAAAAAGATTCTGACTGTCAATCCTATCTATGCCTATCATAATTTTATAGACTTATATCAGGTCTCCCCTCAGCCTCCGCTGCTCCAAAGAAAACAACCCTAGCATGTCCAGTCTCTCCTTACAGTCATACCCTCAAATCCAGGCAGCATCCCGGTAAACCTCTTCTGCACCCAAATGCTTTTTAAATGTTGCTATTGTACCTGCCTCAGCCATACTCTGGCAGCTCATTCCACATACGCACCACCCTCTGCATGAAGAGGTTGCCCCTCAGGTCCCTTTCAAATCTTTCCCCTCTCACCTTAAACCTATGCCCCCTAGTTTTCAATTCCCCTTCCCTGGGAAAAAGACGAAGTGCGTTCATCCTATCTATGCCCCTCATGATTTTATACGCCTCAATAAGGTCACCACCCATTCTCCTACATTCCAAGGAATAAAGCCCTAACCTGGCCAACCTCTCCCTGTAACTCAGGCCCACTCGTCCTGGCAACATCCTTCTAAATCCTTTTTGCACTCTTTCCAGTTTAACAATGTCCTTCCTGTAACAGGGAGCCCAAAACTGTACAAAATAGTTCAAATGCGGCCTCACCAACGACATATACAACTGGAACATAATGTCCCAACTCCTATTCTCAATGCCCTGACTGATGAAGGCCAGTGTGCTAAACACCTCTTCACCACCCTGTCTACCTGTGACACCGCTTTCAATGAATTATGTACTTGTACTGCTAGATCCCTCTGTTCCTCAACACTCCCTAGGGTCCTACCATTCACTGTATAGGTCCTACCCTGGTTTCAATTTCCAAAATGCAGACATCACACTGAGCTGTATTGAAATTGGAATATTTGCCAAGATCCCCCCCCGTAATTTTTGATAACCTTCTTCGATATCAGCAATACTAATTTAGTCTCTTCCACAAACTTACTAACCATGCCTCCTTGTACATTCACATCCAAATTATTTATATAAATAACAAGGGTCCCAAAACCGAACTCTTGGGGCACACCACTAGTCACAGGCCTACAGTCCGAGAAACAACCATCAACCATCACCCTTTGCTTCCTACCATTGAACCAATTTTGAATCCGGTTAGCTAGCTCTCCCGAGATTCTATGCGACCTAAGCTTCCAGACTAGCTTGCCCTATGGGATCTTGTCAAAGGTCTTGCTAAAGTCCATATAATCAACATCTACAGCCATGCCCGCATCCATCCTCTTGGTTACCTCATCGGAAAACTCCAAAAGATTCATCAGACATTACTTCCCACGCACAAAGCCATGCTGACTATCCCTAATCAGATCTTGACGATCCAAATATTGGTAGATTCTGTTTCTCAGAATCCCTTCCAGTAACTTACCCACCACTCATGTCAGGCTCAGTGGCCTTTAATTCCCTGGCTTGTCTTTGCTATCCTTCTTAAACAATGGAACAATATTAGCCATGCTCCAGTCTTCTGGAACTTCATCACTGGAAAGAGATGAAGCAAATAGCTCTGCAAAGGCCTCTGCAGTTTCTTCCCTAGCCCTCCACAAGATCCGAGGATACACTTGATCAGGCCCAGTGGATTTATGTGTTTTAAGGCTACAAATGCCTCCTCCCTAGTAATATGCATGTGGCCCAAGACATGCCAAACAAATTTGATTGCCTATTTTGCAGAGGTGACCAGGTTCAATCAGGCCAAGCTCAAGAGCAAACTACTAAATTATCACCAACACATCTCCTGTTCCATCAGAGGCCCAAACATCCTAGACCAATGCTATACAAATATCAAACATGTCTACCACTCCATCGCCCGCCCACACTTTGGCAAATTAGACCACAAGGCTGTGCTCCTGCTCCCGCCTTGCAAGCAAAAACTGAAGTGGGAGAATTGTGCAATGTTGGTCTGAGGAATCGGATGATGTCCTACGGGACTGCTTAGAGTGGACTGGTCAGTCTTTAAAAACACTTTGACCAGCCTGAATGAGTATGCCACCACGGTAACTGACTTCATTAGTCAGTGTGCAGAAGACTGTGTGCCAAAGAAGCAAATCTACGTGTTTCCCAATTGGAAACCATGGATAAACAGGGATATCCACTGCTTGCTGAAGTCTCGGTCTGAGGCGTTCAAGTCAGGCCCTGATCTATACAAGAAAGAAGTTTAACAACACCAGGTTAAAGTCCAACAGGTTTATTTGGTAGCAAAAGCCACACAAGCTTTCGGAGCTGCAAGCCCCTTCTTCAGGTGAGTGGGAATTCTGTTCACAAACAGAGCATATAAAGACACAACCTCAATTTACATGAATAATATATACAAGAAACTATACAAGAAAACCAGATATAAGAACTAAGAGCAGGAGTAGGCCATCTGGTCCCTCGAGCCTGCTCTGCCGTTCAATAAGATCATGGCTGATCTTTACATAGACTCGGCTCCACTTACCCGCCCGTTCACCATAACACTTAATTCCTTTACTGTTCAAAAATTTATCCTTGCCTTAAAAACATTCAATGAGATAGCCTCAACTGCTTCACTGGGCAGGGAATTCCATAGATTCGTCACTTTCGTCACCATCACTTTGTGTGAAAAAATTCCTCCTCAACTCAGTCCTAAATCTGCTTCCCCTTATTTTGAGGCTATGCCTCCAAGTTCTAGTTTCACCCGCCAGTGGAAACAACTTCCCTGCTTCTATCTTATCTATTCCCTTCATAATCTTATATGTTTCTATAAGATCTCCCCTCATTCTTCTGAATTCCGATGAGTATAGCCCCCGTCTACTCAGTCTCTCCTCATAAGTCAACCCTCTCAACTCCGGAATCAACCTAGTGAATCTCCTCTGCACCCTCTCCAGTGCCAGTATATCCTTTCTCAAGTAAGGAGACCAAACTGTACACAGTACTCCAGGTATGATCTAAGGAGATCCATCAAAAATGCCAAAAGACAGTCCTGGACCAAGGTAGAGTCCCCATGTTAGTCACATGGACTCCTGCTGACTATGGCAAGGTCTGAAAGACATAGGAGGCTACAAGATGAAGGCATCTAAAATTGCTGGCTCCAACACACCCCTCCCTGATGAGCTCAATGCATTCTATGTCCGTTTTAAGCAAGAGGTTAGCCTCCACCCTAGAAGCCTTGGATGAACCTGTATCTGAGGTCACCATTGCTGATGTCAGAGCAGCCTTTTCGAAGGTCAATCCACAGAAAGTGACTGGCCCGGAAGGGGCACCCGGACGAGCACTCAGATCCTGCGCGGATCAGCTGGTGGGGGTATTCGCAGACATTTTCAACCTCTCTTTACAACAATCTGAGGTCTGTATCTGCTTCAAGAAGACAACCATCATCCCGGTACCGAAGAAAAGCCAAGCAGCGTGCCTTAATGACTATCCATCCATCATTATGAAGTGCTTCGAAAGGTGAGTCGTGGCACAAATCAATTGCAGCCTCCCGGATTGCCTGGATCCACTACAGTTCGCCCACTGCCGCAACAGGTCCACAGCAGTGTCGGTAAGAGTGACCACCGCACAACACCTCCATCGTGTTGTGTGGCACTATCACCGTTCTAAATGGGACAGACTTTGAACAGATCTAGCAACTCAAGACTGGGCATCCATGAGGTGCTGTGGGCCAACAGCAGCGGAACTGTGCTCCAGCACAATCTGCAACCTCATGGCCTGGCATATCCCCCGCTCAACCATTAGGACCAAGCCAGGGATCAACCCTGGTTCAATGAAGCGTGCAGGGGGCATGCCAAGAGCAGGACCAGGCATACATAAAAATGAGGTGTCAACCTAATGAAGCTACCAAACAAGACTACTTGCGTGCCAAACAGCATAAACAGCAAGTGATAGACAGTGAAGTGATCCCACAACCAACGGATCAGATCTAAGCTCTGCAGTCCTGCCACATCCAGTCATGAATGGTGGTGGACAATTAAGCAACTCACTGAAGGAGGAGGCTCCACAAATATCCCCATTCTCAATGATGGAGGAGCCCAGCACATCAGTGCAAAAGACAAGACTGAGGCATTTGCAGCAATCTTCATCCAGAAGTGTCAATTTGTTTCACTCCACAAGAGATCAAGGAACAGTTGGAGGCATTGGATATGGCAACGGCAATGGGCCCTGATAACATCCCGGTAATAGTACTGAAAACTTGTGCTCCAGAACTTGCCGTTCCCTTAGCCAAGCTCTTCCAGTACAGTTACATTATTGGCATCTACCCAACAATGTGGAAAATTGCCCAGGTATGTCCTGTACAGAAAAAGCAGGATAAATCCAACCCGGCCAATTACTGCCCAATCAGTTTACTCTTGATCATTAGTAAAGTGATGGAAGGGGTCGTCACCAGTGTTGTGAAGCAGCACCTGCTCACCAGTAACCTGCTCAATAACGCCAATTTGGGTTTCGCCAGGGTCACTCAGCTCCTGACTTCATTCCAGACATGTTTCAAACATGGACAAAAGAACTGAATTCCAGAAGTGAGGTGAGAATGATAGCCCTTGACACCAAGGCTGCGTTTGACCAAGTGTGGCATCAAGGAGCCCTAGCAGAACAGGAATCAATGGGTATCAGGTGGCAAATTCTTCACTAGTTGGAGTGATAACTGGCACATAGGAAGATGGTTGTGATTGTAGAAGGTCAGTCATCTCAGCTCAGCTCCAGGACATCATAAGATCAGAAGTGAGGATGTTCATCGATGATTGCACAAACATCAGCACCATTCGCGACTCCTCAGATACTGAAGCAGTCCATGTTCAAACAAGATCTGGACAGTGTCCAGGCTTGAGCTGACAAGTGGCAAGTAACATTTCGCGCCACACAAATGCCAGGCAATGACTATCACCAATAAGAGACATTCTAACCACCATCCTTTGACATTCAGTGGTGTTACCATCACTGAAACCCCCACTGTCAACATCCTGGGGGTTACCATTGACCAAAAACTCAACTGGACTCGCTATATAAACAGTGGCTATAAGAGCAGGTCATAGGCTAGGTAATTGACCTCCTGACTTCCCAAATCCTGACATCTACAAGGCACAAGTCAGGAGTTTGAAGGAATACTCCCCACTTGCCTGGATGGGTGCAGCTCCAACAACACTCAAGAAGGTTGACACCATCCAGGTCAAAGCAGCCTGCTTGATTAGCACCACATCCACAAACATCCATTGTTCCAAAGGAGCGGCTAGAGAGGTGATTCAAGTGAGGAGAGCTGTTAGGAAAGAGGGATTTCTAACTTTTTTATTTCTTTTTTCGGAGTTTTTGTAAGGCAGTCGGAAGTGTAAAACCAGAAGTAGGCCCCAGTGAGACCTGGGAAGTTTTTTTTTCCTGACGTCAGCCAGTAGCGTGCGGAAGGTTTAAAAAGCAGGCCGCACTATCCAGCGGGCAACGGAGTGAGCAGGTAGCAGAGTGAAGGCTGAAGGGCTTTGGCTCAACTGGCTTCGGCGGAAACGGGCAAGGCAGGGTAGGTTTAGTTCTTAGTTGCTTCCTCTGTTATTTGAAGAAAGGGGAATTATGAGTGTGAGGCCAGTTTGATGTTCTCGGTGTCGGATGTGGGAGGTCCTGGAGTCTCCTAGCCTCCCGGACGTCCACATCTGCGCCAGGTACGTCGAGCTGCAGCTCCTAAGGGACCACGTTACGGAACTGGAGCTGCAGCTCGGTGACCTTCGTCTGGTCAGGGAGAATGAGGAGGTGGTAAAGAGGAGTTACAGGCAGGTGGTCACACCGGGGCCACGGGAGGCAGACCAGTGGGTCACGGTTAGGAATGCGAAGGGGAAAGGTCAGGTACTAGAGAGTACCCCAGTGGCTGTGCCCCTTAACAATAAGTACTCTTGTTTGAGTGCTGTTGGGGGGGACAACCTACCTGGGGAAGCAACAGTGGCCGTGCTCTGGCACAGGGTCCAGCCCTGTAGCTCAGAAGGGTAGGGAAAGGAGGGGGAAGGATGCAGTAATAGGGGACTCTATAGTGAGGGGGTCGGACAGGCGATTCTGTGGACGCAGCCAAGAAACTCGGATGGTAGTTTGCCTCCCTGGTGCCAGGATCCGGGATGTTTCTGATCGCGTCCAAGATATCCTGAAGTGGGAGAAGAGCCAGAGGTCGTGGTACATATTGGTACCAATGACATAGGCAGGAAAAGGGAAGAGGTCCTAAAAGGAGAATATAGGGAGTTGGGAAGGGAGTTGAGAAGAAGGACCGCAAAGGTAGTAATCTCGGGATTGCTGCCTGTGCCACGCGACAGTGAGAGTAGGAATGGAATGAGGTGGAGGATGCATGCGTGGCTGAGGGATTGGAGCAGGGGGCAGGAATTCAGGTTTCTGGATCATTGGGACCTCTTTTGGGGCAGGTGTGACCTGTACAATAAGGAAGGGTTGCACTTGAATCCCAGGGGGGGCAATATCCTGGCGGGGAGGTTTGCTAAGGCGACTGGGGAGAGTTTAAACTAGTATGGTTGGGGGGTGGGAATCAAATTGAAGTGACTGGGAGAGAGGAGGTTAGCTCACAAATAGAGAAAGCTTGTCGACAGTGTGAGAGGGAGGATAGGCAGGAGATAGAGAAGGGGAGCGCTTAGAGCGAAGGTTTGAGATGTGTCTATTTTAACACAAGGACTGTTGTGAACAAAGTGGATGAGCTTAGAGCGTGGATCACTACTTGGAAATATGATGTGGTGGCCATTACAGAGACTTGGATGACTCGGGGACAAGACTGGTTACTTCAAGTGCCGGGTTTCAGATGTTTCAGATGGGACAGGGAGGGATGCAAAAGAGGTGGGGGAGTGGCACTGTTGATCAGAGATAGTGTCACGGCTGCAGAAAAGATGGACACCATGGAGGGATTGTCTACGGAGTCTCTGTGGGTGGAGGTTAGGAACATAAAGGGGTCAATAACTTTACTGGGTGTTTTCTATAGGCCGCCCAATAGTAACAGGGATGTTGAGGAGCAGATAGAACATAGAACATCACAGCGCAGTACAGGCCCTTCGGCCCTCGATGTTGCGCCGACCAGTGGTACCAATCTAAAGCCCCTCTAATCTACACTTTTCCAATATCATCCATATGTTTATCCAATAACCATTTAAATGCTCTTAACATTGACGAGTCCACTACTGCTGCAGGCAGGGCATTCCACGCCCTTACTACTCTCTGAGTAAAGAACCCACCTCTAACATCTGTCCTATATCTCTCACCCCTCAATTTAAAGCTATGTCCCCTCGTGCTAGCCATCACCATCCGAGGAAAAAGGCTCTCACTATCCACCCTATCTAATCCTCTGATCGTCTTGTATGCCTCTATTAATAGAGGCTGACTTAAGTCACCTCTTAACCTCCTTCTCTCTAACGAAAACAACCTCAAGCCCCTCAGCCTTTCCTCATACGATTTTCCCACCATACCAGGCAACATCCTGGTAAATCTCCTCTGCACCCTTTCCAACACTTCCACATCTTTCCTATAATACGGCGACCAGAACTGTATGCAATACTCCAAATGCGGCCGCACCAGAGTTTTGTACAGTTGCAGCATGACCTCCTGGCTCCGAAACTCAATTCCTCTACCAATAAAAGCTAACACGCCTTCTTAACAACCCTATCAACCTGGGTGCCAACTTTCAGGGATCTATGCACATGGACACCCAGATCCCTCTGTTCATCCACACTACCAAGTATCTTACCATTAGCCCAGTACTCTGTATTCCTGTTACTCCTTCCAAAGTGAATCACCTCATACTTTTCCGCATTAAACTCCATTTGCCACCTCTCAGCCCAACCTGCCACTTCCCTCCGCACTGTCCACAACTCCACCGACTTTAGTGTCATCCGCAAATTTACTAATCCATCCTTCTACGCCCTCATCCAGGTCATTAATAAAAATGACAAACAGCAGTGGCCCCAAAACAGATCCTTGCGGTACACCACTAGTAACTGAACTCCAGGATGAGTATTTCCCATCAACCACCACCCTCTGTTTTCTTACAGCTAGCCAATTCCTGATCCAAACCACTAAATCACCCTCAATCCGTATTTTCTGCAAAAGCTTACCATGGGGAACCTTATCAAACGCTTTGCTGAAATCCATATACACCACATCAACCGCTTTACCCTCATCCACCTCTTTGGTCACCTTCTCAAAGAACTCGATAAGGTTTGTGAGGCACGACCTACCCTTCACAAAACCGTGCTGACTATCCCTAATCAAATTATTCCTTTCTAGGTGATTATAAATCCTATCTCTTATAATCCTTTCCAATACTTTGCCCACAACAGAAGTAAGGCTCACCGGTCTATAATTACCAGGGTTGTCCCTACTCCCCTTCTTGAACAAGGGGACAACATTTGCTATCCTCCAGTCTTCTGGCACTGTTCCTGTAGACAATGACGACATAAAGATCAAAGCCAAAGGCTCTGCAATCTCCTCTCTAGTCTCCCAGAGAATCCTAGGATAAATCCCATCTGGCCCAGGGGACTTATCTATTTTTACCCTTTCCAGAATTGCTAACAGCTCCTCCTTATGAACATCAATCCCATCCAGTCCAACAGCCTGCATCTCAGTACTCCCCTCGACAACACTGTCCCTCTCCAGTGTGAATACCGACGAAAAATATTCATTTAGTGCCTCTCCTATCTCTTCAGACTCCACGCACAACTTCCCACTACTGTCCTTGACTGGCCCTAATCTTACCCTAGTCATTCTTTTACTCTTGACATACCTATAGAAAGCTTTAGGGTTTTCCTTGATCCTACCTGCCAAAGACTTCTCATGTCTCCTCCTGGCTCTTCTTAATTCTTTCTTGAGGTCCTTCCTGGCTAACTTGTAACTCTCAAGTGCCCTAACTGAGCCTTCACGTCTCATCTTAACATAAGTCTCCTTCTTCCTCTTCACAAGAGATTCAACCTCCTTAGTAAACCACGGTTCCCTCACACGTCTGCTTCCTCCCTGCCTGACAGGTACATATTTATCAAGGACGCGTAGTAGCTGTTCCTTGAACAAGTTCCACATTACAATTGTGCCCATCCCCTGCAGTTTCCTTCCCCAACCTATGCCAGCTAAATCTTGCCTAATCGCATCATAATTTCCTTTCCCCCAACTATTACTCTTACCCTTTGGTATATACCTATCCTTTTCCATTGCTAAAGTAAACGTAATCGAATTGTGGTCACTGTCACCAAAGTGCTCACCTACCTCCAAATCTAACACCTGGCCTGGTTCATTACCCAGTACCAAATCCAAATCTTGTTGGTCTATCTACATACTGCGTCAGGAAGCCTTCCTGCACACATTGGACAAAAACCGACCCCTCTAAAGTACTCGAACTATAGCTTTTCCAGTCAATATTTGTAAAGTTAAAGTCCCCCAGTACAACTACCCTGTTACTTTCGCTCCTTTCCAGAATCATCTTTGCAGTCTTTTCCTCTACATCTCTGGAACTTTTCGGAGGTCTATAAAAAACTCCCAACAGGGTGACCTCTCCTTTCCTGTTTCTAACCTCAGCCCAAACTACCTCAGTAGACGAGTCCTCATCAAATATCCTTTCTGCCACCGTAATACTGTCCTTGACTAACAATGCCACACCTCCCCCTCTTTTACCACCTTCCCTGCTCTTACTGAAACATCTAAACCCCGGAACCTGCAACAACCATTCCTGTCCCTGCTCTATCCATGTCTCCGAGATGACCACAACATCGAAATCCCAGGTACCAACCCATGCTGCAAGCTCACCCACCTTATTCTGGATGCTCCTGGCGTTGAAGTATACACACTTCAAACCATCTTCCTGCCTGCCAGTACACTCCTGCGACTCTGAAACCTCATCCATGACCTCACTACTCTCAACCTCCTGTACACCAGGGCTATAATTCAGGTACCCACCCCCCTGCTGAATTAGTTTAAACCCTCCTGAAGAGCATTAGCAAATTTCCCCCCCCCCCAAGATATTGGTACCCCTCTGGTTCAAGTGCAGACCATCCTGTTTGTAGAGGTCCCAGAAAGAGCCCCAATTGTCCAGGTATCTGAAACTCTCCCTCCTGCACCATCCCTGTAACCACGTGTTCAGCTGCTCTCTCTCCCTATTCCTCTCCTCACTATCACGTGGCACGGGTAACAAACCAGAGATGACAACTTTGTTTGTTCAAGCCCTAAGCTTCCACCCTAACTCCCTGAATTTCTGCCTTCCATCCCCATCCCTTTTCCTACCTATGTCTTGAGTGCCGATGTGAACCACAACTTGGGGCTGGTCCCCTCCCCCTTAAGGATCCCGAAAACACGATCCGAGACATCAGGGACTCTGGCACCTGGGAGGCAACACACCAACCGCGAGTCTCTCTCGTTCCCACAGAATCTCCTATCCGTCCCTTTAACTATGGAGTCTCCAATGACTAATCCTCTACTCCTCTCCCCCCTTCCCTTCTGAGCCACAAGGTCAGACTCTGAGCCAGTGACCTGTACACCATGGCTTACCCCTGCTACGTTTCCCCCCCCCCCAACAGCATCCAAAAGTGTACTATCCCCAATTTCTACTACATTTTTTGTTTCTCCCCCCCACTTGAACGGCTCCCTGTACCCTGGTGCTGTGGTCAGTTTGCTCATCCTCCCTTTCCCTACCCTTCTGAGCTGCCGGGCCGGACTCTGCGCCGGAGGCACGGCCACTGTTGCTTCCCCCAGGTAGGCTGCTCAGATAGGGAAACAGATCCTGGAAAGGTGTAATAATAACAGAGTTGTCGTGATAGGAGATTTTAATTTCCCAAATATTGATTGGAATCTCCCGAGAGTAAGGGGTGTAGATGGGGAGGAGTTTGTTAGGTGTGTTCAGGAGGGTTTCTTGACGCAGTATGTAGAGAAGCCTAGAAGTGGAAAGGCTGTACTTGATTTGGTATTGGGAAATGAACCTGGTCAGGTGTCAGATCTCTCAGTGGGAGAGCATTTTGGAGATAGTGATCATAATTCTATCTCCTTCACAATAGCATTGGAGAGAGATAGGATCAGACAAGTTAGAAAAGCGTTTAATTGGAGTAGGGGGAATTATGAGGCTATCAGGCAGGAAATTGAAGGCTTAAATTGGAAAGAGATTTTCTCAGGAACATGTACGGAAGAAATGTGGCAAATTTTCAGGGAATATTTGTTTGGAGTTCTGCATAGCAACGTTCCAATGAGACAGGGAAGTTATGGTAGGTTACAGGAACCGTGGTGTACAAAGGCTGTAATGAATCTAGTCAAGAAGAAAAGAAAAGCTTACAAAAGGTTCAGGGAGCTAGTAATGTTAGAGATCTAGAAGAGTATACGGCTAATAGGAAGGATCTTAAGAAGGAAATTAGGAGAGCCAGAAGGGGTCAGGCAGGATTAAGGAAAACCCCATGGCATTCTACAAGTATGTGAAGAGCAAGAGGATAAGACGTGAAAGAATAGGACCTATCAAGTGTGATGGTGGGAAAGTTTGTATGGAACCGGAAGAAATAGCAGAGGTACTTAATGAATACTTTACTTCAGTATTCACTATGGAAAAGGATCTTGGTGGTTGTAGTGCAGACTTGCAGCGGACTGAAAAGCTTGAGCATGTAGATATTAAGGAAGAGGATGTGTTGGAGCTTTTGAAAAGCATCAAGTTAGATAAGTCGGGGGGACTGTGGGAGGTGAGGGAGGAGATTGCTGAGCCTCTGGCGATGATCTTTGCATCATCAATGGAGACGGGAGAGGTTCCGGAGGATTGCGGATGTTGTTCCTTTATTCAAGAAAGGGAGTAGAGATAGCCCTGGAAATTATAGACCAGTGAGTCTAACCTAAGTGGTTGGTAAGTTGATGGAGAAGATCCTGAGAGGCAGGAGTTATGAACATTTGGAGAGGTATAATATGATTAAGAATAGTCAGCATGGCTTTGTCAAAGGCAGATCATGCCTTACGAGCCTGGTGGAATTTTTTGAGGATGTGACTAAACACATTGATGAAGGAAGAGCAGTAGATGTAGTATATATGGACTTCAGCAAGGCATTTGATAAGGTACCCCATGCAAGGCTTATTGAGAAAGTGAGGGGGCATGGGATCCAAGGGGACATTGCTTTGTGGATCCAGAATTGGCTTGCCCACAGAAGGCAAAGAGTGGTTGTAGATGGGTCATATTCTGAATGGAGGTCGGTCACCAGTGGAGTGCCCCAGGGATCTGTTTTGGGACCTTTACTCTTTGTGATTTTTATAAATGACCTGGATGAGGAAGTGGAGGGATGGGTTGGTAAATTTGCTGATGACACAAAGGTTGGAGGTGTTGCGGATAGTGTGGAGGGATGTCAGAAGTTGCAGTGAGACATTGATAGGATGCAAGACTGGGCGGAGAAGTGGCAGATGGAGTTTAACCCAGATAAGTGTGAGGTGGTTCATTTTGGCAGGTCAAATAGGATGGCGGAATACAATATTAATGGTAAGACTCTTGGCAGTGTGGAAGATCAGAAGGATCTTGGGGTCCGAGTTCATAGGACGCTCAAAGCAGCTGTGCAGGTTGAGGCTGTGGTTAAGAAGGCGTATGGTGTACTGGCCTTCATCAATCGAGGAATTGAGTTTCGGAGTCGTGAGATAATGTTGCAGCTATATAGGACCCTGGTCAGACCCCACTTGGAATACTGTGCTCAGTTCATAGAATCATAGAAACCCTACAGCACTGAAAGAGGCCATTCGGCCCATCGAGTCTGCACCGACCACAATCCCACCCAGGCCCTATCCCCATATCCCTGCATATTTTACCCACTAATCCCTCTAACCTACGCATCCCAGGACACTAAGGGCAATTTTAGCATGGCCAATCAACCTAACCCGCACATCTTTGGACTGTGGGAGGAAACCGGAGCACCCGGAGGAAACCCACGCAGACACGAGGAGAATGTGCAAACTCCACACAGACAGTGACCCAAGCCGGGAATCGAACCCAGGTCCCTGGAGCTGTGAAGCAGCAGTGCTAACCACTGTGCTACCGTGCCGCCCACCACTGTGCTACCGTGCCGCCTTCCTGTAATGAGTTCTGGTCACCTCATTACAGGAAGGATGTGGAAGCCATAGAAAAGGTACAGAGGAGATTTACAAGGATGTTGCCTGGGTTGGGTGGCATGCCTTATGAGGATAGGTTGAGTGAGCTCGGCCTTTTCTCCTTGGAGAGAGGAAGGATGAAGAGGTGACCTGATAGAGGTGTATAAGATGTTGAGAGGTATTGATCGAGTGGACAGTCAGAGGCTTTTTCCCAGGGCTGAAATGGTTGCCACAAGAGGTCACAGGTTTAAGGTGCTGGGGAGTAGGTACAGAGGAGATGTCAGGGGTAAGTTTTTCACTCAGGGTAGTGGGTGCGTGGAATGGGCTGCCAGCAACGGTGGTGGAGGCGGATTCGATAGGGTCTTTTAAGAGACTTTTAGATAAGTACATGGAACTCAGTAAGATAGATGGTTATAGGTAAGCCTAGTAATCGCTAAGGTAGGGACATGTTCGGCACAACATTGTGGGCTGAAGGGCCTGTATTGTGTTATCTGCAAGAAGCACTGCTGCAATTCACCAAAGATCCTTAGACAGCACCTTCCAAACCCATGACCACTTCCATCTGGAGGGAAGGGCAGCAAATACATGGAAACAGAAATCACAGAAACCCTACAGAGCAGAAAGAGGCCATTCAGCCCATCGAGTCTGCACCGACCACAATCCCACCCAGGCCCTACCCCTATATCCCTACATATTTACCCACTAATCCCTCTAACCTACGCATCCCAGGACATTAAGGGCAATTTTAGCATGGCCAATCAACCTAACCCGCACATTTTTGGACTTTTTTGAATATCACCACCTGCAAGTTCCCTCCCGCTCACCAAGCCATTCACCCTCCTGACTTGGAAATATATGATTCTATATATATATAGAATTCTATGATTCTATATCGCTGTTCCTTCACATCGCTGGATCAAAATCCTGGAATTCACTCCCGAACGGCATTGTGGATCAACCCACAGAACGTGGACTGCAGCGATTCAAGAAGGCAGTTCACCACCACCTTCTCAAGGGCAACTAGGTTTGGGCAACAAATGCTGGCCAGCAAGCAATGCCCATATCCCATGAATGAATTAAAAGAAAGTTGTTCCCCTTAATTGAAGGGTCAGTCACTGGGGGACAAAAGTTCAAGGTGAGAGGCAGGAGGTTTAGGGGGGATGTGAGGAAAAACCTTTTTACCCAGAGGGTGACGGTCTGAAATGGGATTAGGTGGGAGGTCAGGTGTTTCACGTGTCAGTGCAGATTTGATGGGCCACTGTTTGATTCTCTGCACTGTATGATTCTACTATAAGGGAAATAACCCTAGCCTATCCAATCTCTCCTCACAGCTGCAATTTTCAAACCCTGGCAATATACTGCAAATCTCCTCTGCACTCTTTCCAGAGCAATTATATCCTTCCTGTAATGTCACCAGAACTGTACAAAAACTCAAGCTGTGGCCTAGCCAGTGTTGAATATAGTTCCTGCATTACTTCCCTGTTTTTTCTGTGCTACTATGCTGGATGCAGTAGATGGTACAATGTAGATTCACCTGGACACAGCCTGCTAAGAGGATACATAAATATAAAGAAGGCTTGCAAAGTTAAGTCATTATGCTTTTTGAACAACCAGGATTACGAGATATGATTCTGTTCAGAATTATAAAAGACTGAAGCATGGTGCTTCCAATAGCTGAGGAGGGTACTGGTACAAAAAATAGGTAAAACAATTAGGATTCCACTTACTATATGTGCTTTATGTAAATAATTTATTTCAACTGAACCCATTAATTATTTCTTTGAGCCTTCATGCTCATTAGTTGAGACAATCACAATTTTGTTTTTATCATCTGTTATAATCTGAAAATCTGAGTGTCGAATACAATGCTATAATAATGTGGGTTCCATTCATTTCTATATCTCTCATTATTAATATTTAACATTGTTTGGTATTTTGAGTCAGTGTTTTTTTAAATTAATTGATGGGATGTATGCCCCATCCCCAATTGCCCTCAAACTGAAGAGGGGATCAGGATATTGAATTTGATGATCAACCATGATCATAATGAATGGTGGAGCAGTTTCAAAGGGCTGAATGGCCGACAGGTAAGGTCAGCAGATTTCCCAGCCGAAGGGACATCCATAAACCAAATATTTTTTTTTTTACAGCAATTGACCATGGTTTCATGGCCATTGTTTGATTTTTTTTTTATCAATTCAAATTTCACCATCTGCCATGATGGGATATGAACCCGGGTCCCCAGCACATTACCCTGGGTCTCTGAATTACTCGTCCAGTGACAATACCAGTATGCCGTTGCCTCCCCCTCAGCAGTGGGGCAGCAGTTTTAAAACAACAGACCCATAAAATGTAAACAGGTGAAGCAGTAAATAAGATGAATGAGGGCCAGGTTGCTCATTTGTGGTTTCTGGAGTGAAGCGAGACCGCTGAGTATAAATGAGTTAAGTGGGTATCAATGTTTCACAATGACAATGAAAATGTATCAAATTTTAACCTTCTATCATAAATGCAGAAACATTCTTTTATTTTGAAACCCTCATGACAACATGTTGACAGGTTTATTTATGTATGCAATAGATTTTTTAAAATTTTGCACAGCATTATTTAGAATCTTAGAGTGCAGAAGAAGGCCATTTGACCCATTGAGTCTGCACCCACCACAACCCAACCAGGCCCTATCCCCATAACCCCATGCATTTACCCTAGCTAGTCCCCCTGACACTAAGGATCAATTTAGCATGTCCAATCCACCTATCCTGCACATCTTTGGACTGTGGGAGGAAACCGGAGCACCCGGAAGAAACCCACGCGGACACTGGAAGAATGTGCAAACTCCACACAGACAGTGACCCAAGCTTGGAATCGGACCCGGGTCTCTGGCGCTGTGAGGCAGCAGTGCGAACCACTGTGCCATCGTGCCGTGCTGTGAAACGCGATTAAAATAAGAAAAACTAATGTTGTCTGTTGTTTTGACTTGTTTTAAACTTCTGTTATTCAATGGAGGTGGAAGCTAAGACTATTCATTTAAAAAAGAAGTCAACTAGAATGTGAAGTAATTGAACTGTATGTTTTAACGGTCAGTGACAAGAGTAAACGAAGGACCAGAACAATCAAGAGAAGTTTAGAGCCAAAATGGAATCAAACATTTGTCTATTCTCATGTACATCGGAGAGACTTTCGAGAACGGATGTTGGAAATCACCTTGTGGGATCAACCTCGAGTACAAGAAGAAGAAAGTGAATTTCTTGGTGAGGTAAAAATACACCTTAACATGTTACCATTTTTGCTATAAAAATACTCCAGGCATTCAGAAAACGATCTGATTGGAGAGAGAGTATTGAATAGAAATTAATATCCAACTTCATAATATTCACAAGGCCTGGTCTTCATCCAGACATTGGGAATCAGATATTGGGAGGTGCCCTTCAGATCTTACAACAAGAATAAATTAGAGCTCCTTCCATTGTTTTTCCTGTGTAAATGTGGGCGAGGCTTTTCTTGAGGAGATATTATCATCCATAAAGCAAGTGTGGGTCCTCAGAGATAAGCGGGAGCGCTAGTTTTTGAACAACTTTTATTTACAGCTTCTTGGATGTGAAGATTGAGGATCAATGTCTGATTATGTAAATATCGACATAACTACCCTCAGCCTTTCAAAGAAATTCAGTTTGAACATAGGCCTGGATTTCATTCCCAAGGTGAGTGCACATAGTCAGGAAATCTCCCAGCTTGCTATGCACATCTCAGGGGGGGAATTTGCCCCAAATGGCAGGATCTTCGCTCCAGGAAGGCAACTGCAGGATGGAGCTGGGCCCACCACTCCCCTGGACACAGATTGGAGGTGGCAATCAAGGTTGCCACGGAGAGCTGGTTAAAATGCCTGCCTTGGTTCTCAGTGACTTGATCCTCTGATTTGACCCTCTGGGTCCCAACCCTCACTCGCCCTCGCCTCACCCACTTCCCCTGCCTGTTAATGCAACCCATGTGAACACATGGCCCACAACCACCCTCATGGCCCTTTATAGCACCTATGTCAACTTAGTGCCAACGAACACTCTCCATCTACCACCTTCCATTTTAAACCCCCTTAGGACATTAGCAAGGCCTTTGACAAGGTAGGTTGTTACATAAAGTTAAATCTCATGGGATCCAGGGTGAGGGATCTAAGTGGATACAAAATTGGCTTCTTGATAGAAGCCAGAGGGTGGTTGCAGACGGTTGTTTTTCCAACTAGTGACCTGTGACCAGCGGTGTGCCTCAGGGGTCAGTGCTGGGTCCACTGTTATTTGTCATAACAGTGGACCCAGCACTGGTCGCCTCACTATTGGAAGGATGTGGAAAAGATTGAAAGGGTGCAGAGGAGATTTACAAGGATGTTGCCTGGATTGAGTGGCATGCCTTATGAGGATAGGTTGAGGGAGCTCGGTCTTTTCTCCTTGGAGAGACGAAGGATGAGAGGAGACCTATTAGAGGTGTATAAGGTGTTGAGAGGCATAGATCGGGTGGACTCTCAGAGGCTTTTTCCCAGGGTGGAAATGTCTGCTACGAGAGGACACAGGTTTAAGGTGCTGGGGGGTAGGTACAGGGGAGATGTTAGGGGCAGGTTTTTCACACAGAGGGTGGTGGGCGAGTGGAATCGGCTGCCGTCAGTGGTGGTGGAAGCAAACTCAATAGGGTCTTTTAAGAGACTCCTGGATGAGTACATGGGCCTTAATAGGATGGAGGGTTATAGGTAGGTCTAGAAGGTAGGGACGTGTTCGGCACAACTTGTGGGCCGAAGGGCCTGTTTGTGCTGTAGTTTTTCGATGTTTCTATGATTTGGATGAGAATATAGGAGGCATGGTTAGTAAGTTTGCAGATGACACCAGGATTGGTGGCATAGTGGACAGTGAAGAAAGCTACCTCCTGTTGTGGGAAAAATCCACTAGTCGTCAGACTTCGAGATTCAGAAAACACAATTTATTTAACGGAGCTCCGTGGAGACAAGGCACATGTCTGTAGTAGACCTTCTCTCGGTAAGATGTCGGGAGCGGTCCATCTTTATACTCTCTACACAATGGATGGACCGGTGATTTGAACATTATCACATCGTTTAGGCAGGTACAAACAGATATAGACATTTAACATAGTATTGTTCTTACGAATGGGTACATTTCCTTATGTCTGTATCTATCAATGGTTGGTTTCCTCGCATTCATATTTTCCCGCCCTTCCTATGGCTAATCTATCCTCTTTGTTTCGGGTTTTCCTTATCTTAAAAGATGTCTCGACCCTCGGCTTGGCTTCCTGAGGTGTTTGTTTTACTTTGAGTCACTGTCTGTGATTTAGAAATGACTTGTCTGTTAGGTTTTGATTTAAAGTGATTTCTGATAAGTGGGAGCCGGTGTCTGCTTTTTTGGTTCCTTTCCCAGTTAACTCTTTATGTGCCAGGCAACCATTTTAAAGTGTGCTTTCCTTATATTTTCCCCTTACAGTCCCTCCTTTTGGTCGGATTATAGCTTCAACAATCCCCAGACCAACAATTATACATTCACATATACAATTTTTCATTCTTCTCTCCTTTGTTTCTTTCGATGTCTTCATTTCTTCCAGTATCTTCATTTCTTCCGATGTCTTCAGGGACCTTCATTAGGGGCTCTTCTTTGATGTACACACTGGCTCCTGGCACAATTCTTGCCAACATTATTTTAAGTACAGTAAGAAGTCTCGCAACACCAGGTTAAAGTCCAACAGGTTTATTTGGTAGCAAATACCATAAGCTTTCGGAGCGCTGCCCCTTCGTCAGATGGAGTGAAAATCTGTTCTCCAACAGTGCACAGAGACACAGAAATCAAGTTACAGAATACTAATTAGAATGCAAATCTCTACAGCCAGCCAGGTCTTAAAGGTACAGATAATGTGGGTGGAGGGAACATTAAACACAGGTTAAAGAGATGTGTATTGTCTCCAGACAGAACAGCTAGTAAGATTCTGCAAGATCAGGGGGAAAGCTGTGGGGGTTACTGAGAATGTGACATAAATCCAACATCCCGGTTTAGGCCGTCCTCATGTGTGCGGAACTTGGCTATCAGTTTCTGCTCAGCGACTCTGCGCTGTCGTGTGTCGTGAAGGCCGCCTTGGAGAACGCTTACCTGAAGATCCAATGCTGAATGCCCGTGACTGCTGAAGTGCTCCCCCACAGGAAGAGAACAGTCTTGCCTGGTGATTGTCGAGCGGTGTTCATTCATCCGTTGTCGTAGCGTCTGCATGGTTTCCCCAATGTACCATGCCTGGGGACATCCTTTCCTGCAGCGTATCAGGTAGACAACGTTGGCCGAGTTGCAAGAGTATGTACCGTGTACCTGGTAGATGGTGTTCTCACGTGAGATGATGGCATCCGTGTCGATGATCCGGCACGTCTTGCAGAGGTTGCTGTGGCAGGGTTGTGTGGTGTCATGGTCACTATTCTCCTGAAGGCTGGGTAGTTTGCTGCGGACAATGGTCTGTTTGAGGTTGCGTGGTTGTTTGAAGGCAAGAAGTGGGGGTGTGGGGATGGCCTTGGCGAGATGTTCGTCTTCATCAATGACATGTTAAAGGCTCCGGAGGAGATGCCGTAGCTTCTCCGCTCCGGGGAAGTACTGGACGACGAAGGGTACTCTGTCCACTGTGTCCTGTGTTTGTCTTCTGAGGAGGTCGGTGCGGTTTTTCGCTGTGGCGCGTCGGAACTGTTGATCGATGAGTCGAGCGCCATATCCTGTTCTTATGAGGGCATCTTTCAGCGTCTGGAGGTGTCTGTAGGATCGCAACAGACACCTCCAGACGCTGAAAGATGCCCTCATAAGAACAGGATATGGCGCTCGACTCATTGACCAACAGTTCCAACGCGCCACAGCGAAAAACCGCACCGACCTCCTCAGAAGACAAACACGGGACACAGTGAACAGAGTACCCTTCGTCATCCAGTACTTCCCCGGAGCGGAGAAGCTACGGCATCTCCTCCGGAGCCTTCAACATGTCATTGATGAAGACGAACATCTCACCAAGGCCATCCCAACCCCCCCACTTCTTGCCTTCAAACAACCACGCAACCTCAAACAGACCATTGTCCGCAGCAAACTACCCAGCCTTCAGGAGAACAGTGACCATGACACCACACAACCCTGCCACAGCAACCTCTGCAAGACGTGCCGGATCATCGACACAGATGCCATCATCTCACGTGAGAACACCATCTACCAGGTACACGGTACATACTCTTGCAACTCGGCCAACGTTGTCTACCTGATACGCTGCAGGAAAGGATGTCCCCAGGCATGGTACATTGAGGAAACCATGCAGACGCTACGACAATGGATGAATGAACACCGCTCGACAATCACCAGGCAAGACTGTTCTCTTCCTGTGGGGGAGCACTTCAGCAGTCACGGGCATTCAGCCTTGGATCTTCAGGTAAGCGTTCTCCAAGGCGGCCTTCACGACACACGACAGCGCAGAGTCGCTGAGCAGAAACTGATAGCCAAGTTCCGCACACATGAGGACGGCCTAAACCGGGATGTTGGATTTATGTCACATTCTCAGTAACCCCCACAGCTTTCCCCCTGATCTTGCAGAATCTTACTAGCTGTTCTGTCTGGAGACAATACACATCTCTTTAACCTGTGTTTAATGTTCCCTCCACCCACATTATCTGTACCTTTAAGACCTGGCTGGCTGTAGAGATTTGCATTCTAATTAGTATTCTGTAACTTGATTTCTGTGTCTCTGTGCACTGTTGGAGAACAGATTTTCACTCCATCTGACGAAGGGGCAGCGCTCCGAAAGCTTATGGTATTTGCTACTAAATAAACCTGTTGGACTTTAACCTGGTGTTGTGAGACTTCTTACTGTGCTTACCCCAGTCCAACGCCGGCATCTCCACATCATAACATTATTTTAAAACAGACTTTAAGGCATCCCACAGTCAGACAACAGACAATTATAATGACAATGAGTATGACCAATCCATGTAACAGGTACGACTCCCAGGACTACCCCACCAGCCATGCCAGCCAACTACTTCCTCTCCTGGGTCCCTGTCTAAAGTTATCAAGTTGTTTGCTGATGTCATTGATGACCTGTGTAATATTGTAAGACTCAGCTGTGACATGGGTTATGCAATTGTTGCCTATGATGGCACATACTCCCCCTTGTTGTGCTAACTGGTAGTCCACTGCGTATCGTGTCTGCTGTGTATATAATCTTAGTTCAGCCATTTCTTGGTTAACAGCCTCCAGTGCTTTTGAAGTGCTGTTTCCCAGGATTGTTAGTCCACAAACAATATGGTTTCTATTCTTTGCTCCAATTACCCCGGCTGACCCCCCCAGAGATAAAGCTCCGAGGAACCCATACCCCAGTGAGGATCCCAGTGTACTCGGGCTTCCCAGTCAGTGCAGAATTCCCTGCTAATAGCCCGAGTTACTATTCTCCTCCGAATGTACCCCTTCTGAGGGCATGGAACAGTCAGTGGCCCAATTGTTCCTACCGCAAAACGGTTTGGGAGGTTTGGTGTTTCTGTCATGTAGGTACCATTGAAGAGGAACACATATCCCTTCTTAGCCCGGTAACACATAGTGTCCCGATTATGAGTTTGCTCATACTGCCAATTGTTCAGTTTATTTGGCTTCCCGTTTGATCCCACCACCTGGTAAGTATCAATGGGGTATGTCCATTTGGCTGAGCTTACGTGAGTTCCATTGCATTGCCCACAAATAAGCTGTCTTCCCGCGGTTATATTTAAACATTTCCGTTCGTCACAAATACAAGTAATCTGTCCCTTGTTAATCCTGATGTGGAGATGCCGGCGTTGGACTGGGGTAAACACAGTAAGAAGTTACTTCTTACCTTGTTAATCCGACAATGTTGACAGACACACTGTGTCTGTACACAAGAATCATTCTTAGGGACTAAGGCATAGGCACATCCCCATCCCTGCCCCGTAAAACAAAGCGGATAGCTTGCAGTATCTGAACAAGCTTTTCCTCCCACCTGTTGGGACCCCCCCTGCATGCAGGATCTGTGGGGTTTACAAGTCCCACACATCTCCCCTGTATACCTCTTTTATATTTGCCAATTTGTCCCTTACAGGGGTGGCTACAAATCGGGCTTCTACAGATTGTGTTAACGGGTAACATACAGTTCGATTCCCGTGTAAATGTATGTGAGCTTTGTAAAACAAATTATCTTCCAGCCCAGTTAAATATACAGTTGCCACAACGCAAAATAATAGTTACATACGCGATTACATACATATCCGCAACAGTCATAAAACTTAACACCATAATTCAATTTTTACAAGTTATTTTATTTATTAACCCGCTCTTGCTTGCAGTCTTTGCCTGTGTTGAGGAAAGCAGTTCTGTTCGTTCATCAATTTAGCTACTTATCTCCTTTGTATAATTTCAGCTGCGTCCAGTGCTTCCAGACACCTTTCCCTCTTATGTCTAGACAGGCACAGGTGTCCCCACTAATTATAATTTCATGTGGCCCATTCCACTTTGGTGAAAACCCTGGTTTGTCAGGTAATGTTTTCAGTAGGACGTGACTTCCCGCTCCGCACCACAGTACTTCACAAAATAATTATGTTTTTATCAATACACAATATATAGTATATGAATATATCATACAAAGTTGGTTAAGGCTTTTCAGGATTTGATGTTATTCTTGTGTCTATATGGCAGTGCTATACTGTATAATAAAAATAATCAAGCGGCAGTTGTATCATACCACTTTACACATCGTAACCGTGATATCCAAACCCTTTTAATTCAAGCCGTTTCCATTCTTAAACTGAGCTCCAGATCAAAACCCCTGCACTCTAGGAAAAATAACAGGCACCGAATCAAAATCAAAGTAGGTACAATACATACCAGTTATTTGATTAGGAACATTTTGGTTTCTTAACTGGCTAGATTTTAAGCTTTGCAGTGTTTTTATATTTGGCAAATCTTGGACAATAGATGGCACATGAAATTCCGACGGCAGTACATAATTTTAACCAGTTCAGAATACTAAACTATCTGACGTTCGTAAATCGCGATATTCTGCGATTAATAGTGTATTTCACTGACTTGATATACTTTAAACTGACTCATAGACAATATATTTACCTTAGTCTTTTGTTCCTGCTTTTCTACCTTTCCACAAAATTACTTATTTTCTTCTCTTAACTTCTCAACTAACTCTTGTAATTTCTACTTCAAGACAAAGGAAAGAGCACATGCTTCCTTCCAAGGTTTAAATCCTTTCTTAACATTAAAGCAAACACCAACAAAACATCCACGCAACCACTTTGTTTAAACACACACATGGAAGCTTCCAAAAGTCATTCCACAGCACATCCTTTTTCATTCAAACTTAACATTTCAAACTGGGATGAGAGTAAAACATTCAAAGAGAATACAGAACGTTGATTAGGCTTTTATTCTTCTTTCTTCCAAACTGTAATTAACTCAAAACAGAAGTAGATTCAAGAAATCTTATCACTTTAACCTTTAACAGTTTTAACACTCTCCCAGCCCCCTGAGGCTAAACCAAGGTGCAATGTACTGCACCCACTGCCTGCAACAAACATTCCACAGGAACAAAGAGGCTTCTGCAGCTCCCTGCTCTCAATCTAATACAACAACAACCACCTACATTCGACAAGCTACCAGATCTCACAAACACACTGAAATACAAAAACTAAGATCTCTCCTATCCACCTCCAGGTATGCCACTCGCCCATTCGACCAATTCATCGTAATCTTGGGACATAATCACTCCCATTTTTAGGATGACCTGGTGAGAACTAGAGAGTCCATCCTTAAAAGCCTGGATGAACGCTCAATCCCCTCGCCCTGGGTTCCCTTGTCCTGAGCACTCTTGGTATATCCGGAACAGTCGTTCCCTGTACTCAGAGGCTCCTTCTCCTTTTAGCTGCCTTGTGGTGGTAATTCTGCTCCAGTTAGTGGGAGCATTCCCTAAGACCCTCTGAATTTCTTCTTTAAACTGTAAGAAGGGTGCCTGTTGGGCATCTAACTCTGCTGTTAGGGGGATTACATGTGTCCACTGTCCCCCATTATAATCCTGTGCTATAGGGGCAGCGGGTCCACCTACTACCTGCCTCCACTTATCCGCTGGACAGGCTTCCCTGACCAGCTGGTGTACGTCTCTTAGGTGTAATTGGTGTCCTACCCAGATTGTGTCTAATTCTTCCCAGAATTTAGTGTTCGCGTTTCTTGTTTGTAATTTGCCCAGGGAAGCCATTATCTGCTGTCTCTCACCTGGTTTGGTCGCGTTGCTGTTCCCCCTCGGGTTATGGGCGCTAAGTTGTGCTCCAGCTGTTCCCATTCCTCTGAGGGAGTGGTTGGTCCTCGCTGGGTAGACTCATAAGAAGGTAGAGGATCAGTTTCTCCTCCCCACTGCCTTTATAAAACCTGATTTTGCTTTTCCAGTTCCCTCACTCGGGATTCTAATTCTCTAATTCTTTCTTTATCTTCCCTCCATTTCCTAGAAGAGGCAACTACTTGTTCAATTAGACCTGCTAACTGATGTGTTAACATTACTCCTATTTTCTTTGTTTTGTTTCTTTTTTCTTTATCCATTTTCTCTGCTGCTCTAAGGTTTGAGAAGTATCCCAGCCATCCTTTTGCATTCTCTTTATTAACTCCTTCCTGTCTGTCATGTAGATTTCAATCTGGGAACCTGCAGATCCCCTTTTAACTCCACTATCTGCCATTTCGCAGATTTCACTAACCCCGGCCACGATTACTCTTTAGTAAAGTGTGCTCTCTACCGCAGGGACTTCACAACCCCCGGCCACTATTACTATTCTTAGCAAAGTGTGCTCTCTACCGTAGGGACTTCACTACCCCCGGCCATTATTGCTATTCTCACACCGTGTTTCACTGACGTTACAGGGTTTCAGATTATACTCACGGCTTCCACGATTACCACTTCGGCAATGTGCTTCTCCACCGGAGTCCGGTTTAGGTCAGAGTTGATCAAGCTCCTGTTCCGCCCCGCTTTTCACAACATTGACAGTACAGTTCCCAACTTTTCAATACTTTCATGCAATCAGCTGGTAACTCTGTGTCTGTTCACCACTACAGAGTTTGATGTTAAACCGACTTCTGCCCTTTTGTGCTTCACAATCCTTTAGTGCCCTTGGTGTCTCTCACTCACTTCAATTCCTGACCTTCACGTGGCAGATTTCTGCTCTTAATAGCCAGTCTAAGGCAGAGGTTTTGAGACAGGCACTACCTTGTCCTTTTGTCGATCAGCACAAATCACAGTTACTTATTACTATCAGCAGTTAGTACTTATCACTATAACAAATACACAGTACAAATATTTCCCCCTTGTAAACTGTATTTTCTGATCCAGTCTGACTCTCTCAGATTCCGCGATCTCTACCCCGGTTGCGATCGTGGCCAATCGATCTCACCAGTAATAGGATCCTAGCCGACTACGCCAATTTGTTGTGGGAAAAATCCACTAGTAGTCAGACTTCGAGATTCAGAAAACACGATTTATTTAACGGAGCTCCGTGGAGACAAGGCACATGTCTGTAGTAGACCTTCTCTCGGTAAGATGTCGGGAGCGGTCCATCTTTATACTCTCTACACAATGGATGGACCGGTGATTTGAACATTATCACATCGTTTAGGCAGGTACAAACAGATATAGACATTTAACATAGTATTGTTCTTATGAATGGGTACATTTCCTTATGTCTGTATCTATCAATGGTTGGTTTTGGCTCATTCAGGTGTTAATTGGTTTCCTCGCATTCATATTTTCCTGCTCTTCCTCTGGCTAATCTATTCCCTTTGTCTCGGGTTTTCCTTATCTTAAAAGATGTCTCGACCCTCGGCTTGGCTTCCTGAGGTGTTTGTTTACTCTGAGTCACTGTCTGTGATTAAGAAATGACTTGTCTGTTAGGTTTTGATTTAAAGTGATTTCTGATAAGTGGGAGCCGGTGTCTGCTTTTTTGGCTCCTTTCCCAGTTAACTCTATGTGCCAGGCAGCCATTTTAAAGTGTGCTTTTCCCCTTACACCTCCGATTGGGTCAGTAGGCTGACGAATGGCAGATGGAGTTTAATTTAGACAAATGCGAGGTGATGCATTTGAGTGGATTGAACCAGGGCAGGACTTACTCAGTTAGTGGTAGAGCATTGGGGAGAGTTATAGAACAGAGAGATCTAGGGGTACGTGTTCATAGTTCCTTGAAAGTGGAGTCACAGGTGGACAGACTGGTGAAGAAGGCATTCAGCATGCTTGGTTTCATTGGTCAGAACATTGAATAAAAGAGTTGGGACGTCTTGTTGAAGTTGTACAAGACATTGGTAAGGCCACACTTGGAATACTGTGTACAATTCTGGTCACCCTGTTATAGAAAGGATATTACTAAACTAGAAAGAGTGCAGAAGAGATTTACTAGGATGCTACCAGGTCTTGATGGTTTGAGTTATAAGGAGAGGTTGGATAGACTCGCGCTTTTTTCGCTGGAGCATAGAAGGCTGAAGGGTGATCTTATAGAGGTCTACAAAATAATGAGGGGCATCGATCAGCTAGATAGCCAATATCTTTTCCCAAAGGTAGGGGAGTCTAAAACTAGAGGGCATAGGTTTAAGGTGAGAGGGGAGAGATACAAAAGTGTCCAGAGGGGCAATTTTTTCACACACAGGGTTGGTGAATGTCTGGAACAAGCTGCCAGAGGTAGTAGTAGAGATGGGTACAATTTTGTCTTTTAAAAAGCATTTAGATAGTTACATGGGTAAGATGGGTATCGAGGGATATGGGCCAAATACAGGCAATTGGGATTAGCTTAGGGGTTTAAAAAGAAAGGGCGGCATGGACAAGTTGGGCTGCAGGGCCTGTTTCCATGCTGTAAACCTCTATGACTCTAGGTACTTAATATCTTATGAAAAACACCCAGATTCATAACCTCATATCAAAGGCAACTAATAAATCTCTTTCAGCTGTCCCAGACACAAACCTGCCAAAGATAGCTGCCAAAGCTGAGCAACTACGAGGAGAGTGCTGGCCAGTGCTTCCTTTGTGTTTTTTGGCTACCTGGGCTAAAGTCTGCACGTGCAGCAGCAGAGTGGGCATGTTCAGACACAAAACATGCAAATTCGGGTAAATTCTGGAGATAAAATGCATCTCGACAAGGTTTGACACAGGATGGAAGGCAAAAAACCAAATTCAAGGACAGGCTGGGGAAATCTGGGACACTTGGCCACCTTGCATTTGACAGCACCTCTCACACTGCAGTATTCCCTCAGTACTGCTCTGGAATGTCAGCCTATTTAGTGTTTAAATCCTAGAGGGTGACTTAAACAGTGGATACCAGAGGCAGGAAGAATGTTTGCATGAGCAAGCTATTTATACTAAAATTTATTGTTGCTTAGAGGGATAATACCTAAAGGAACAATATCAACATAGAAACATAAACATAGAAACATATGGTTTTCCTCAGTAGCCTGGTGACATTTAGCTGCTGGACAGTGGGTGGTGGGGGAGGGGGGGGGGGGGGTGGGGGAGTGGTGGAGGGGGCTGCAGAACAGGACAGTGGGCAGGGGGGTGAGCACTAGACAGTGGACTGTGGACAGTGGGGGGTGAGCACTGGGCTGTGGGCGGGGAGGTGAGCATTGGACAGTGGGCAAGGGGGTGAGCGCTGGACAGTTGGGGGGTGGGGGGTTAGCACTGGACAGTGGGCGGGGTGGGGGGTTAGCACTGGACAGTGGGCGGGGGACTGGGTGCTGGACCGTGGGCGGGGGGTGAGTGCTGGACAGTGGGTAGGGGGGGGGGGTGAGCGTTGGGCAGGGGGAAGCTGGATAGTGGGCAAGGGGGTGAGCGCTGGACAGTGGGTGGGCGGGGGGTGAGTGCTGGACAGTGGGTGGGGGGGGGGTGAGCGTTGGGCAGGGGGAAGCTGGGTAGTGGGGAAGGGGTTTGACCAGTGGACAGGGGGGTTACTACGAGACAATGGGCAAGGGGGTGAATGCTGGACAGTGGGCCGGGGGGGAGCCAGACAGTGGGCGGGGTGGGGGGGAGCCAGACACTGGGCGGCGGAGGGAGTCGGACAGTGGGCTGGGGGGGGGTAATTGGAAAGTGGGCTGGGGGGAGAGTTGGACAGTGGGGGGGGGGGGGGGGGGGGGCGCGGATAGCAGGTGTGGTGGGGGGGCAGCTGGACAGTGTGGTGGGAGAACTGGACTGTGGGCAGGGGCAGCTAGACAGTGTGTGGGGAAGTGGACTATGGGCAGGGGGAAGCTGGACAGTGGGCGGGGGCAGCTGGACTATGGGTGGGAGCGGGCTGGATTATGGGCGTGAGGGAGCTGGACATTGGGCTGGGGAAGTTGGACAGTGGGTGGGGGTGCTGGCCATGGCAGCATGTTGAGCGGGAAAGAACAAAGAACAATAGAGCACAGGAACAGGCCCCTCGGCCCTCCAAGCCTGCCGATCATGATGCCTGCCTAAACTAAAACCGTATGCACTTACGGAGTCCAAATCCTTCCATTTTCATCCTATTCATATATTCGTCTAGATGCCCCTTAAATGCCGCGATTGTACCTGCTCCCACCACCTCCCCGGGCAGCGCGTTCCAGACATTCACTATTCTCTGTGTAAAAAAAAACTTGCCTTGCACATCTCTTTTCAACTTTTCCCCATGCACCTTAAATCTATGTCCCCGAGTACTTGAGTTTTCTACCTTAGGAAAGAGCATCTGACTATCCACTCTGTCCATGCCACAAACCTCTTTCAGGTCGCCCCTCAACTTCCAGCATTCCAGTGAGAACAAACTGAGTTCATCCAAACTCTCCTCATAGCTTAATACCCTCCAGACCAGACAACATCCTGGTAAACCTCTTCTGTACCCTCTCCAAAGCATCCACATACTTCTGGTAGTGTGACTACCAGAATTGTACACAATATTCCAAATGAGGCCTAACTATGGTTCTGCGCAGCTGCAGCATGACCAGACAATTTTTATACTCAATGCCCCAACCAATGAAGGCAAGCATGCCGTATGCCTTCTTGGCTACCTTATCCACCTGCTTGCCACTTTCAGTGATCGTGGACATGGATGCCCAGATCTCTCTGCCTGTCAATTCTCCGAAGGGTTCTACCATTTATTGTATAATTCCTACATGCATTGGACATCCCAAAATGCATTACCTCACATTTATCTGCCCAAGTCTCCAACCAGTTGACACCTTGCTGTATCCTCTGACAATCCTCTTCACTATCCGCAATTCCACCAATTTTTGTATCGTCTGCGAACTTACAAATCAGACCAGCTACACTTTCCTCCAAATCATTTATATATATTACAAACAACAAAGGGCCCAGAACTTGTCCCTGTGGAACACCGCGAGTAAGAAGTTTAACAACACCAGGTTAAAGTCCAACAGGTTTATTTGGTAGCAAAAGCCACACAAGCTTTCGGAGCTCCAAGCCCCTTCTTCAGGTGAGTGGGAATTCTGTTCACAAACAGGGCATATAAAGACACAGACTCAATTTACATGAATAATGGTTGGAATGCAAATACTTACAGCTAATCAAGTCTTTAAGATACAAACAACGTGAGTGGAGAGAGCATCAAGACAGGCTAAAAAGATGTGTATTGTCTCCAGACAAGACAGCCAGTGAAACTCTGACAGTGACACACGACGGCGCAGAGTCGCTGAGCAGAAACTGATAGCCAAGTTCCGCACGAGGACGGCCTCAACTGGGATATTGGGTTCATGTCACACTATTTATAACCCCCACAGCTTGCCTGGACCTGCAGAGTTTCACTGGCTGTCTTGTCTGGAGACAATACACATCTTTTTAGCCTGTCTTGATGCTCTCTCCACTCACATTGTTTGTATCTTAAAGACTTGATTAGTTGTAAGTATTCGCATTCCAACCATTGTTCATGTAAATTGAGTCTGTGTCTTTATAAGCTCTGTTTGTAAACAGAATTCCCACTCACCTGAAGAAGGGGCTTGGAGCTCCGAAAGCTTGTGTGGCTTTTGCTACCAAATAAACCTGTTGGACTTTAACCTGGTGTTGTTAAACTTCTTACTGTGTTTACCCCAGTCCAACGCCGGCATCTCCACATCATGAACACCGCTAGTCACAGCCTTCCATTCAGAAAAGCACCCCTTTACTGCTACCCTCTGTCTTCTATGGCCAAGAAAGAAGTTTAACAACACCAGGTTAAAGTCCAACAGCTTTATTTGGCAGCAAAAGCCACCAGCTTTCGGAACAGGCTGTTCCTTTGTCAGGTGGGTGTGAGTTCTGATCACAAACATGGCACAAAGCCCTGTTTGTGATCAGAACTCACACCACCTGATGAAGGAACAGCCTGTTCCAAAAGCTGGTGGCTTTTGCTGCCAAATAAATCTGTTCGTCTTTAACCTGGTGTTGTTAAACTTCTTACTGTGTTTACCCCAGTCCAATGCCGGCATCTCCACAATCATGACTTCTATGGCCAAGCCAGTTCTGTATCCATTTTGCCAGCTCTTCTCTGATCCCTTGTGACTTCACCTTTTGTACCAGTCTACCCTGAGGTACCTTGTGAAAGGCTTCACTAAAGTCCATGTATACAACATCCAGTGCCTTTCTCTCATCTATCATCTTCATCACTTTCTCAAAAGACTCAATCAAGTTAGTGAAGCATGACCTCCCCTTCACAAAACCATGCTATCACTAATAAGTCAGTTTGTTTCCAAATGTGAATAAATCCTGTCCCTATCATTGACGTAAGGCTCACCAGCCTATAATTTCCTGGATTATCCCTGTCCTTCTTAAATAATGGAACAACATTGGCTATTCTCCAGTCCTCTGGAACTTCACCTGTAGCCAATGAGGATGCAAAGATTTCTGTCAAGGCCCCAGCAATTTCCTCCCTTGCCTCCCTCAGTATTCTAGGGTAGATCGCATCAAGCTCTGGGGACTTATCTACTTTCATGCTTTTAAGACACCCAATCCCCCCTCCTTTTTGATATTGACATGATCCAGAATATCTACACACCCTACCCTAGGCTTCTCATCCATCAAGTCCTTCTCTTTGGTGAATACTGAGGCAAAGTATTCAAAGAACAGTACAGCACAGGAAACAGGCCCTTCGGCCCTCCAAGCCTGTGCCGCTTCTTGATCCAACTAGACCAATGGTTTGTATCCCTCCATTCCCAGGCTGCTCATGTGACTATCCAGGTAAGTCTTAAACGATGTCAGCGTGTCTGCTTCCACCACCCTACTTGGAAGCGCATTACAGGCCCCCACCACCCTCTGTGTAAAAAACATCCCTCTAATATCTGAGTTATACTTCGCCCCTCTCACCTTGAGCCCATGACCCCTCGTGATCGTCACTTCTGATCTGGGAAAAAGCTTCCCACTGTTCACCCTATCTATCCCCTTCATAATCTTGTACACCTCTATTAGATCTCCCCTCATTCTCCGTCTTTCCAGGGAGAACAACTCCAGTTTACCCAATCTCTCCTCATAGCTAAGACCCTCCATACCAGGCAACATCCTGGTAAACCTTCTCTCCACTCTCTCTAACGCCTCCACGTCCTTCTGGTAGTGCGGCGATCAGAACTGGATGCAGTACTCCAAATGTGGCCTAACCAGCGTTTTATACAGCTGCATCATCAGACGCCAGCTTTTATACTTTATACCCCATCCTATAAAGGCAAGCATACCATATGCCTTCTTCACCACCTTCTCCACCTGTGTTGCCACCTTCAAGGATTTGTGGACTTGCACACCTAGGTCCCTCTGTGTTTCTATACTCTTGATGACTCTGCCATTTATTGTATAACTCCTCCCAACATTATTTCTTCCAAAATGCATCACTTCGCATTTATCCGGATTAAATTCCATCTGCCACCTCTCCGCCCAATTTTCCAGCCTATCTATATCCTGCTGTATTGCCCGACAATGCTCATCGCTATCCGCAAGTCCAGCCATCTTCGTGTCATCCGCAAACTTGCTGATAACACCAGTTACACCTTCTTCCAAATCATTTATATATATCACAAATAGCAGAGGTCCCAGTACAGAGCCCTGCGGAACACCACTGGTCACAGACCTCCAGCCGGAAAAAGACCCTTCGACCGCTACCCTCCGTCTCCTATGGCCAAGTCAGTTCTCCACCCATCTACCCACTTCTCCTTGTATCCCATGAGCCTTAACCTTCTTAACCAACCTGCCATGTGGGACTTTGTCAAATGCCGAACTGAAATCCATATAGACGGCATCCACGGCCCTTCCTTCGTCAACTGTTTTTGTCACTTCCTCAAAAAACTCCTCCAAATTTGTAAGGCACAACCCCCCTCTTACAAAACCATGCTGTCTGTCACTAATGAGATTCATTTAGTATCTGGCCCATTTCCTCTGGCTCCTTGCATAGATTCCCTCCACTATGGAGGCCTGTGACTAGTGGTGTGCTGCAGGGATCGGTGTTGGGTCCATTGTTATTTGTCATCGATATCAATGATCTGGATGATAATGTGGTAAATTGGATCAGCAAGTTTGCTGATGATACAAAGATTGGAGGTGTAGTGGACAGTGAGGAAGGTTTTCAAAGCTTGCAGAGGGATTTGGACCAACTGGAAAAATGGGCTGAAAAATGGCAAATGGAATTTAACGCAGACAAGTGTGAGATATTGCACATTGGAAGGACAAACCAAAGTAGAACGTACAGGGTAAATGGTAGAACTCTGAAGAGTGCAGTTGAACAGAGGGATCTGGGAATACAGGTACAGAATTCCCTAAAAGTGACGTCACAGGTGGATAGGGTCGTAAAGAGTGCCTTTGGTACATTGGCCTTTATAAATCGGAGTATCGAGTATAAAAGTTGGAGTGTTATGGTAAGGTTATATAAGACATTGGTGAGGCCGAATTTGGAGTACTGTGTACAGTTTTGGTCACCTAGTTACAGGAAGGATGTAAATAAGGTTGAAAGAGTGCAGAGAAGGTTCACAAGGATGTTGCCGGGACTTGAGAAGCTGAGTTACAGAGAGAGATTGAATAGGTTGGGACTTTATTCCCTGGAGCGTAGAAGATTGAGGGGAGATTTGATAGAGGTGTATAAAATTATGATGGGTATAGATAGAGTGAATGCAAGCAGGCTTTTTCCACGGAGGCTCGGGAAGAAAATAACTAGAGGACATGGGTTAAGGATGAGGGGGGAAAAGTTTAAAGGGAATATTAGGGGGGGCTTCTTCACACAGAGAGTGGTGGGAGTGTGGAATGAGCTGCCGGATAAAGTGGTAAATGTGGGGTCACTTTTAACATTTAAGAAAAACTTGGACGGGTTCATGGATGAGAGGGGTGTGGAGGGATATGGTCCAAGTGCAGGTCAGTGGGACTAGGCAAAAAATGGTTTGGCACAGACAAGAAGGGCCAAAAGGCCTGTTTCTGAGCTGTAATTTTCTATGGTTCTGTGGTTCTATCCTTGAGTGGGCCAACCCTTTCCCTGGCTACCCTCTTGCTCTTTACATATGTATAAAATGCCTCAAGATTTTCCTTAATCCTGTTTGCCAAGGACTTTTCATGACCCCTTTTAGCCCTCCTAATCCTTCCTTAAGTTCCTTCCTACTTTCATAGAAATCATAGAAACCCTACAGTACAGAAAGAGGCCATTCGGCCCATCGAGTCTGCACCGACCACAGGCCCTACCCCCTATCCCACCCACTAATCCCTCTAACCTACGCATCTCAGGACACTAAGGGGCAATTTTAGCATGGCGAATCAACCTAACCCGCACATCTTTGGACTGTGGGAGGAAACCGGAGCACCTGGAGGAAACCCATGCAGACACGAGGAGAATGTGCAAACTCCACACAGAACAGTGACCCAAGCTGGGAATCGAACCCAGGTCCCTGGAGCTGTGAAGCAGCAGTGCTAACCATTGTGCTACCGAAGCCTTTTAGACCTTATGAATGCTTGCTTTTTCTTTTTGAGAAGGTTCATAATATCCCTCGCTATCCAGGGTTCCCAATATTTGCCATACTTATCCTTCATCCTCATAGGTACATGCCGGTCCTGAATTCCAATCAACTGATATTTAAAAGACTCCCACATGTCGGATGTTGATTTACCCTCAAACAGCCTCCCCCAGTCTACACTCTCCAGATCCTGCCTAATGTTGTTGTTGTCTTCCCCCAATTTAATACCTTCGCTCGAGGACCACTCTTGACTGTATCCACAAGAACTTAAACCTTACAGAATTATGATCACTGTTCCCGAAATGCTCTCCTACTGAAACTTTGATCACCTGGCTGGGCTCATTCCCCAATACCAGGTCTAATATGGCTCCTTGCTGAGTTGGGCTGTTTACATAATGTTACAAGAAACCCTTCTGGACGCTTCTTTCAAATTCTACCCCATCCAAGCCCTTGGCAGAAAGCGAGTCCCAGTCAATATTGGGAAAGTTAAAATCACCCACCACAATAACCCTGATGTTTTTGCATGTTTTCAAAAACATGTCTACATATCTGCTCCTCTATCTTTTCTAGCTGGCTGTTGGGAGGCCTGTAATAACCCCCCAACATTTTGACTACACCCTTCCTATTCCTGACCTCTACCCATTTTTGCCATACAAACAAAGTACTGGTAAAAGGCTGAGTAACCTTTTGGTAATTACCAAAAGGTTACTCAGGGCATATAAAGGTTTTTATGCATATATTAGGAGCAAGAGAAAGAGTAGGTCCACTCAAGGACAATGGAGGGAAGTTATGTGTGGAGCCACAGGAAGCGGGTGAGATCCTTAATGAGTACCTTGTAACGGTTTTCACCAAGGAGAAGGACATGACGGATGTTGAAGTCAGGTATTGGTGTGTGAACGCTCTCGAGAATGTCAATATATTGAAGGAGGAAGTATTGGGTATCCTAAATTGCATTCAGGTAGACAAGTCCCCGGGGCCAGATGGGATCTGTCCCAGGTTACTGCAGGAGGCAAGGGGGAGAAAAAGCTAGGGCCTTAACAAATATCTTCACATCCTCTTTGACCACAGGCTAGGTTCCAGTGGACTAGAGAATAGCAAATGTTGTTCACTTGTTTAAGAAAGGAAGCGGGGATAATCCAGGAAATTATAGGCCGGTGAGCTTGACGTCAGTGATGAGGAAACTTCTGGAGAAGATACTGAGGGACAGGATATAAGCACATTTTGAAGAAAATGGACTAGTTAGTGACAGGCAGCATGGTTTTGTATGGGGAAGATCATGTCTCACCAACTTGATTTGAGTTTTTTGAAGAGGTGACAATGATAATTGGTGAGGGGAGAGCTGTGGATGTAGTTTATATGGACTTTAGTAAGGCATTTGACAAGGTCTCACATGGCAGACAGATACAAAAACTAAAATCACATGGGATTCGGGGTGGGCTGGTTAGATGGATACAGAACTGGTTTGGTTATAGAAGACAGAGAGTAGCGGTGGAAGGGTGTTTTTCAGAATGGAGATTTATATCTCATGGTGTTCCACAGGGATCAGTGCGAGGACCTCTGTTGTTTGTAGTATATATAATTGATCTGGAGGAACATGTGGGTGGTCTGATTAGTAAGTATGCGGATTACATAAAGATTGGTGGAGTTGCTGATTGTGCCAGGGATTGTCAGAGGATACAACAGGATATAGATAGATTGGAGACTTGGGTACAGAAATGGCAGATGGAGTTTAATCCGGACAAATGGGAGGTGAATCATTTGGAGGAACAAATTTAGGTGTGAATTATACTGCAAATGGCAGAACCCTTAGGAACATTAACATAGAAATCATAGAAATCATAGAAACCCTACAGTGCAGAAGGAGGCCATTCGGCCCATTGAGTCTGCACCGACCACAATCCCACCCAGGCCCTACCCCCACATATTTACCCACTAATCCCTCTAACCTACACATCTCAGGACTCTAAGAGGCAATTTTTAACCTGGCCAATCAACCTAACCCGCACATCTTTGGACTGTGGGAGGAAACCGGAGCACCCGGAGGAAACCCACGCAGACACGAGGAGAATGTGCAAACTCCACACAGACAGTGACCCAAGCCGGGAATCGAACCCGGGACCCTGGAGCTGTGAAGCAGCAGTGCTAACCACTGTGCTACCGTGCCGCCCCACCACTGTGCTACCGTGCCGCCCCACGGCGTTCATCTCTACCTCTGCCTCATACATACAGAAGGATCTGGGCGTGCAGGTCCACAGTTCCCTAAAAGTGGCAAGACAGGTGGCCAAAGTGATTAAGAAGACAGATGGCATGCTTGCCTTCATCAGCCGGGGCATTGAGTACAGGAGTTGGGAATTATGTTGCAGCTGTATAAAACCTTGGTTAGGCCGCATGTCAGGTATTACGTGCAGCTCTGGTCACCACACTACCAGAAGGATGTGGAAGCTTTGGAGAGAGTGCTAAGAAGGTTCACAAGGATGTTGCCTGGTTTCGAGGGTGTTGACTGTGAGAAGAGGTTGAATAAACTGGGATTGTTTTCACTGGAAACACGGAAGCTGATGGGAGTCCTGATCGAGGTCTATAAAATTATGAGAGGCATAGACAGGGTGGACAATCAGAGGCTTTTATCAAGAGTGGAAGTGTCAATTTCAAGGGGCACAGGTTTAAGGTGTGAGGGGAAAAGTTTCATTGAGATGTGCAGGGGAAGGTTTTCACACAGAGTGGTGGGTGCCTACAACCCGCTGTCAGAGGAGGTGGTGGAAGCAGGCACATTCGCAACATTTAAGAGTCATCTGGATGGGTACATGAATAGGGAGGGAATGGAGGGCTATGGTCCGAGTAAGAGCGGAAAGTTTTTTAAAATTTAGCTAGGGCATCATCATCGGCACAGGTTTGGAGGGCCGAAGGGCTTGTTCCTCTGCTGTACGTTGTTGTTTTGTTGCTGAATATGGATGACGTTGTACTTTTTCAGATCCTTATCGAGCTAGAGACAGCATTGCTTGATGACGAGCCTCACTGGTACAAACTTCAGACACATGATGTATCATCTCTACCTCTGCCTCAACCATCACCCTACATGCCACGCCGACATGTTCATGGAGAAAGTCCCAGTAAAAGGCTACAAAGTAAGTCATTGGTCCTTTTAGTATTTTCAGCTATCAGGCTAAATTCTGAACTAAATCCACAGCATAACAAAGACCCATTCATATTGATTGTGAATTAAGTTAACTGTAATGTATGTTTGAAATCACTGTTCAAAATAGAATGTCATTTACGGTTTATAAAGTGTCCTCAAAATGAGCTCTCTTTCCTCATCAGGAATATTGCTTTAATTCATTTCTTGGAAAGTTTTAAATTAGGGGACTCGTGAGAAGATATTTAACCTTTAAAATGATACAATTGGGTAACAGTATCCACACACTTCATACGTTCATCTGCAGGTTCCTCTCTTGGCTATTTTAACAGTGAGGCTCTAATCTCTTCAAAATAATTGGGTTAAAGTTCTGTTAAAGAACAGAGTTCTTTGTTCAATTCTGGTCGTCACATGACCAAAAAGATGTGGAAGCTTTGGAGAGGGTACAGAAAAGATTTACCAGGATGTTGCCTGGTATGGAGGGCATTAGCTATGCGGAGAGGTTGGAGAAACTTGGCTTGTTTTCACTGGAACGATGGAGGTTGAGGGGAGACCTGATAGAAGTCGGCAAGAATATGAGGGACATGGACAGAGTGGATAGTCAGAAGCTTTTTCCCAGGGTGGAAGAGTCAATTACTAGGGGGCACAGGTTTAAGGAGCGAGGGGCAAAGTTTAAAGTTTTACTCTTATGTGAGGAATAAAAGAATGGCCAGGGTGAGGTTAGGGCCGGTCAAGGACAGTAGTGGAAACTTGTGTATGGAGTCAGTAGAGATCGGTGAGGTGATGAATGAATACTTTTCTTCAGTGTTCACCAAGGAGAGGGGGCATGTTTTTGAGGAAGAGAAGGTGTTACAGGCTAATAGGCTAGAGGAAATAGATGTTCGGAGGAAGGATGTCCTGGCAGTTTTGAATAAACTGAAGGTCGATAAGTCCCCTGGGCCTGATGAAATGTATCCTAGGATTCTTTGGGAGGCAAGGGATGAGATTGCAGAGCCTTTGGCTTTGATCTTTGGGTCCTCGCTGTCCACGGGAATGGTGCCAGAGGACTGGAGAATGGCGAATGTTGTTCCTCTGTTTAAGAAAGGGAATAGAAATGGCCCTGGTAATTATAGACCGGTTAGTCTTACTTCGGTGGTTGGTAAATTGATGGAAAAGGTCCTTAGAGTTGGGATTTACGACCATTTAGAAAGATGCGGATTAATCCGGGATAGTCAGCACGGATTCGTGAAGGGCAAGTCGTGCCTCACAAATTTGATAGAATTTTTTGAGGAGGTAACTAAGTGTGTTGATGAAGGTAGGGCAGTTGATGTCATATACATGGATTTTAGTAAGGCGTTTGATAAGGTCCCCCATGGTTGGCTTATGATGAAAGTGAGGAGGTGTGGGATAGAGGGAAAGTTGGCCGATTGGATAGGTAACTGGCTGTCTGATCGAAGACAGAGGGTGGTGGTCGATGGAAAATTTTCGGATTGG
The DNA here is from genome assembly GCF_964213995.1 of Mustelus asterias. Classification (NCBI taxonomy): domain Eukaryota; kingdom Metazoa; phylum Chordata; class Chondrichthyes; order Carcharhiniformes; family Triakidae; genus Mustelus; species Mustelus asterias. Next base: position 125,019,586 of record NC_135805.1, on the reverse strand, counting down.
AGGCAGGTTGCTAGCGGAGTGCCACAGGGATCAGTGCTTGGTCCTCTGCTCTTTGTGATTTTTATTAATGACTTAGAGGAGGGGGCTGAAGGGTGGATCAGTAAATTTGCTGATGACACCAAGATTGGTGGAGTAGTGGATGAGGTGGAGGGCTGTTGTAGGCTGCAAAGAGACATAGATAGGATGCAAAGCTGGGCTGAAAAATGGCAAATGGAGTTTAACCCTGATAAATGTGAGGTGATTCATTTTGGTAGGACTAATTTAAATGTGGATTACAGGGTCAAAGGTAGGGTTCTGAAGACTGTGGAGGAACAGAGAGATCTTAGAATCATAGAAACCCTACAATGCAGAAGGAGGCCATTCGGCCCATCGAGTCTGCACCGACCACAATCCCACCCAGGCCCTATCCCCACATATTTACCCGCTAATCCCTCTAACCTACACATCTCAGGACTCTAAGGGGCAATTTTTAACCTGGCCAATCAACCTAACCCGCACATCTTTGGACTGTGGGAGGAAACCGGAGCACCCGGAGGAAACCCACGCAGACACGAGGAGAATGTGCAAACTCCACACAGACAGTGACCCGAGCCGGGAATCGAACCCGGGACCCTGGAGCTGTGAAGCAGCAGTGCTAACCACTGTGCTACCATGCCGCCCCATCTTGGGGTCCATATCCACAGATCTCTAAAGGTTGCCACTCAAGTGGATAGAGCTGTGAAGAAGGCCTATAGTGTGTTAGCTTTTATTAACAGGGGGTTGGAGTTTAAGAGCCGTGGGGTTATGCTGCAACTGTACAGGACCTTGGTGAGACCACATTTGGAATATTGTGTGCAGTTCTGGTCACCTCACTATAGGAAGGATGTGGAAGCGCTGGAAAGAGTGCAGAGGAGATTTACCAGGATGCTGCCTGGTTTGGAGGGTAGGTCTTATGAGGAAAGGTTGAGGGAGCAAGGGCTGTTCTCTCTGGAGCGGAGGAGGCTGAGGGGAGACTTAATAGAGGTTTATAAAATGATGAAGGGGATAGATAGAGTGAACGTTCAAAGACTATTTCCTCGGGTGGATGGAGCTATTACAAGGGGGCATAACTACAGGGTTCATGGTGGGAGATATAGGAAGGATATCAGAGGTAGGTTCTTTACGCAGAGAGTGGTTGGGGTGTGGAATGGACTGCCTGCAGTGATAGTGGAGTCAGACACTTTAGGAACATTTAAGCGGTTATTGGATAGGCACATGGAGCACACCAGGATGATAGGGAATGGGATAGCTTGATCTTGGTTTCAGATAAAGCTCGGCACAACATCGTGGGCCGAAGGGCTTGTTCTGTGCTGTACTGTTCTATGTTCTATGAGATGTACGAGGCAAGTTTTTTTACACAGTGTGGTGGGTGCCTGGAACTCGCTGCCATGGGATGTAGTGGGAGTAGATACAATAGTGACTTTTAACGGGCGTCTGGACAAAAACATGAATAGGATGGGAATAGAGGGATATGGTACCTGGAAGGGTTTTAGTTAATTCGGGCAGCATGGTCAGTGTAGGCTTGGAGGGCCGAAGGAACATAAGAACTTAAGAACTAGGAGCACGAGTAGCCATCTGGCCCCTCGAGTCTGCTCCGCCATTCAATAAGATCATGGCTGATCTTTTCGTGGACTCAGCTCCACTTACCCGCCCGCTCACCATAACCCTTTACTGTTCAAAAATGTATCTATCCTTGCCTTAAAAACATTCAATGAGGTAGCCTCAATTGCTTCACTGGGCAAGGAATTCCACAGATTCACAACCTTTTGTGTGAAGAAGCTCCTCCTCAACTCAGCCCTAAACCTGCTTCCCCTTATTTTGAGGCTATGCCCTCTAGTTCTAGTTTCACCCGCCAGAGGAAACAACTTCCCTGCTTCTATCTTATCTATTTTGTTCATAATCTTATATGGTTCTTTCAGATCTCCCCTCATTCTTCTGAATTCCAATGAGTATAGCCCCAGTCTACTCAGTCTCTCCTCTTAAGCCAACTCTCTCAACTCCGGAGTCAACCTAGTGAATCTCCTCTGCACCCCCTCCAGTGCCAGTATATCCTTTCTCAAGTAAGGAGACCAAAACTGTACACAGTACTCCAGGTGTGGCCTCACCAGCACCTTATACAGCTGAAACATAACCTCGCTGTTTTTAAACTCCATCCCTCTAGCAATGAAGGACAAAATTCCATTTGCCTTCTTAATTACCTGCTGCACCTGCAAACCAACTCCTTGAGATTCCTGCACAAGGACACCCAGGTCCCTCCGCACAGCAGCATGCTGCAATTTTTTACCATTTAAATAATAGTCCATTTTGCAATTATTCCTACCAAAATGGATGACCTCACATTTATCAACACTGTACTCCATCTGCCAGACCCTCGCCCACTCACTTAGATTATCTGTATCCCTTTGCAGACTTTCAGCGTCCTCTGCCACCCATCTTGGTGTCATCTGCGAATTTTGACACATTACACTTGGTCCCCAACTCCAAATCATCTATGTAAATCGTAAGCAATTGCGGTCCCAACACTGATCCCTGAGGCACACCACTCGTCACTGATCGCAAATCAGAAAAACACCCATTTACCCCCACTCTTTGCTTTCTGTTATCCTCTATCCTCTATCCATGCTAATACATTACCCGTAACACCGTGCACCTTTATCTTATGCAGCAGTCTATGGTGCGGCACCTTGTCAAATGTCTTCTGGAAATCCAGATACACCACATCCATCGATTCCCCATTGTCCACTGCACATGTAATGTTCTCAAAGAATTCCTCCAAATTAGTCAAACATGACCTCATGAACCCATGCTGCATCTTACCAACGAGATAATTTATATCCAGATGTCTCGCTATTTCTTCCTTGATGATAGATTCAAGCATTTTCCCTACCACAGGAATTAAGCTAACCGGCCTATAGTTACCTGAAGGGCCTGTTCCTGTGCTGTAATTTTCTTTGTTATTCCTCAAAGAACAAAAAACAAAGCGAGGAATTTCAGATTATTGCTGAATGCATGTTTTATTCATATGATTTCAGAACTGTTCTGACTGAATAAAATTTGTGTTCTGTTTGTTATTTTAGAAAGCAATTAAATACTGTAATGTTCTTTTTTAAACATTACATGCCGTATTTTTATTTTCTTAACTTTTTACATGAATAACCCATTTAGAATCTTAAGATTTTCGCAAAATCCAAGCATATATTGGCCTGTCATGTCAGAGATCCAGCCTGTGAGTTAACCCCTTCTGGAACCCCTCCACGCTATCCTGTGTTTTATTCAAGAAGGCAGAATTCATAAAATCATAGAATCCCTACAGTACAGAGGAAGGCCATTCAGCCCATCGATTCTGTACCGACTACAATCCCACCCAAGCCCAATTCCCACAACCCCACACATTTACCCTGCTAATCTCCCTGACATGAGGGCCAATTTAGCATAGCCAGTCAACCGAGCCTGCACATCTTTGGATTGTGGGAGGAAACCGGAGCACCTGGAGGAAACCCACGCAAACACGGGGAAAAAGTGCAAACTCCACACAGACAGTGACCCAAGGCTGGGTCCCTGGCGCTGTGAGGCAGCAGTGCTAACCACTGTACTGCCCATCCACTGTGCCACCGTACCGCCCTTATGATTCTATGAACCTTGAATGTTATAATGTGGCAAATGTTGTGCCTTTGTTTAAAAAGGGCTGCAGGGAACAGCCTGGGAACTACAGGCCAGTGAGCCTCACATCTGTAAGTTGTTGGAAGGTATTTTCAGAGACAGGATCTACAGGCATTTAGAGATGCAAGGACTGATTAGGGACAGTCAGCATGGCTTTGTGAGTGGAAAATCATATCTCACAAATTTGATTGAGTTTTTTGAAGGGTAACCAAGAAGGTAGATGAGGGCAGTGCAGTTGATGTTGTCTACATGGACTTTAGCAAGGCCTTTGAGAAGGTACCGTATGGTAGATTGTTGCATAAGGTTAAATCTCACGGGATCCAGGGGGTGGATGTAGAGGGTTGTTTTTCAAACTGGAGGCTTGTGACCAGCGGTGTGCCTCAGGAATCAGTGCTGGGTCCACTGTTATTTGTCATTTATATTAATGATTTGGATGAGAATATAGGAGGCAAGGTTAGTTAGTTTGCAGATGACACCAAGATTGGTGGCATAGTGGACAGTGAAGAAAGTTATCTCCGATTGCAACAGGATCTTGATCAATTGGACCAGTGGGCTGACGAATGGCAGATGGAGTTTAATTTAGATAAATGCGAGGTCATGCATTTTGGTAGATTGAATCAGGGCAGGACTTACTCAGTTAATGGTAGGGCGTTGGGGAGAGTTACAGAACAAAGAGATCTAGGGGTACATGTTCATAGCTCCTAGAAAGTGGAGTCACAGGTGGACAGAGTGGTGAAGAAGGCATGCTTGGTTTCATCGGTCAGAACATTGAATACAGGAGTTGGGACGTCTTGTTGAAGTTGTACAAGACATTGGTAAGGCCACACTTGGAATACTGTGTACAGTTCTGGTCACCCTATTATAGAAAGGATATTATTAAACTCGAAAGAGTGCAGAAATGATTTGCTCGGATGCTACTGGGACTTGATGGTTTGAGTTATAACGAGAGGCTGGATAGACTGGGACTTGTTTCTCTGGAGCATAGAAGGCTGAGGGGTGATCTTATCGAGGTCTATGAAATAATGAGGGGCGCAGATCAGCTTGATAGTCAATATCTTTTCCCAAAGGTAGGGGAGTCTAAAGCTCGAGGGCATAGGTTTAAGGGGAGAGATACAAAAGTGTCCAGAGGGGCAATTTTTTCACACAGAGGGTGGTGAGTGTCTGGAACAAGCTGCCAGAGGTAGTAGTAGAGGCGGGTACAATTTTGACTTTTAAAAAGCATTTAGACAGTTACATGGGTAAGATGGGTATAGAGGGATATGGGTCAGGGGCGGGCAATAGGGATTAGCTGAGGGGTTTTTAAAAAGAAGGGCGGCATGGACAAGTTGGTCCGAAGGGCCTGTTTCCATGCTGTAAACCTCTATGATTCTTTGATTCGATGACCTGTGGCCTCACCAAAATTCTATACAACTCCAACATGACTTCCCTGCTTTTGTAACCTATGCCTTGATTGATAAAGGTAAGTGTCCTATATGCCTTTTTCACCACCCCACTAACATGTTGCGGCGACACGGTAGCACAGTGGTTAGCACTGCTGCTTCACAGCTCCAGGGACCTGGGTTCGATTCCCGGCTTTGGTCACTGTCTGTGTGGAGTTTGCACATTCTCCTCATGTCTGCATGGGTTTCCTCTGGGCGCTCCAGTTTCCTCCCACAGTCCAAAGATGTGCGGGTTAGGTTGATTGGCCATGCTAAAATTGCCCCTTAGTGTCCTGAGATGTGTAGATTAGAGGGATTAGTGGGTAAAATATATGGGGGTAGGGCCTGGATGGGATTGTGGTCGGTGCAGTCTCGATGGGCCGTATGGCCTCTTTCTGTACTGTAGGGTTTCTATGACTTCTTCGACTATGTTCTTCCGTCTCAGACAACTATGGACAAACATGTCAAGGTCCCTTTGTTCCACAGAACTTCCTAGTGTCATACCGTTCATTGAATACTTCCTTGTCAAATTACTCCTTCCAAAGTGTATCAGGGTTAAATTCCATCTGCCACTTATCTGCCCATTTTGCTATCCATATCATCTTGTAGCCCAAAGCACTCGACCTTATTGTTAACCACTTGGCCAATCTTTGTGTCATCTGAAAACTTACTAATTCTACCCCCCACATGGTCATCTATGCCATTTATATAATAATAGGGAACCCACCACTGATCCCTGTGGTATGCCATTGGACACTGGCTTCTACTCGCTAAAGCAGCCGTCTGTCATCACCCTCTATCTCCTCCAACTGAGCCAATTTTGAATCCACTTCATCAAAATACCCTGTATCCCATGTGAATTTATCTTCTTTACAAGTCTCCCATGTGGGACCTTGTCAAAGGCTTTGCTGAAATCCATATAAACTACATCCACTGCGCTATCCACATCTACACACCTGGTTACCTCCTCAAAAAAATCAGTCAAATTTGTTAGGCATGACCCCCCTCTGACAAAGCTATGCTGACTATCCTTGATCAAGCCTTGTCTCTCTTCGTGATGATAGACATTCTGCTCCAGAGTTTTCTCCAATTGTTTCTACACTGACATGAGACTCACTTGTCTTTAGTTACCTGGTTTAACTCGACAACCCTTCTTAAAAAGCGGAACCACATTAGCTGTTCCTCAGTCCTCTGGCATCTTCCCCGTAAGAAGTCTCACAACACCAGGTTAAAGTCCAACAGGTTTATTTGGCAGCACAAGCTTTCGGAGTCTCGCTCCTTTATCTTGTAAATTGAGTTTGTGTCTGTATGTGCCCTGTTTGTGAACACAACTCTTCACTCCCCTGATGAAGGAGTGAGACTCCGAAAGCTTGTGCTGCCAAATAAACCTGTTAGACTTTAACCTGGTGTTGTGAAACTTCTTACTGTGCTTACCCCAGTCCAACACCGGCATCTCCACATCTTCCCCGTGGCCAGACAGGAATTAAAAACTTGGGTCAGAGTCCCTGCAATCTCTTCCCTTGTCTCCCATGGCAGTCTGGGACACACTTCAATACCTTATCCTTTTCGCTGCCAAGTTTCTTAAGAGTTCGCAGTCTCTCCCTACATTCTCATACATAGAACATATAACATTACAGCGCAGTACAGGCCCTTCGGCCCTCGATGTTGCGCCAACCTGTGAAACCAATCTAAAGCCCATCTCACCTACACTATTCCAATATCATCCATATGTTTATCCAATGACCCTTTAAATGCCCTTAATGTTGACGAGTCCACTACTGTTGCAGGCAAGGCATTCCACGCCCTTACTACTCTCCGAGTAAAGAACCTACCTCTGACATCTGTCCTATATCTATCACCCCTCAATTTAAAGCTATGTCCCCTCGTGCTAGCCATCACCATCCGAGGAAAAAGGTTCTCACTGTCCACCCTATCTAATCCTCTTGTATGCCTCTATTAAGTCACCTCTTAACCTTCTCTCGAACGAAAACAGCCTCAAGTCACTCAGCTTTTCCTCATAAGACCTTCTCACCATACCAGGCAACATCCTAGTAAATCTCCTCTGCACCCTTTCCAATGCTTCAACATCCTTCCTATAATGCGGTGACCAGTACTGTACGCAATACTCCAAGTGCGGCTGCACCAGAGTTTTGTACAGCTGCAACATGACATCATAGCTCCGAAACTCAATCCCTCTACCAATAAAAGCTAACACACTGTACGCCTTCTTAATAACCCTATCAACCTGGGTGCCAACTTTCAGGGATCTATGCACATGGACACCGAGATCTCTCTGCTCATCCACACTACGAAGTATCTTACCATTAGCCCAGTACTCTGTATTCCTGTTACTCCTTCCAAAGTGAATCACCTCACACTTTTCCACATTAAACTCAATTTGCCACCTCTCAGCCCAGCTCTGCAGCTTATCTATGTCCCTCTGTAACCTGCAACATCCTTCCGCACTGTCCACAACTCCACCGACTTTAATGTCATCCGCAAATTTACTAATCCATCCTTCTACGCCCTCATCCAGGTCATTAATAAAAATAACAAACAGCAGTGGCCCCAAAACAGATCCTTGCGGTACACCACTAGTAACTGAACTCCAGGATGAACATTTCCCATCAACCACCACCCTCTGTCTTCTTACAGCTAGCCAATTTCTGATCCAAACTGCAAAATCACCCTCCATCCCATGTGTCCGTATTTTCTGCAATAGCCTACCATGGGGAACCTTATCAAACGCTTTACTGAAATCCATATACACCACATCAACTGCTTTACCCTCATCCACCTCTTTGGTCACCTTCTCAAAGAACTCAATAAGGTTTGTGAGGCACGACCTACCCTTCACAAAACCGTGTTGACTATCCTTAATCAAATTGTTCCTTTCTGGATGATTATAAATCCTATCTCTTATAATCCTTTCCAAACCTTTGCCCACAACAGAAGTAACGCACACTGGTCTATAATTACCAGGGTTGTCTCTACTCCCCTTCTTGAACAAGGGGACAACATTTGCTATCCTCCAGTCTTCTGGCACTATTCCTGTAGACAATGACGACATAAAGATCAAAGCCAAAGGCTCTGCAATCTCCTCCCTAGCTCCTCCCTAAAAAAACATTTAGTATCTCCCCCATCTCTTTTGGTTTCATACACAGTCTACCACTCTGGTCTTCAAGAGGACCAATTTTATCCCTCACTATCCTTTACTAGGGGGCATAACTATAAGGTTCATGGTGGGAGATATAGGAGGGATGTCCGAGGTAGGTTCTTTACTCAGAGAGTGGTTGGGGTGTGGAATGGACTGCATGCTGTGATAGTGGAGTCGGACACTTTAGGAACTTTCAAGCGGTTATTGGATCGGTTATTGGATCTAGTCCACTCTATCCTATGTTGGAAAAGTTGAAATGACCTCATATAATTACCATATTGTTTTTACACAATTCTGCGATTTGTGCACATATTGCTCCTCAATATCCCGCTGATTATCTGAGGGTCTATAACAAACACCTAACAACGTGGCTGCCCCTTTTTTGTTCCTATGCTGGACCCACAAAGATTCATAAAGGAAAGTTTATTTGTAGAACATAGAACAGTACAGCACAGTACAGGCCCTTCGGCCCTTGATGTTGTGCCGAGCTTTGTTCGAAACCAAGATCAGGCTATCCCACTCCCTATCATCCTGGTGTGCTCCATGTGCCGATCCAATAACCGCTTGAAAGTTCCTAAAGTGTCCAACTCCACTATCACAGCAGGCAGTCCATTCCACACACCAACCACTCTCTGAGTAAAGAACCTACCTCGGACATCCCTCCTATATCTCCCACCATGAACCTTATAGTTATGCCCCCTAGTAACAGCTACATCCACCCGAGGAAATAGTCTCTGAACGTCCACTCTATCTGTCCCCCTCATCATCTTATAAACCTCTATGAATATTTTTCATCGGTATTCACACTGGAGAGGGACAGTGTTGTCGAGGGGAGTACTGAGATGCAGGCTATTGGACTGGATGGGATTGATGTTCATAAGGAGGAGGTGTTCGCAATTCTGGAAAGGGTAAAAATAGATAAGTCCCCTGGGCCAGATGGGATTTATCCTAGGATTCTCTGGGAGGCTGGAGAGGAGATTGCAGAGCCTTTGGCTTTGATCTTTGTGTCGTCATTGTCTACAGGAACAGTGCCAGAAGACTGGAGGATAGCAAATGTTGTCCCCTTGTTCAAGAAGGGGAGTAGGGACAACCCTGGTAATTATAGACCGGTGAGCCTTACTTCTGTTGTGGGCAAAGTATTGGAAAGGTTTATAAGAGATAGGATTTATAATCACCGAGAAAGGAATAATTTGATTAGGGATAGTCAGCACGGTTTTGTGAAGGGTAGGTCGTGCCTCACAAACCTTATTGAGTTCTTTGAGAAGATGACCAAAGAGGTGGATGAGGGTAAAGCGGTTGATGTGGTGTATATGGATTTCAGCAAAGCGGTTGATATGGTTCCCCATGGTAAGCTTTTGCAGAAAATACGGACACATGGGATTGAGGGTGATTTAGTGGTTTGGATCAGGAATTGGCTAGCTGTAAGAAAACAAAGGGTGGTGGTTGATGGGAAATATTCATCCTGGAGTTGAGTTACTAGTGGTGTACCTCAAGGATTTGTTTTGGGGCCACTGCTGTTTGTCATTTTTATTAATGACCTGGATGAGGGCGTGGAAGGATGGATTAGTAAATATGCGGATGACACTAAAGTCGGTGGAGTTGTAGACAGTGCGGAGGGAAGTGGCAGGTTACAGAGGGACATAGATAAGCTGCAGAGCTGGGCTGAGAGGTGGCAAATGGAGTTTAATGCGGAAAAATGTGAGGTGATTCACTTTGGAAGGAGTAACATGAATACAGAGTACTGGGCTAATGGTAAGATACTTGGTAGTGTGGATGAACAGAGGGATCTGGGTGTCCATGTGCATAGATCCCTGAAAGTTGGCACCCAGGTTGATAGGGTTGTTAAGAAGGCGTACGGTGTGTTAGCTTTTATTGGTAGAGGGATTGAGTTTCGGAGCCAGGAGGTCATGCTGCAACTGTACAAAACTCTGGTGCGGCCGCATTTGGAGTATTGCATACAGTTCTGGTCGCCGTATTATAGGAAAGATGTGGAAGTGTTGGAAAGGGTGCAGAGGAGATTTACCAGGATGTTGCCTGGTATGGTGGGAAAATCGTATGAGGAAAGGCTGAGGGGCTTGAGGTTGTTTTCGTCAGAGAGAAGAAGGTTAAGAGGTGATTTAATAGAGGCATACAAGATGATCAGAGGATTAGATAGGGTGGATAGTGAGAGCCTTTTTCCTCGGATGGTGTTGGCTAGCACGAGGGGACATGGCTTTAAATTGAGGGGTGAGAGATATAGGACAGATGTTAGAGGTAGGTTCTTTACTCAGAGAGTAGTAAGGGCGTGGAATGCCCTGCCTGCAGCAGTAGTGGACTCGTCAACATTAAGATCATTCAAATGGTTAATGGATAAACATATGGATGATATTGGAATAGTGTAGATTAGAGGGGCTTTAGATTGGTACCACTGGTCGGCGCAACATCGAGGGCCGAAGGGCCTGTACTGCGCTGTAATGTTCTATGTTCTATTAAGTTGCCTCTCATCCTCCTCCGCTCTAAAGAGAAAAGCCCTAGCTCCCTCACAAATAAGGCTTACATTAACACTGCTATGAAGTTACTGTGAAATTTCACACTCCAACACCTGTTTGAGTCAATCCACCTCATCAGCATGTCTTTCAGACTGTTTGAGGAAACCGGAGTTCCCGGAGGAAACCCACGCAGACACGGGGAGAACGTGCAAACTCCACACAGTCAGTGACCCAGGCCAGGAATCGAACCCGGGTCCCTGATGCTGTGAGGCAGCTGTCCTAACCACTGTGCCACCGTGCCGTCCCTGTTGGGAGGAATTCAAACTAATTCGGCAGGGGGAGGGGATATGGACTGTCATTCGATGTGCCCTCCAAGGTATCATCACTCCTTAACTAATAATGCAATGCCGCCTCCTCTTTTCCCCCCTCCTCTGTCTCACCTGAAGATTCTGTATCCCTGGTTGACTTAATTAGCTGTCCCCGGTAAGCTACAGCACCAGGAGAGCTTGCTTTTTACTTTCCTTAAGGCATTAGTTTGGCTGAGCAGTTTATTAAAAAAAAACAGTTGATTCTAATTTTAGCTCTCACCTTCATTAAGATTGGTGGATGCAAGTTGCTGGGACCATGTAGTTTGTCTTTTCTAAGATCATCTGATCATTTTATACCCATTAATATCGCCTTTCCTTTGGTATGCCTGAGCTGTTAACTTCATTGTCATCATTAAGGTAAATTACTGTCTTAAACCATAATCCAGGCTGTAATACAAAATACTACACTGTAGGGATTCTATAAATTACTTTTGTTTAAGATAGCTATAGTGTTCATAATCCACCTAATCTGCACATTTTTGGACACGAAAGGGCAATTTAGCATGGCCAATCCACCTAACTATATGGGCGGCACAGTGGCACAGTGGTTAGCACTGCTGCTTCACAGCTCCAGGGACCTGGGTTCGATTCCTGGCTTGGGTCACTGTCGGTGTGGAGTTTGCACATTCTCCTCGTGTCTGCGTGGGTTTCCTCCGGGTGCTCCGGTTTCCTCCCACAGTCCAAAGATGTGTGGGTTAGGTTGATTGGCCATGCTAAAATTGCCCCTTAGTGTCCTGAGATGCGTAGGTTAGAGGGATTAGCGGATAAATGTGTAGGGATATGGGGGTAGGGCCTGGGTGGGATTGTGGTCGGTGCAGACTCAATGGGCCAGATGGCCTCTTTCTGCACTGTAGGGTTTCTATGATTTATTAGCACTCAGATTGAAAAATAGAAAGCAGACTGGACTTCACAGTGCACCACACAATTAGAGCTGAAGTAGCAAATTATTTGACCATATCAATAGAAATCATAGAAACCCTACAGTACAGAAAGAGGCCATTCGGCCCATCGAGTCTGCACTGACCACAATCCCACCCAGGCCCTACCCCCATATCCTTACATATTTTACCCACTAATCCCTCTAATCTACACATCCCAGGACATTAAGGGGCAATTTTAGCATGGCCAATCAACCTAAGTAAGAAGTTTAACAACACCAGGTTAAAGTCCAACAGGTTTATTTGGTAGCAAAAGCCACACAATCAACCTAACCCACACATCTTTGGACTGAAATACTGAAATGCATTTTTCTGCATGTTAGGGCAGAAATACGTCCCTACTCTATACTGCTGGATGTGTGAGTTTGTCGGAAGAAAGTTGCCTGAAGTTTATGTTTGTCATTATCCAAGGTTCAGAATGGAAGATTGCTCAAATGAAATGGAATACAGAGGATAAGGTGTCCTTTATTTGCATCAAAATTGTAGCTATGTGCGTATAGAAACCATTCACAATTCCCTTATAAAAAAACCAACCAAGGGAAAGTTCCCCTGGTCTCTGGGAGAAAATGCTAATAATTGGAAATCCAAACAGAAAGGTGTTGAAAATGCACAACAACTGAAAGAATGGAAGATTAATATTCAACGGTCACCTCCCATAGCATGAACCTCTTGTTCTTTCTATCAATGTCTGACTTGCTGTGTGCTTTCTATTTGTTTTCACATGGGTTACAGAGGCTGATTCCAAACTAAATGAAAGCACCACAAACTAAATGAAAGCACAGTGGTTAGCTGTCTCACAGCACCAAGGACCTGGGTTCAATTCCAGCCTTGGGTGACTGTGTGGAGTTTGCATGTTCTCCCTGTGTCTGCATGGGTTTCCTCTGAGTGCCCTGGTTTCCTCCCACACTCCAAAGGTGTGCAGGTAAGGTTGATTGGCATGCACAATTGCCCCTGAGTGTCAAGGGGATTAACAGGGTTAATAGATGGGGCTGTGGGGATAGGGCCTGGGTGGGATTGTTGTCAGTGCAGGGTCGATGGGCCAAATAGCCTCCTTCTGTACTGTACGGATTCTATGATTTTATGTATTGTACTTTATTTTTAAAAATGCAGGATTTACTTCAACTTACCTTAGTGCAAGCAGCTGTAGAATTGTAAGCACTATGAAATAATAATGATGATTCAAACCAAGCAAAAAGGAAATCAGCTCAAGAATTTGATCTAGAGTAATAACAAATGTTTAATTCCCAGAAGGAAAAATAGTATAAATGGGGAAGTAAAAATGTGGTCCGAACTGATACCTTAAAATGAACACCATAAAAAACTGGGAAATCAGAATACAGGTCTGAACTGTCTTATCCTTTTGGGTTTCACTCATTCAGTGCGAGTGCCAGCGTGTTATAGACCTGACATTGTTAACCATCAGTCATTTGGAATCAGCACAGAAAATCAAAAGATATTAAAGATGTTCAGGTGAATTTAACACATGGTGTCCTGCCATAGAGCCTTGTTTGCTGCAAATGCAAGTAATTGAGTACTTCCTCCACAATTTTCAGTTGATTATCAAATGGAATAACATTCGGTGATTGTAATGTGTGTACAACTTGCCAGCATACCCTCCCAGAGGTTTAAGGTCCACACCACGTGTGGTGTAGGTGTAGTTTGTTTATTATGTTCATAATTTAATTCTTGTTACTATTTTGTAAACTGAAAGAAAAATACCATGATTAGTTCATGGTTGTCAATTATCCACTCTGTATAAACATTAGATAATGACATGTCCACTCACTATGTACATTTGTTATTGACCTGTCCACTCGGTGTAAACATTCATCAATGATGCGTCCACTCAATATAAACATTAGTTAATGATGTGTTCCACTCTATACAAGCATTAGTCAATGATGTGTTCACTCCATATAAACATTAGTTCATGATTTGTCCATTCCATATAAACAGTTCATGACATGTCCATTCTAAATAAACACTAGTTAATGACGTGTCCACTGCATTTCATATAAACGTTAGATAATGACGTGTCAACTCTGTATATACATTAATTAATGACGTGCCCACTCCATATAAACATTAATTAATGACGTGCCCACTCCATATAAACATTAATTAATGACGTGTCCACTCCATATAAACATTAGTTAATGGCATGTCCATTCGAAATCAATATTAGTTAATGATGTGTCCATTCCACTCCATAAAACATGAGATAATGACGTGTCAACTCTGTGTGTGTGTGTATATATATTATATATATATATTAGTTAATGACGTGCCCACTCCAGATAAACATTAGTTAATGATGTGCCCACTCCATATAAACATCAGTTAATGCAGTGGTTCCCAAACTTTTTTCACTGGGCCGCACTTTCGGAATAAAAATTTGCTCACGCCACACTGCATTCTTTATTGATAAGAAATACATTCAAAAACAAAAAAAACAACTCCGAGCAGTGCTTGATTCATAACATAGAACACAACTACTTTATAATATGATCATGGGACATCCAGAAAGTATAAAACAATGCTTGTTTAAACCATGTTTAAATGTTTCTTTGATTGTCCTTGAATCTTCCCGCCACACTTGCCATCCTCTCTCGCCGCACCAGTGTGGCGCGCCGCACCCTTTGGGAACCACTGAGTTAATGGCATGTACACTCCACGCCATATAAACATTAGTTCAGGACATATCTACTCCATATGCACATTAGCTAATGACATATCCACTCCATATAAACATTAATTAATGACATGTCCACTTTCTACGTACATTAGTTAATGGATTGTCTACTTAGTATAAATGTTAGTTAAGGATGTGTCCACTCAGTATAAACATTAGATGATGTGTGCATTTCTTATGAACATTAGCTAATGACGTGTCCATTCCATATAAACATAAGTTCATAACATGTTCACTCCATATAAACATTAGTTCATGACATTTTTGCTCCGCATATAAATTAGTTAATGGCTTGTCTACTTTCTTAAATATTAGTTATGGATGTGTCCACTCTGTATATACATTAGTTAATGATGTATCCACTCTGTATGTACATTAGATAATAATGTGCCCATTCCATATAAACATTAGTTCAGCACATGTCCACTTCATATAAACATTCATCACGTATCCACTTTATCTGCACATCAGTTAATGACATGCCCACCCTCTATATAGAACATAGAAAGCCACAGCACAAACAGGCCCTTCGGCCCACAAGTTGCGCCGATCACATCCCCACCTCTAGGCCTATCTATAGCCCTCAATCCCATTAAATCCCATGTACTCATCCAGAAGTCTCTTAAAAGACCCCAACGAGTTTGCCTCCGCCACCACCGACGTCAGCCGATTCCACTCACCCACCACCCTCTGAGTGAAAAACTTACCCCTGACATCTCCTCTGTACCTACCCCCCAGCACCTTAAACCTGTGTCCTCTCGTAGCAACCATTTCAGCCCTTGGAAATAGCCTCTGAGAGTCTACCCTATCCAGACCTCTCAACATCTTGTAAACCTCTATCAGGTCACCTCTCATCCTTCGTCTCTCCAGGGAGAAGAGACCAAGCTCCCTCAACCTATCCTCATAAGGCATGCCCCCCAATCCAGGCAACATCCTTGTAAATCTCCTCTGCACCCTTTCAATGGCTTCAACATCTTTCCTGTAATGAGGTGACCAGAACTGCGCGCAGTACTCCAAGTGGGGTCTAACCAGGGTCCTATAAAGCTGCAGCATTATCTCCCGACTCCTAAACTCAATCCCTCGATTAATGAAGGCCAGTACGCCGTACGCCTTCTTGACCGCATCCTCCACCTGCGAGGCCGATTTAAGAGTCCTATGCATTAGCTAATGACATGTCCACTCCATATAAACATTAGTTAATGACTTATCCACCCCATATAAACATTAGTTCATGATGTGTTCACTCCATATTAACATTAGTTCATGTCATTTCTGCTCGCATATACATTAGTTAATCATAGAATCCTACAGTGCATAAGGAGGCCATTCAGCCCATCGAGTCTGCACCGACCACAATCCTACCCAGGCCCTATCCCCATAACCCGACATATTTACTCTAGCTAGCCCCCCTGACATTAAGGGGCAATTTAGCAAGGCCAATCCACCGAACCTGCACAACTTTGGACTGTAGGAAGGAAACCGGAGCACCTGGAGGAAACCCACGCAGACATGGAGAGAATGCGCAAACTCTACACAGATGGTCACCCAAGCCGGGAATCGAACCCAGGTCCCTGGCGCTGTGAGGCAGCAGTGTTAACTACTGTGCCACTCTGCCACCAAAATAATTAATAGATCATAGAAATCATAGAAACCCTACAGTGCAGAAGGAGGCCATTCGGTCCATCGAGTCTGCACCGACCACAATCTCACCCAGGCCCTACCCCCATATCCCTACATATTTATCCGCTAATCCCTCTAACCTACGCATCTCAGGACTCTAAGGGGCAATTTTTAGCATGGCCAATCAACCTAACCCGCACATCTTTGGACTGTGGGAGGAAACCGGAGCACCCGGAGGAAACCCACGCAGACACGAGGAGAATGTGTAAACAAGATTGTCTGCTTTCTTTAAATATTACTTACGGACGTGTCCACTCCGTATATACATTAGTTAATGACGTATCCACTCCATATGTACATTGGATAATGACGCACCCATTCCATATAACCTTTAGAAAATTACATGTTCACTCCATATAAACATGTCCACTTCGTATGTACATTAGTTAATGATGTGTCCAGTCCATATAATAATTACTTAATGTCCACTCTTTATGTGAATTGGATAATGGCTTTTCCACTCCGCAAAACCTGATCTACCGTTTTGATTACAGAGAAAACAATAAAAATTGCATTATTGAAAATATAGAATCATTCACCAATTTTAATTTTCTAGGTTGCTTTTTTTCTAACTCATTTATATGTTATAAATAAAACATTTCTGATTAAAGATTTTACCTTAAGTGTTAATGAGACCACATGCATAGCTGTTTTGTCTGTTTGTTCCATCATTACCTAGGATCCCATCGAATCAGTGATAGTGACATCTCAGATTATGATGGTGATGATGGTATTGGAGTGGTCTTGTCAGGTGGGTGGGGTGGTGGAACATACTCGAATTTATGAATGCTATTCACATTTAGAAATTGCTTTTGATGTGGGGCTCTAGCAGGATGTCAGAAACAGTTCCAAGAGCAGATACCATCCATCTGCCAGCTATCATACATTTTAAAATTAGTTAAATAAAGGCACATTTTAGTTGGATGAGATTTACTAATAGTTATTAACAAATACATTCATTCTGCAAATCATACTTTTTCACAAGTTATTTAACTCTTTGAAGATGAAGAGTATTTCACTGTTTAAAAACGTATTTAAAGATGCACAAATCATGCATCATGCAGAATTTTGCTGAACACATTTAAGATTTGCATTTTGGATTACTAAAAATCAAAGCAAAAAAACAGCATACAATATTTCAGTCCAGGGTTTTTTGATTTTGCTTGGATTGATAAAAGAATACCATATAATAAATTGGCACTATCGATAGGCACAGAGAGATTGTGATATAAATTCAACTAAACTATCTCAAAAGTGTAAATACAATGTTTAACACAGTCTCTTTCCCGCATGTAAACTGTTTATGTGTGAGAAACAACTCGTATATTTTTGTTCTTTGTTGACATGTAGCTCATCATATAGAATTTAGTTGTAAGTTTGCAAGGCTGCGCTTGAGATGTGGCAACTTGCTAGCAAGGGGTATGCTTTGGAAATGCGGCTATAGCATGGATTTTGTGGTTTTCACTACCATCCTGTGAGAATCCACATCTGGAGCAAAGCCCTGCAAAATGACCTTGCAAAGTAAAAATGCCACTGAACACAATGATCTAAAATAACTGAATTTGGTCGGTGCAGTTAAATTGATATTGTTAAAGAAGTTCTGAACTTTAAAGAGATATAATTGATTAGACTTTCTGATTTCCAGATTGTTTGGAAAGAAATTGAAGAAAATAAAAATAAATTTTGTTACAAAATTCATTCAATCATTTGTGCATGATACAGATGACCCACCAGGATCTGAAGAGAAAATAGTTACATGCATCAAACCAAAACAATTATGTTGAAATTTCTGATAACTTTAGGATTATCAATCGGATGTACTTTATTTGGTTAAAGCTTAAAATCATGATGCGTACCTGCAATTCAAGAATTACATCCTATACAAAGCAATGAGTTTTGGATTGAAGAACACAAAGATTACCCAAAACAAATTGTTTCTCGCTGTCTGTTTCTTTTTATCATTAATTCCAATTTGAGGGATCTTTGTTTAGTTTCAACTTGCCATCCCTCTGTCTAGGTAGGTCGTCATTGGACAGTGCACTCCAGCAGATTCTGTTTCTCTGCCACTCCAGTGGCAAAGGACTTTGACTGCAATCGGAACCTCACTGTATAATAAACCATAGAAACCCTACAGTACAGAAAGAGGCCATTCGGCCCATCGAGTCTGCACCGACCACAATCCCACCCAGGCCCTACCCCCATATCCCTACAGATTTACCCACTAATCCCTCTAACCTACGCATCTCAGGACACTAAGGGCAATTTTTAGCATGGCCAATTAACCGAACCCATATATCTTTGGACTGCGGGAGGAAACCGGAGCACCCGGAGGAAACCCACGCAGACACGAGGAGAATGTGCAAACTCCACACAGACAGTGGCCCAAGCCGGGAATCGAACCCAGGTCCCTGGAGCTGTGAAGCAGCAGTGCTAACCACTGTGCTACCGTGCCAGTAGGGAGCAGATTAGGGAGCAGATTAAAGATTCATCAGATAAAAGATTGTGGATAAAGCTTGCATTGAAAAGGAATGAAATTTAATGACAAGAACATGTAAGCTTCTCACCATATCCCTTCCTGCAATCTCTGGAAACGATTGAAATGCTTTTGAACTCGTATGCAGTCTGATTCCATGGCCTTTCTTGACAACTTGTTCTTCAATTTGTGTCAAAATATTGACAAAGATTTTCTAATTCCCAATATGTTTAACCAATGGTAGTTGATTTACTTAAGAATAAAACCAGCTGAAAATTTTAAATACCCGTCTGACATTAGTTTATACATCTTTCTGAATTGAGCTGCTTGCCATAGGAAGCCTTTGGCATTCCCAACAACTTGCTTGGGTCAACTTTATCCATTTCTGTTATCATTCTGAAAACCTCAAGACCTTCTCTTTGCCAAGAAGAAAACAAGCCTGGAACTTTATGTTACATGATGTAAGCGTAAGCACAGATTTCAAAGGGAAGGTGGAAGGTGAGCGCATGAGTCTGAAAGACGAAGGAAACAAAAATTAGAACAAAAGAGAGTTTGGCAGTGCTCAAGAGTAAGCACTTCAGAACAAAGAGTAAAGCAAATAAAAACAGACAAGCAGAGGGCACAGATAGAAATGTGGCAGTATGATATCATAGCTATTACAGAAACATGGCTTAAAGAGGAACAGGAATGGCCGCTCGACATTCCGAGTTGCAGGGTTTTCTGACGAGGTAGAGGGGGGGATAAAAATTTGGTTGAAGATATCATTTTGACTGTGAGGAGAGATGATATGTTGGAATGATCAACAGATGAGGCCATATGGATTGAGCTAAGGAACAATAAAGGGGCAGTCACACTACTGAGAGACCCCCAAACAGTCAGAAGGAGATAGAAGAGCAAATATATAGACAAATCTCTGAGAAATGCAAAGACAAAGGAGCAGAAATATGCGGGGATTTTAACAACTCCAATATTAACTGGGATAGTTTTAGTGTGAAAACAATGAGGAAACAAATTTCTTGAGGTGCATTCAGGAGAATCTTTCTGGCCAGTGAGTAGCACCAAGAAAGAGCATGGGTTCTGGACTTAACAAAGAAAATTACAGCACAGGAACAGGCCCTTCGGCCCTCCAAGCTTGCACTGACCATGCTGCCCGACTGAACTAAAACCCCCAACCCTTCCGGGTACCGTATCCCTCGATTCCCATCCTATTTGTCCAGGCACTCCTTAAAACTCACTATCGTATCTGCTTCCACTACTGCCCCCGGCAGCGAGTTCCAGACACCCACCACCCTCTGTGTAAAAACTTGCCTCATACATCTCCTTTAAACCTTGCCCCTCGCACCTTAAATCTATGCCCCCTAGTAATTGACTCTTCCACCCTGGGAAAAAGCTTCTGACTATCCACTCTGTATGCCCCTCATAATCTTGTAGACTTCTATCAGGTCGCCCCTCAACCTCCATCGTTCCAGTGAGAACAAACCAAGTTTCTCCAACCTCTCCTCAGAGCTACTGGCCTCCATACCAGGCAACATCCTGTTAAATCTTTTCTGTACACTCTCCAAAGCCTCCACATCCTTCTGGTAGTGTGGTGACAAGAACTGAACACTATATTCCAAGTGCGGCCTAACTAAGATTCTATAAAGCTGCTACATGACTTGTCAATTTTTAAACTCAATGCCCCGGCCAATGAAGGCAAGCATGCCGTATGCCTTCTTGACTACCTTCTCACCTGCATTGCCACTTTCAGTGACCTGTGTACCTGTACACCCAGATCCCTCTGCCTATCAATACTATTAAGGGTTCTGCCATTTACTGTATATTTCCTATCTGTATTAGACCTTCCAAAATGCATTGCCTCACATTTATCCGATTAACCTCCATCTGCATCTCTCCGCTCAAGCCTTCAGCTGATCTATATGCTGCTGCATCCTCTGATGGTCCTAATCGTTATCTGCAAATCCACCAACCTTTGTGTCATTCGCAAACTTGCTCATCAATCCAAGTTACATTTTCCTCCAAGTCATTTATAATAGACAGTATTACAGTTGATAAGGAGGATGTGCAGGATATTCTGGAGGGTCTGAAAATAGATAAATCCCCTGGTCCGGATGGGATTTATCCAAGGATTCTCTGGGAGGCAAGAGAAGTGATTGCAGAGCCTCTGGCTCTGATCTTCAGGTCGTCGTTGGCCTCTGGTATAGTACCAGAAGATTGGAGGTTAGCGAATGTTGTCCCATTGTTTAAGAAGGGGAACAGAGACTTCCCTGGGAATTATAGACCGGTGAGTCTCACTTCTGTTGTCGGCAAGATGTTGGAAAAAATTATAAGGGATAGGATTTATAGTTATTTGGAGAGTAATGAATTGATAGGTGATAGTCAGCATGGTTTTGTGGCAGGTAGGTCGTGCCTTACTAACCTTATTGAGTTTTTTGAGAAAGCGACCAAGGAGGTGGATGGGGGCAAGGCAGTGGACGTGGTATATATGGATTTTAGTAAGGCGTTTGATAAGGTTCACCATGGTAGGCTTCTGCAGAAAATGCAGATGTATGGGATTGGGGGTGATCTAGGAAATTGGATCAGGAATTGGCTAGCGGATAGGAAACAGAGGGTGGTGGTTGATAGTAAATATTCATCATGGAGTGCGGTTACAAGTGGTGTACCTCAGGGATCTGTTTTGGGGCCACTGCTGTTTGTAATATTTATTAATGATCTGGATGAGGGTATAGTTGGGTGGATTAGCAAATTTGCTGATGACACCAAAGTCGGTGGTGTGGTAGACAGTGAGGAAGGGTGTCGTAGTTTGCAGGAAGACTTAGACAGGTTGCAAAGTTGGGCCGAGAGGTGGCGGATGGAGTTTAATGCGGAGAAGTGTGAGGTAATTCACTTTGGTAGGAATAACAGATGTGTTGAGTATAGGGCTAACGGGAGGACTTTGAATAGTGTGGAGGAGCAGAGGGATCTAGGTGTATGTGTGCATAGATCCCTGAAAGTTGGGAATCAAGTAGATAAGGTTGTTAAGAAGGCATATGGTGTCTTGGCGTTTATTGGTAGGGGGATTGAATTTAGGAGTCGTAGCGTTATGTTGCAACTGTACACAACTCTGGTGCGGCCGCACTTGGAGTACTGTGTGCAGTTCTGGTCCCCACATTACAGGAAGGATGTGGAGGCTTTGGAGAGGGTGCAGAGGAGGTTTACCAGGATGTTGCCTGGTATGGAGGGGAGATCCTATGAGGAGAGGCTGAGGGATTTGGGATTGTTTTCGCTGGAAAGGCGGCGGCTAAGAGGGGATCTTATTGAAACATATAAGATGATTAGAGGTTTAGATAGGGTGGATAGTGATAGCCTTTTTCCTCTGATGGAGAAATCCAGCACGAGGGGGCATGGCTTTAAATTGAGGGGGGGTAGTTATAGAACCGATGTCAGGGGTAGGTTCTTTACCCAGAGGGTGGTGAGGGATTGGAATGCCCTGCCAGCATCAGTAGTAAATGCGCCTAGTTTGGGGGCGTTTAAGAGATCCGTAGATAGGTTCATGGACGAAAAGAAATTGGTTTAGGTTGGAGGGTCACAGTTTTTTTTTAACTGGTCGGTGCAACATCGTGGGCCGAAGGGCCTGTTCTGCGCTGTAATGTTCTATGTTCTATGTTCTATTATAAACAGACTTCGTTTTAGGGTTATTTAAAATTATTCATTCATAGGATGTGAGATTTGCTGACTAGGCCATCATTTATTTAAATGAAGCTGGGCAAGTGGTGGAGCGTCCATGGAGAGAATTTTGTTGGTCGTGATCATAATTCAGTCAGTTTTTACATAATTATGAAAAGCTCAAAGATAAAACAAAAGTTCAAGTTCTAAATTGGGCCAAGCACAACTTTATTAAACTGAGGAGTAATTCAGCAAAAGCAGACTGGAAACAGCTATTTAAAGGTAAATCAGTGGGAGACATCAAAAGGGGAGATTTAAGGGGTTTAATGTAAACATGTTCCCACCAAGAAAAATGGTGGCATAGCCAAATCTAGAGCCCTCTGGATGTCTAGGAGCTTACAGGGTAGGGTAAAGTGGAAACAGAAAGCTTATGTCAGATACTTGAGAACTCAGTGCAACAGAAAGCCGATTTAATTCGATTTGATTTTGTTTTAACTAGGGTGTAGAGAAAGACCCATTTATGCGAGGTAGGTCCATTCAAAAGTCTGATGGCAGCAGGGAAGAAGCTGTTCTTGAGTCGGTTGGTACGTGACCTCTTTTTCTTTTTCCCGATGGAAGAAAATGGAAGAGAGTATATCCGGAGTGCGTGGGGTCCTTAATTATGCTGGCTGTTTTTCCGAGGCAGCGCGAACTGTCGACAGAGTCAATGGATGGGAGGCTGGTTTGTGTGATGGACTGGGCTTCATTCACAATCTTGCAATCTTGGGCAGAGTAGGAGCCATACCAAGCTGTGATACAACCAGAAAGAATGCTTTCTATGATGCATCTGTAAAAGTTGGTGAGAGTCGTCACTGACATGCCAAATTTCCTTAGTCTTCTGAGAAAGTAGAGGTGTTGGTCGGCTTTCTTAACTATAGTGTCGGCATGGGGGTGGGTACCAGGACAGGTTATTGGTGATCTGGACATCTTAAAAACTTGAAGCTCTCCACCATTTCTACTTCGTCCCCATTGATGCAGACAGGAGCATGTTCTCCACTATGCTTCCTAAAGTCGATGACTATCTCCTTCATTTTGGTGACATTGAGGGAGAGATTATTGCACCCGTTCACCAGATTCTCTATCTCATTCCTGTACTCTGTCTCGTCATTGTTTGAAATCTGACCCACTATGGTGGTGCCATCAGCTAACTTGAAAATCAAGTTGGAGAGGAATTTGGCCACACAGTCATAGGTGTTTAAGGAGTATACTTAGGGGCTGAGGACACTGCCTTGTGGGGCACCGGTATTGAGGAGGATCGTGGAGGAGGTGTTGTTGCCTATCCTTACTGATTGTGGTCTGTGAGTTAGGAAGTTCATGATCCAGTCGCAGAGGGAGGAGTCAAGCCCCAGGCCATAGAGTTCACAGAGGGGAGTATAGAAAGTGGACAGGTGAAAGCAAGAAGGCAGTTAGGAAGGCAGTAAGAGGGCATGAAAGAAGTAAAAGTAAAATCAAGGTGAATCCAAAGGTAAAAGTAAAATCAAGGTGAATCCAAGGTAAAAGTAAAATCAAGGTGAATCCAAGGTAAAAGTAAAATCAAGGTGAATCCAAAGTTTTATCAATGCATTCATAGAATCCCATAGAATTCCTATAGTGCAGGAGGAGGCCATTTGACCCATCGAGTCTGCACTGAGAGTAAAAGGATAACTGAGGAAAGACAGAAATGTGTGGAGGTCGAGGATGTCGGTATAGTTCTTAATATTAACTATGTGTCAGTCTTCACTAAAGACGGCGACAATGTGGATAGAGAGGAGGAGTGTGAAATATTGGTGGTGATAAACAAAGGGAGATGAAGTATTAAGTAGATTAGCATCCTTCAAAGTGGATAAATAACCAGATGAAATGTACCCCAAGCTGTTAAAAGAAGTCAGGAGTATGGCATGGTGGCACAGTGGTAAGCACTGCTGCCTCACAGCTCCAGAGACCTGGGTTTGATTCCCGGCTAGGTCACTGTCTGTATGGACTTTGCAAATTGTACCCGTGTCTGTGTGAGTTTCTTCCGGGTGCTCACGTTTCCTCCCACACTCCAAAAATTTGTGGGTTAGGTGCATTGGCCATGCTAAATTGCACCTTAGTGTCCTGGGATGCGTAGGTTAGAGGGATTAGTGGAGTAAATATGTGGGGTCACGGGGATAAGGCCTAGGTGGGATTGTTGTCGGTGCAGACTCGATAAGCCGAATGGTCTCCTTCTGCACTGCAGGGATTCTATGTTTCTATGGTAGCACAGTGGAGGGCGGCACGGTAGCACAGTGGTTAGCACTGCTGCTTCACAGCTCCAGGGTCCCGGGTTCGATTCCCGGCTCGGGTCACTGTCTGTGTGGAGTTTGCACATTCTCCTCGTGTCTGCGTGGGTTTCCTCCGGGTGCTCCGGTTTCCTCCCACAGTCCAAAGATGTGCGGGTTAGGTTGATTTGCCAGGTTAAAATTGTCCCTGAGATGTGTAGTTAGAGGGATTAGCGGATAAATATGTGGGGGTAGGGCCTGGGTGGGATTGTGGTCGGTGCAGACTCGATGGGCCGAATGGCCTCCTTCTGCACTGTAGGGTTTCTATGATTCTATGATAAATAATGAATGCTGTGACCATCATTTTCCAATCCTCATTCGGTTCAGATGAGGTGCCGAAGGATTGGAGGACTGCTAATGCGGTCTAATGTTTAAAAAGGGAGCAAGGGACAGTTCGAATAATTACAGCCAGTCTGTCTAACCTCAGTAATGGGAAAATTAGTGGAATCAATTCTGAGAGACAGGATGAACTGTCTCCTAAGAAGGCATGGATTAATCAAGAACAGTCAGCATGGATTTGTTAATGAAAGGTCATGTGTGATTAACTTGATTTAATTTTTTTGGAGGATTGATGAGGGTAGTGGAGTGTGAACAAAGAACGGTACAGCACAGGAAACAGGCCCTTCGGCCCTCCAAGCCTGCGCCGCTCCTTGGTCCAACGAGACCAATCGTTTGTATCCCTCCATTCCCAGACTGCTCATGTGACTATCCGGGTAAGTCTTAAACGATGTCAGCGTGCCTGCCTCCACCACCCTACTTGGCAGCGCCCCCACCACCCTCTGTGTAAAAAACATCCCTCTAATATCTGAGTTATACTTCGCCCCTCTCAGCTTGAGCCCGTGACCCCTCGTGATCGTCACTTCTGACCTGGGAAAAAGCTTCCCATCATTCACCCTATCTATCCCCTTCATAATCTTGTACACCTCTATTAGATCTCCCCTCATTCTCCGTCTTTCCAGGGAGAACAACCCCAGTTTAGCCAATCTCTCCTCATAGCTAAGACCCTCCATACCAGGCAACATCCTGGTAAACCTTCTCTGCACTCTCTCTAACGCCTCCACGTCCTTCTGGTAGTGCGGCGACCAGAACTGGACGCAGTACTCCAAATGTGGCCTAACCAGCGTTTTATACAGCTGCATCATCAGACGCCAGCTTTTATACTCTATACCCCATCCTATAAAGGCAAGCATACCACCTTCTCCACCTGTGTTGCCACCTTCAAGGATTTGTGGACTTGCACACCTCGGTTCCTCTGTGTGCCTATACTCTTGATGGCTCTGCCATTTATTGTATAACTCCTCCCTACATTATTTCTTCCAAAATGCATCACTTCACATTTATCTGGATTGAATTCCATCTGCCACCTCTCCGCCCAATTTTCCAGCCTATCCATATCTTGCTGTATTGCCCGACAATGCTCATCGCTATCCGCAAATCCAGCCATCTTCGTGTCATCCGCAAACTTGCTGATAACACCAGTTACACCTTCTTCCAAATCATTTATATATATCACAAATAGCAGAGGTCCCAGTACAGAGCCCTGCGAACACCACTGGTCACAGACCTCCAGCCGGAAAAAGACCCTTCGACCGCTACTCTCTGTCTCCTATGGCCACGCCAGTTCTCCACCCGTCTAGCCACTTCTCCTTGTATCCCATGAGTCTTAACCTTTTTAACCAACCTGCCATGTGGGACTTTGTCAAATGCCTTACTGAAATCCATATAGAAGACATCCACGGCCCTTCCTTCGTCAACCGTTTTTGTCACTTCCTCAAAAAACTCCACCAAATTTGTAAGGCACGACCTCCCTCTTACAAAACCATGCTGTCTGTCACTAATGAGATTGTTCCGTTCTAAATGCACATACATCCTGTCTCTAAGAAGCCTCTCCAACAGCTTCCCTACCACGGACGTCAAGCTCACCGACCTATAATTTCCCTGCTACCCTTCTTAAACAATGGGACCACATTCACTATCCTCCAATCCTCAGGGACCTCACCTATATCCAAAGAAGCGACAAAGATTTCCGTCAGAGGCCCAGCAATTTCATCTCTTGTCTCCGTGAGCAATCTAGGATAGATGCCATTAGGCCCTGGGGCTTTGTCAGTTTTAAT
The DNA here is from genome assembly GCF_964213995.1 of Mustelus asterias. Classification (NCBI taxonomy): domain Eukaryota; kingdom Metazoa; phylum Chordata; class Chondrichthyes; order Carcharhiniformes; family Triakidae; genus Mustelus; species Mustelus asterias. Next base: position 124,992,640 of record NC_135805.1, on the reverse strand, counting down.
GTTCCCTAAAAAACCTAACACTTCCTCCCTTGTAATGGAGATTTTCTCTAACGGGTCAACACCTCCCTCCGAGACACTCCCGGTTAACACGTCCCTCTCCTTTGTGAATACCGATGCAAAGTATTCATTTAGCATCTCCCCTATTCCCTTGGGTTCTAAGCATAATCCCCCTCCTTTGTCCCTGAGAGGTCCGATTTTCTCCCTGACAACTCTTTTGTTCCTAACGTATGAATAGAATGCCTTAGGATTCTCCTTAATCCTGCCTGCCAAGAACATCTCGTGACCTCTTTTTGCCCTTCTAACTCCCCGTTTGAATTCTTTCCTACTCTCTCTGTATTCCTCCAGAGCTCCATCTGTTTTCAGTTGCCTGGACTTAACGTACGCCTCCCTTTTCATTTTAATCAGATCATCAATTTCCCTGGTTATCCATGGCTCTCGAATCCTACCTTTCCAATCTTTCCTTTTTACAGGCACATGCCTATCCTGCAGCCTTATCAATTGTTCCTTAAAAGACTCCCACATGCCAGACATGGACTTACCCTCAAACATCCTCTCCCAATCAACGTCCACCAATTCCTGCCTAATCCAGCTATAGTTAGCCTTCCCCCAATTTCGCACCCTGCCCATAGGACAGCACTCATCCTTGATGAGACAATGTGATGCTGTCTACATTGATTTTAAGGTTTTGAAAAGGTCCGACTTGGCAGACTGAGTGAAAAAAAACTCCTGAGATCCAAGGAAATATAGCAATCAGAATACAAAATTGGCTCAGTGACATGAAACAAAGAGTGCTTTTGTGACTGGAAGGCTGTTTACCAGTGAGGTTCTGCAGGGCTCAGTACCCGGTCTCCTGCTTTTTGTGGTATATGTTAATGATTTGGACATACATGTAGGGGGAATGATCAAGAGGTTTGCAGATGACACCAGAGTTGACCGTGTGGCTGACAATGAGGAGGATTGCTGTTGACTGCAGGAAGATGTCCATGAACTGGTCAGGTAGGCAGGAAAATGGCAAATGGAATTCAACCCAGAGAAGTGTGAGGTGATGCATTTGGGAAGGTCAAACAAGGCAAAGAATTACACAATAAATGGAAGGACAATGAGAGGTATGGAGGAATTGAGCGGCCTTGGATGGCACAGTGCCAGGGACATGGTTCAATTCCAGCTTTGGGTGACTGTGTGGAGTTTGCACAATCTCTGCGCAGGTTTCCTCTGGGAGCTCTGGTTTCCTCCCACAATCCAAAGATGTGCAGGTTAGGTGGATTGGCCATACTAAATCATACCTTCAGATTAGGTGGGTTCATCCTGGTAAATTTGTGGGGTCACTGAGATAGGGAGTGGGAGAGGGCCTAGGAAAGATGCGCTTTTGGAAAGATGCGCTTTTGTAGAGCTGCTGCAGACTCGTTGGACCAAATGGCTTTTTCTGCACTGTAGGGTTTCTATGATTCTATGAATATCCACAAATCCCTGAAGGTAGCAGAACAAGTTGACATGGTTAAGAAAGTGTCTGGAATCCTTCCATTATTAGCCGAGGTATAGAATAAGAGCAGGGAGGTTATGCTGGAACTGTATAACCATTAGATCGGCCACAACTTGAGTACTGTGTGCAGTTCTGGTCACCTCTTCACAAAAGGTTGTACTTGCACCAGAGAGGGTACAGAGCAAACCGACGAGGATGTTGCCAGAACTGGAAAATGGCAGCTATGAGGAAAGATTAGATAGGCTGGGGTTATTCTCCTCGGAACAGAGAAGACTGAGAGGAGATTTAACTTTGATGTCCAAATTGTGAGGGGTTAAGATAGAGTGGATGGAAAGGATAGAGTGGATAGAAAGGGCAGCGTGGTGGCACTGTGGTTAGCATTGTTGCCTCACAGTGGCAGGGACCCGGGTTCAATTCCAGCCTTGGGTAACTGTCTGTGCGGAATTTGCATATTCTCTCCGTATCTGTGTTGGTTTCCTCCGGGTGCTCCGGTTTCCTCCCACAGTCCAAAGATGTGCGAGTTAGGTTGATTGGCTATGCTAAACTGCCCCTTAGTGTCAGGGAGATTAGCAGAGTAAATATGTGGGGTTATGGGGATAGAGTCTAGGTGGGATTGTTGTCGGTGCAGATCTGATGGGCTGAATGGCCTCTTTCTGCACTGTAGGGATTCTATGACTGATTAAGGGGCCTGGTAGAGTGGATGGAAAGGACTATTTCCCCATTGGTGAAAGATCAGTGACTCTAGAGCATAGATTGAAAGTGATTGGGAGAAGGATTAGTGGGGAGACATTTTTCACCGAGAAGATTGTGGGGGCCTGGAACTCACTGCCTGAAAGGGCAGTGGAGGCAGAAACCCTCACTCCTTCAAAAGGTGCCTGGGTGTGCACCTCAAGTCCTGTAATCTCAGGACAACGGACCAAGAGTCAGAAAATGGGTTTACACTAGGTGACTCCTTTCTCAACCGGCAGAAACTCAAGGGCAGAGTGGCCTCTTTCTGTGCCATGAGGTTTTCTACACTTCTAAACTTTCTAAATCTTTGAAAAGGAGCAATGTGCAGAATATGGGTCGATGGGTAGGAGAATGGCAGTACGTGAATTCCTCCAGAGGAGAACCAGCATTGTGGGCCTATTGGCCTCCTACTGCAACGATTCTATGATCATAACGGAGGACTAAGGTCAGTTAATCGTAAAATATTAAATATCAGGAACTGGTTAAAAAATCCAATACTCAAACATTAAAGTGTAATTTAGAAAGAGAGAAGAAACCATTTATGAAACCTTTGATTTTGACTGTTGTAGAAGTTGCTTTGCAGCACACCCAGGCATGTTCTCCGATTGATAATCAGCCTGACGGGGCTGAAGAGCTTTGATTTGGCCTGGATAGATGGGTGGAATTCTCCCATCCCACCCACAGCGGGTTTGGTGCTGGGTGGAAGCAGAGAATCTTAGCGGGAGTGAAAAAAATCACAAATCCGCTGGTGTAAAGTCCCATTGCAATTCTCCCAAAGGAGGGTTAATTACGGGATGGTCTTCCCACTGGGAGTCTCTCCCACAAGGAGAAGTGGCTAGATGGGTGGAGAACTGGCTTGGCCATAGGAGACAGAGGGTAGTGGTCGAAGGGTCTTTTTCCGGCTGGAGGTCTGTGACCAGTGGTGTTCCGCAGGGCTCGTACTGGGACCTCTGCTATTTGTGATATATATAAATGATTTGGAAGAAGGTGTAACTGGTGTAATCAGCAAGTTTGCGGATGACACAAAGATGGCTGGAATTGCGGATAGCGAAGAGCATTGTCGGGCAATACAGCAGGATATAGATAGGCTGGAAAATTGGGCGGAGAGGTGGCAGATGGAGTTTAATCCGGATAAATGCAAAGTGATGCATTTTGGAAGAAATAATGTAGGGAGGAGTTATACAATAAATGGCAGAGTCATCAGGAGTATAGAAACACAGAGGGACCTAGGTGTGCAAGTCCACAAATCCTTGAAGGTGGCAACACAGGTGGAGAAGGTGGTAAAGAAGGCATATGGTATGCTTGCCTTTATAGGACGGGGTATAGAGTATAAAAGCTGGAGTCTGATGATGCAGCTGTATAGAACGCTGGTTAGGCCACATTTGGAGTACTGCGTCCAGTTCTGGTCGCCGCACTACCAGAAGGACGTGGAGGCATTGGAGAGAGTGCAGAGAAGGTTTACCAGGATGTTGCCTGGTATGGAGGGTCTTAGCTATGAGGAGAGATTGGGTAGACTGGGGTTGTTCTCCTTGGAAAGACGGAGAATGAGGGGAGATCTAATACAGGTGTACCAGATTATGAAGGGTATAGATAGGGTGAACAGTGGGAAGCTTTTTCCCAGGTCGGAGGTGACGATCACGAGGGGTCACGGGCTCAAGCTGAGAGGGGCGAAGTATAACTCAGACATCAGAGGGATGTTTTTTACACAGAGGGTGGTGGGGGCCTGGAATGCGCTGCCAAGTAGGGTGGTGGAGGCAGGCACGCTGACATCGTTTAAGACTTACCTGGATAGTCACATGAGCAGCCTGGGAATGGAGGGATACAAACGATTGGTCTCGTTGGACCAAGGAGCGGCACAGGCTTGGAGGGCCAAAGGGCCTGTTTCCTGTGCTGTACTGTTCTTTGTTCTTTGGCAGGTGGTGTGGAGGTGATGGCCTTGTGGTATTATCACTAGGCAATTAATTCAGAGACTCAGCTATTGTTCTGAGGGCCTTGGTTCGAATCCCGTCATGCCAGATGGTGGAATTTGAATTCAATAAAAAATATCTGGAATTAAGAATCTACTGATGACCATGAAACTATTGTCAATTGTCAGAAAAACCCATCTGGTTCACTAATGCCCTTCAGGGAAGGAAATCTGCCGTCCTTACCTGGTCTGGCCTAGATGTGATTCCAGAGCCACAGCAATGTGGTTGACTCTTAACTATCCTCAGCCAACTCGAGATGGGCAATAAATGCTGGCCAGCCAGTGACGCCCATGTCCCACGAATAAACAAATGCCAATTGTATTTATTTTCATCCCATTAAAATAGCTGTTCCTCAGCATCCCATCAGGCCTTTCAATCTGCTGTCATGTCAGCAGAAAATAATATTGTTCTGAAATCCGATTGTTATAGAGTGACGTGTCCAAGACAATCCTCAGTTCCTTAGAGACTTTGGGGTGAGTGCAACAACTTTCAGCCACAGTGCTGTGCTTCTCCTGATGGGACAGACTGCCTTCCATCTCCACGACAAGCTAGTCTTCATGGACAGCACCGTGCTGTTGGACCCATGAACCCCCCTGTGTCACCACGTTGGATCAGGACTGCATCTGGGATCAGGGAGTACAAGGATCTCCTTGGGTATCACACAGTAGTGTCTAAATGGACAGCAGGGGGTTTGAGGTGAGGCCAGGAGGTGTGGGAGAGGGATGAAATTGCCGAAGATGGAGGGGGCAGTCTGGAAAGAGGGCTGTACAAGCTGGAGGGAGTGAGGGTGAGGACATGTGAGGGCAAGCAGAGGGGCAATGAGGTGGATGAAGAAGAAATGCCCTGACCTGCCCATCTAATCCCACTTGCCAGCACTTGGCCCATTGTCTTGAATATTATGGCATGCCAAGTACTCATCCCGGTACTTCTTAAAGAATGTGAGGCATCCCGCCTCCACCACCCTCCCAGGCAGCACATTCCAGACTGTCATCACTCTCTGAATAAAAATGTTTTTCCTCAAATCCCCCCTAAACCTCCCACCCCTCACTTTTCACTTGTGCCCCTCGCAACTGATCCTTCCACTAAGGGGAACAGCTGCTCCCTATCCACCCTGTCAATGTCCCTCATAACCTTGAACACCCCAATTAGATGGCCCCTCAGTCTTTTCTGCTCCAATGAAAACAACCCAAGCCGATCCAAACTCTCTTCATAACTTCAATGTTCCATCCCAAACAGCATCCTGGTAAATCCCATCTGCACCCCCTCCAGTGCGTTCATGTCCTTCCTATAATGTGGCGACCAGAACTGCACACAATACTCCAGCTGTGGCCTCAACAAAGTTCTATACAACTCCATCATGACTTCTCTGCTTTTGTAACCTATACCTCGATTGATAAAGGCCATATGCCTTTTTCACCACCCTGTTAACCTTTTCGCCTTCAGAGGTCGATGGAGAACACGCCAAGGTCCTTTTTTTCTTAGGAACTTCCCAGTGTCAGACCTTTCATAGTATACTTCCTTGTCAAATTACTCCTTCCAAAGTGCATCACCTCACACTTTTCAGGGTTAAATTCCATCTGCCACTTATCCGCCCATTTCACCATCTCGTCTATATATTCCTGTAACCCAAGACACTCAACCTCACTGTTAACCACCGGCCAATCTTTGTGCCATTGACAAACTTACTGATCCTACCCCCCCGCCACCCCCCCCCCCCCCCCCCCCCCCCCCCCCCGCCCCACATAGTCATTTATGTCATTTATATAAATAAACAAAGAAAATTACAGCACAGGAACAGGCCATTCGGCCCTCCAAGCCTGCACCGACCATGCTGCCTGATTTAACTAAAACTCCCTACCCTTCCGGGGACCGTATCCCTCTATTTCCATCCTATTCATGTATTTGTCAAGACGCCCCTTAAAAGTCACTATCATATCTGCTTCCACTACCTCCCCTGACAACGAGTTCCAGGCACCCACTGCTCTCTGTGTAAAAAATTTGCCTCGTACATCTCCTTTAAACTTTGCCCCTCGCACCTTAAACCTGTGCCCCCTAGTAATTGACTCTTCCACCTTGGGAAAAAGTTTCTGACTATCCACTCTGTCCATGCCTCTCATATCCACTCTGTCCATGCCTCTCATAATCTTGTAGACTTCTATCAGTTCGCCCCTCAACCTCCGTCGTTCCAGTGAGAACAAACCAAGTTTCTCCAACCTCTCCTCATAGCTAATGCCCTCCATACCAGGCAACATCCTGGTAAATCTTTTCTGTACCCTCTCCAAAGCCTCCACATCCTTCTCGTAGCGTGGCGACCAAAATTGAACACTATATTCCAAGTGCGGCCTATCTAAGGTTCTATAAAGCTGCAACATGACTTGCCAATGTTTAAACTCAATGCCCCGGCCAATGAAGGCAAGCATGCCGTATGCCTTCTTGACTACCTTCTCCACCTGCATTGCCACTTTCAGTGACCTGTGTACCTGTACACCCAGATCCCTTTGCCTATCAATACTCTTAAGGGTTCTGCCATTTACTGTATATTCCCTATCTGTATTAGACCTTCCAAAATGCATTACCTCACATTTGTAGGGAAGCTGGTAAAAGAGGTGGAGGAGTAGCATTGTTAATCAAGGATAGTGTCACGGCTGCGGAAAGGCACTTCGAGGGGGATCACTGAGGTAATATGGGCTGAGGTTAGAAATAGGAAAGGAGCAGTCACGTTGTTAGGAGTTTACTATTGGCCCCCAAATATTAATAGAGATGTGGAGGAAGAAATTGCTAAGCAGATTATGGATATGTGTGGGGGTCACAGGGTAGTTGTCATGGGGGACTTTAACTTTCCAAATATTGATTGGAACCTTTGTAGGTCAAATAGTTCGGATGGGGCAGTTTTTGTGCAGTGTGTGCAGGAGGGTTTCCTGACACAATATGTGGATAGGCCGACAACAGGTGAGGCCACATTGGATTTGGTACTGGGAAATGAACCAGGCCAAGTGTTAGATTTGGTTGTGGGAGAGCACTTTGGAGATAGTGACCACAATTCGGTGTCTTTTGTTATTGCAATGGAGAGGGATAGGGCCGTACGGCAGGGCAAGGTTTACAATTGGGGGAGAGGTAATTATGATGCGATTAGGCAAGAATTAGGGGGCATAAGTTGGGAACAGAAACTGTCAGGGAAAGGCACTAATGAAAAGTGGAACTTTTTCAAGGAACAAATACTGGGTGTCCTTGATAGGTATGTCCCTGTCAGGCAGGGAGGAAATGGCCGAGTGAGGGAACCATGGTTCACGAAAGAGGTGGAATGTCTTGTGAAAAGGAAGAGGGAAGCTTATGTAGGGATGAGGAAACAAGGTTCAGATGGCTCGATTGAGGGTTACAAGTTAGCAAGGAACGAGCTGAAAAAGGGGCTTAGGAGAGCTAGGAGGGGACATGAGAAGTCCTTGGCGGGTCGGATCAAGGAAAACCCCAAGGCTTTTTACTCTTATGTGAGGAATAAAAGAATGACCAGGGTGAGGTTGGGGCCGGTCAAGGACAGTAGTGGGAACTTGTGTATGGAGTCAGTAGAGATAGGCGAGGTGATGAATGAATACTTTTCTTCAGTGTTCACCAAGGAGAGGGGCCATGTTTTTGAGGAAGAGAAGGTGTTACAGGCTAATAGGCTGGAGGAAATAGGTGTTCGGAGGGAGGATGTCCTGGCAGTTTTGAATAAACTGAAGGTCGATAGGTCCCCTGGGCCTGATGAAATATATCCTAGGATTCTTTGGGAGGCAAGGGATGAGATTGCAGAGCCTTTGGCTTTGATCTTTGGGTCCTCACTGTCCACGGGGATGGTGCCAGAGGACTGGAGAGTGGCGAATGTTGTTCCTCTGTTTAAGAAAGGGAATAGAAATGACCCTGGTAATTATAGACCGGTTAGTCTTACTTTGGTGGTTGGTAAATTGATGGAAAAGGTCCTTGGGGATGGGATTTACGACCATTTAGAAAGATGCGGATTAATCCGGGATAGTCAGAACGGATTCGTGAAGGTCAAGTCGTGCCTCACAAATTTGATTGAATTTTTTGAGGAGGTAACTAAGTGTGTTGATGAAGGTAGGGCAGTTGATGTCATATACATGGATTTTAGTAAGGCGTTTGATAAGGTCCCCCATGGTCGGCTTATGATGAAAGTGAGGAGGTGTGGGATAGAGGAAAAGTTGGCCGATTGGATAGGTAACTGGTTGTCTGATTGAAGACAGAGGGTGGTGGTGGATGGAAAATTTTCGGATTGGAGGCAGGTTGTTAGCGGAGTGCCACAGGGATCAGTGCTTGGTCCTCTGCTCTTTGTGATTTTTATTAATGACTTAGAGGAGGGGGCTGACGGGTGGATCAGTAAATTTGCTGATGACACCAAGATTGGCAGAGTAGTGGATGAGGTGGAGGGCTGTTGTAGGCTGCAAAGAGACATAGATAGGATGCAAAGCTGGGCTGAAAAATGGCAAATGGAGTTTAACCCTGATAAATGTGAGGTGATTCATTTTGGTAGGACTAATTTAAATGTGGATTACAGGGTCAAAGGTAGGGTTCTGAAGACTGTGGAGGAACAGAGAGATCTTGGGGTCCATATCCACAGATCTCTAAAGGTTGCCACTCAAGTGGATAGAGCTGTGAAGAAGGCGTATAGTGTGTTAGCTTTTATTAACAGGGGGTTGGAATTTAAGAGCCGTGGGGTTATGCTGCAACTGTACAGGACCTTGGTGAGACCACATTTGGAATATTGTGTGCAGTTCTGGTCACCTCACTATAAGAAGGATGTGGAAGCGCTGGAAAGAATGCAGAGGAGATTTACCAGGATGCTGCCTGGTTTGGAGGGTAGGTCTTATGAGGAAAGGTTGAGGGAGCTAGGGCTGTTCTCTCTGGAGCGGAGGAGGCTGAGGGGAGACTTAATAGAGGTTTATAAAATGATGAAGGGGATAGATAGAGTGAACGTTCAAAGACTATTTCCTCGGGTGGATGGAGCTATTACAAGGGGGCATAACTACAGGATTCGTGGTGGGAGATATAGGAAGGATATCAGAGGTAGGTTCTTTACGCAGAGAGTGGTTGGGGTGTGGAATGGACTGCCTGCCGTTAAAAGTGGAGTCAGACACTTTAGGAACATTTAAGTGGTTATTGGATAGGCACATGGAGCACACCAGGATGATAGGGAGTGGGATAGCTTGATCTTGGTTTCAGATAAAGCTCGGCACAACATCGTGGGCCGAAGGGCCTGTTCTGTGCTGTACTGTTCTATGTTCTATTTTCTATTTGTCCGGATTAAACTCCATCTGCCATCTCTCCGCCCAAGTCTCCAACTGATCTATATCCTGCTGTATCCTCTGATGGTCCTCATCACTATCTGCAAATCCACCAATCTTTGTGTCGTCCGCAAACTTACTAATCAAATCAGTTACATTTCCCTCCAAATCATGTATATATATATATTACAAACAGCAAAGGTCCCAGCAATGATCCCTGAGGAACACCACTTGTCACAGCCCTCCATTCAGAAACGCACCCTTCCACTGCTACCCTCTGACTTCTTTGACCGAGCCAGTTTTGTATCCAGCTTGCCAGCTCACCTTTGATCCCATGCGACTTCACCTTCTGCACCAGTCTGCCATGAGGGACCTTGTCAAAGGCCTTACTGAAGTCCATGTGGACAACATCCACTGCCCTATCCTCATCAATCATCTTCATCACTTCCTCGAAAAACCCAATCAGGTTTGTGAGACACTGTTCGTGTTCCCTTCACAAAACCATGTTGCCTTTCACTAATATGTCCACTTATTTCCAAGTGGGAATAAATCCTGTCTCGAAGAATCCTCTCCAATAATTTCCCAACACTAATGAGAGGCTCATCGGCCTGTAATTACCTGGATTATTCTTGCTACCCTTCTTAAACAAAGGAACAACATTGGCAATTCGAACAATGATGAACAATGGAGACCTCTGGAAGTGATGGTGTGCACAGCCTCTCGAGGAGATGGGTGCTGGTCTAAGTGTGGCACGGGCACCTCCCAGGTGATGGTTGGTGGTGGGGAGTGTGTCAATGTCCGCCACCACAATGACGGTCCAGTTTTGGTGGGGGAGGCTTAAGAATAACAAGAGACATCTCAGAAACCTGCAGACAGTGAGGAAGGGAGGGTTGAACTCTGAGCTGTAATACAGGTGCAGCACAACCACCTTGACACGCACCTTTCAAAACTGAGAGTAAGATCAGTTCTGTATTGGAGGGGTATGATGAAGTGTGGGAGGAACGCTAAGCTGGGTTCAACTCAATAGCTTCAGGTCACAATTTGAAAAGCTACGTAGTGGAAGACAGGAACGAAGGCTTGGGGAGTGAAGGCTATAGTGAAGGGGGCATAGCTGCATCAATTCTTCCATCAAATGTCATGGGGAGTCACGTGTTAACAATTAATGCCATTTATGAGCAAACAAATGCTCTTAGTCCATATAAGAATCCATACAAACCCTACAATGCAGAAGGTCCATTGTGTCTGCACTGAAGCAGAAAGAATACCTTACCTGTAAACCCACGCATTTACCATGGCCAATTCACCTCACCTACACATCTTTGGACACCAAAGGATCCCCCTGGTTTGGCCTTTCAGGGGACAAAAGGAAGAGATATGGTAATGGGTTGGAGCAGAGGTTGGGTGAAATGCATGTCTTGTGTGTGTGTGTGTGTGTGTGGTGAACCCTGTCCAGAATGGACAGAGATTGGAGTGGGAGCAACAAGAAAGATGGGATGGAGATATTGTGAAAGTCTTGTTGAGAGACTGACTGTTGATTATGTGCCCCCTGACATTGAATGTGTGAGATCCATAAAGAGAGCAGCCATTTGAGTACATGATGCCACGCTGAGAGTTTGATAGTGGAGGGAGCTGAGAGAGGACTTATTCTGGCAGAATGGATGAGATCATTCTGCTTCCTGCACTAAATGACATTTCGCGGGCATGTGACAGCCACACTGACCTCCTGGGCAACAGCCTCCCAAGCCAGAGACATGAGGTTGGTGTTTGTCTTTGCACTGTCCCTGCAGAGCACATGCCAGTGGGCCCAGGTTTACCAAATGAGAGCCCTCGTGGCGAAAGCTGGTGCTGCCTTTTCCCTCTGAGCTGCTGACATCCTGCTTGGCCTGGTGAAGACAGCTGGGCTGGAGAAAGTCATACGAGTGTCCTGGACTTTTAAATATGGCATTGAGACCTTCAAACCTGCCAAATAAGGGCAGGCAGACCAATCAGCTGCCACACGTCAGGAGAGCTGCCTCGCCTGTACATAATTAATTCCAAGCGCAGGATCTGGTGCAGGATCCTGCTAGTCTGACCAGCAGTTCAGGCACCACTGAGCTGCCTTCCACCACACATCTCAAAATGGGAGAATTCCGCCCGTTGTTTTCATTGACACTCCCATTGTCTTGGGACCCAAAACTGGTCCATCCCACTGCTTTCTGATCCTAAACAGTCCCTTTAATGTTCTACTTTTAAGTTCACTAAATGCATCAGGCTCCATGTAAAACAAATCAAACTTCTTAAAATAAATTGCATTGTATGGCCGCTTAGGACTTTAGTCAGACAACAGAAAGATGAGTTTGTGATGAAGTCTCTCGCATGACTTAACTGTGGTCTCAAATACTATATTGTTTAATAATACTGTTCTTGTAGCTTACATTTAATACAGCATTGCTTGCTCAAATAACATTGTCACACAGTAACTAGTAGTAATCATATTCTTTATGAAGGAAGTGACACTTGGATAGTTTTCAACACACACTTACTCCCTAACTGCCTTCCTGCTTGAGCTCCACAGGTGAACTGCTGTAGAGCAGCCCTTAGAAACACAATTTCTGAGTGATTGCAACCTGCATGGCTTCGCTTTACCTAACGTAGATGTTTGCATGGCCTCTGAACTTGTCCATGCAGGAAAGCTGGTGCCTTTCCCATTGTTTTTAATAATAATTTTACATCATACAACTACAACAGTCCCGTAACACTTCATTTTTGTAATAGGCTGTTTTAATGCTCATGGTTTGCATGCATTTCAAGGAGTGCCTCATACTTAAAAGACATAAAAGTGATGACCAAAAAGGGAAGTTGAATGGAATCACACTTTTAAGTTATTACATTAAAGTTCAGCTTTATAGTTGCAACAGTGCTATTATTGACTAATGTTCTTCAAAGCAAACATTTTATTGTTATTTTTGGCATTTTAACCAACAGATTATAGGGCTAGCAGTAGAGAAAGTAGATCAAGCACACTAACTGTTCCAGATCAGCAGAGAAGCCCACAGCATCGTTCTCGTTCTGTCTCCCCTCACCGTGGTGACGACCAGGGCAGGACCCGGTCACGTTTACCCAATGTCCCACTACAGAGGTGTGTTTACATTCTTCACAATACTTGTTTTACTTTATTAAATTTTGGGCAGAATGTGGTTCATGTTTTATCTTCACTTCTTCTGTAAGTCAATTCGAGATTCGTTTTGATTGAAAACAGGCAGTTACCTGTATGGAATTAAAGGAACTTTGGGGGAAATGGCAAAATGTGTTCATCTATATTAGGTGTATAAATTTCTTATATTAAACAGTTTTCCATCGAGATGAATCATTTTTGAGACAGAATTTCCACATGTAATATAGTTTTGGCAATCTTCTCCATTCACAGGAGTTTGGATGAAATCCATCAAAGTCGACGATCTCGTTCTCCTACCCGTTACCAAGATGTGTCTCGCAGTCCAGTCGAACGTAGGCCTAGGCACATAGACAGTTATTACACATATGAAAGAGACAGGTACAGTGTTTAGCAAAATTATTCTAGTCTCCTGTTGTTTCTGTTTGGTTTCTTGATGCAAACTTTAAATGCAAAATTATCAGTGTTACCTTCTTTTTGGTGTTTGAAAATAACCCCACTGATCTAATCTTCCATTCCTCCAATAATATTTTGCAAAATGATTAAGTCATAATGTTTGTGAATCATTTGGTAGCTGAATTTTCCCATGATCATTTCAAATCTGTACTTTGGTCTCAGTTTGCTGTAAGCTCCAATGCACCATTTGAAGTATTTTCCAATTCTCCAATTATACTGTTAAAGCAAGATTCAACACGCAATTAAGAATCTGCTGGTAAAATAACAGTGATTTAAATGAACACAACATTATGGGCTGTATTTCACAACTGCCTGAGTATGGGTTGGCAGGTAGGAGGACCCATAAAATTGGGCACCATATCATGGGCATGTCTAGTGGCATGGGAAGCATCAAGAGGTCTTGTCCATCTGTAGAGGCCTTCTAATTAATAGTCCTTTAAGGACCATATCCTACTGCTGCTCGAATTAAACCAACGGTGGGAGACGTCCAAGCCTGATAACTGTTACACAACCAGCTGGTGGTAGGCAGCGAGGAAGGAATCTATTTAACATTGAGCTCTAAGGTCTTCCCTCCCTCCTTGGCTCGCCTCTCCTGTAGCCTGTCTATCTCAGCCCCCACCTCCCTTACCTGGGTCTTCTTGTGAAATTGTCTCTCAGTTAACTGCAATTTACCTCATGGCTCCTCATCATTCCAAGGATGGCCACCACTCTAATGGCACTGCTGGGAGCAGAAGCTGCTGGAAATTTTATAGGCTGGCAGCTATCGGAGGCAGTATTAATAGCCCAGGTGAGGGTAGAGGTTTTGCCATAAACTATTTAAAAGCTGTTCAATTGCAATGGGACGAGTCTGTGAAACCGTGGGGTGGCACCATCAGCCTCCGGAACTGAGGTTCATACAACAATTATAACTACAAATTAACGATGCCCCAGGGAATTAGGACAGCTTTTTAATAACATTGGGATCACTTCACAATCGCACACCTGCAGGTAATCATTGCTCCAAGAGGCATTTTTAAAAATATTTTCCAACATTTCTCTCTTTTTCCATTCTCCCTTAATCTTATCGTGCTCTCCCACTCTCCTCTTCATAGATTGAGTTTGATTCCAACTGACCGGATCCCCTCCATTATACCAATTTCTTTCTCCATCTTCATTTTCATTGCCTCAGGAAATAAGCAGATGCTTTGAATAGTTAGCAACATCCCAATTTCCTGTTGACTTCACATTTTGTGAGATGCCGGGGCGGCACGGTAGCACAGTGGGGGGCGGCATGGTAGCACAGTGGGGGCGGCATGGTAGCACAGTGGGGGCGGCATGGTAGCACAGTGGGGGCGGCACGGTAGCACAGTGGGGGGCGGCACGGTAGCACAGTGGGGGGCGGCACGGTAGCACAGTGGTTAGCACTGCTGCTTCACAGCTCCAGGGACCTGGGTTCGATTCCCGGCTCGGGTCACTGTCTGTGTGGAGTTTGCACATTCTTCCTGTGTCTGCGTGGGTTTCCTCCGGGTGCTCCGGGTTCCTCTCACAGTCCAAAGATGTGCGGGTTAGGTTAATTGGCCATGCTAAATTGCCCCTTAGTGTCACGAGATGCATAGGTTAGAGGGATCAGCGGGTAAATATGTGGGGATATGGGGTAGGGCCTATGTGGGATTGTGGTCAGTGCAGACTCGATGGGCCGAATGGCCTCTTTCTGCACGGTAGGGTTTCTATGATTCTATGATTTCTTTGAATGAGGTACATCCCCAAAATCTGTTAAAAATGATCAACTTACAGTCCCGGAAAGTTCTGGCCTAATGAACACAAAGATGAAAAACCAAATTCCGGGTCCACATACTGTGCTGTCTCCCTCTCCAGTGAACACTGAGCCCAGATAGACATACTGTGACCTCTCCCTCTCCAGTGAATCCTGTGCCCAGTCCCACATACAGTGATCTATCCCCTCCACATACACAGCAGATTTCCACACAGTTATCTCTCTCTCTGCAGTGAATACGGAGTCCAATTCCACACAATATGATCTCTTGCACTCCCGCTCCAATGAATACTGAGCACAGCTCCACACACTGTGATCTCTCTCTCTGCAGTGAATCATAGAATCATGCAGCACAGAAGAAACCCTTCGGCCCATCGAGTCCGCATCGACACATAAACACCTGAGCTCCCATCTAATCCCACCTGCCAGCACTTGGCCATAGCCCTGAATGTTATGATGTGCCAAGTACTCATCCAGGTACCTTTTAAAGAATGTGAGGCAACCTGCCTCTCCCACCCTCCCAGGAAGCGCATTCCAGACAGTCACCACTCTCTGAGTAGGCACACTAAGAAGTCTCACAACACAGGTTTATTTTGGTAGCACGAGCTTTCGGAGTGTTGTTCCTTCATCAGCAGCGCTCTGAGAGCTCGTGCTACCAAATAAACCTGTTGGACTTTAACCTGGTGTTGTGAGACTTCTTACTGTGCCCACCACAGTCCAACACTGGCATCTCCACATCATGGCTATCCTCTGGGTAAAAAAGCTTTTCCTCACACCCCCCCTCAACCTCCTACCCCTCACCTTGAACCCATGCCCCCTCGCGATTGACCCTTCAACTAAGGGGAACAGCTACTCCTTATCCATTCTGTCCATGTCTCTCATAATCCTGTACACCTCGATCAGGTCGCCCCTCAGCCTTCTCTGCTCCAACGAAAACAACTCAAGCCTACGCAACCGCTCTTCATAACTTAAATGTTCCATCCCAGGCAGCATCCTGATGAATCTCCTCTGCACCTCCTTCAGTGCAATCACATCCTTCCGATAATGTGGCGACCAGAACTTCACAGAGTACTCTCGCTGTGGCCTCACCAAAGTTCTATACAACTCCAACATGACTTTCCTGCTTTTGTAATCTATACCTCAATTGATAAAGGCAAGTGTTCCACATGCCCTTCCGCTTTCAGAGATCTGTGGACAAACATGCCAAAGTCCCTTTGTTCCACAGGACTTCCGAGTGTCTTACCATTCATTGAGTGCTTTCTTGTCAAATTACTCACAGTTTTCAGGATTTAATTCCATCTGCCACTTATCTGCCAATTTGACCCTTCTATTACTTCTTGTAGCCCACGACACTCCGCCTCATTGTTAATCACCCGTCCAATCTTTGTGCCATCCGCAAACGTGTTAATCCCACCCCCCACATAGTCATCAATGTAATTTATATAACTGATGAATAATAGGGAGCCCAACAGATCCTTTGGTACGCCACTGGACACAGGCTTCCAGTCACTAAAGCAGCCTTTTGTCATCACCCTCTGTCTCCTATAACTGAGCCAATTTTGAATCCACTTCATCAAAATACCCTGTATCCCATGTGAGTTTACCTGCTTTACAAGTCTCCTATGTGGGACCTTGTCAAAGGCTTTGTTGTAATCCATATAAACTACATCGACTGCACGATCCTCGTCTACACACCTGGTCACCTCCTCAAAAAATCCAATCAAATTTGGTCGGCATGATCTCCCCCTGACGAAGCCATGCTATCTCTGATCAGGCTTTGCCTCTCCAAGTGGTGATAGATTCGCTCTTTCAGAGGTTTCTCTAATAGGTTCTCGACCACTGACGTGAGACTCACTGGTCTGTAGTTCCCTGGTTTGTCTCTACAACCCTTAAATAGCGGAACCACATTAGCTGTTCTCCAGTCATCTGGCACCTCTCTGCCTGTTCCTGTCTGGAACAGAACTCCCACTTACCTGATGAAAGGGCAGTGTTCCGAAAGCTACTGGCTTGTGCTACCAAATAAATCTGTTGGACTTTAACCTGGTGTTGTGAGACTTCTTACTGTGTTTACCCCAGTCCAACGCCGGCATCTCCACATCAGAGAGGATTTGAAACTTTGGGTCAGAGCCCCTGCAATCTTCTCCCTTGCCTCCCACAACTGCCTAGGGCACAATTTATCTGGAGCTCGAGATTTATCCACTTTTAAGGCTGCCAGCACCTCCAATACCTTGTCCTTCCCAATGTCAATTTGTTCAAGAACCTCACAGTCTCTCTTCCTGAATGCCATACCATCATCCTCATTCTCTTGGGTAAAGACAGATGTGAAGTATTCATTCAACACTCTTCCAATTTCCTCTGGCTCCATTCACAGATTGCCTCCTTGGTCCCTAATGGGCCCTACTCTTTCCCTGGTTATCCTCTTCCCATTGATATACTTATAGAATATCTTGGGATTTTCCCTACTTTTACCAGCCAGAACTTTCTCATATCCCCTCTTTGCTTTTCTAATTGCTTTCTGAAGCTCCACCCTGCACTTTCTATACGTCACTAATGCCTCCACTGATTTGCTCCCCTTATAGAATCATAGAAACCCTACAGTACGGTACGGTAGCACAGTAGTTAGCACTGCTGCTTCACAGCTCCAGGGTCCTGGGTTCGATTCCCGGCTCGGGTCACTGTCTGTGTGGAGTTTGCACATTCTCCTCGTGTCTGCGTGGGTTTCCTCCAGGTGCTCCGGTTTCCTCCCACAGTCCAAAGATGTGCGGGTTAGGTTGATTGGCCAGGTTAAAAAAAAAAATTGCCCCTTAGAGTCCTGGGATGCGTAGGTTAGAGGGATTAGCGGGTAAAATATGTGGGGGTCGGGCCTGGGTGGGATTGTGGTCGGTGCAGACTCGATGGGCCGAATGGCCTCCTTCTGCACTGTAGGGTTTCTATGATTTCTATGAGTACAGAAAGAGGCCATTTGGCCCATCGAGTCTTTACCAACCGCAATCCCTCCCAGGCCCTACCCCCATACCCCAACATATTTTACCCACAAATCTCTCTAACCTACTCATCTCAGGGCTCCAAGAGGCAATTTTTTTAGTATGGCCAATCAAGCTAACCCGCACATCTTTGGACTGTGGGAGGAAACTGGAGCACCCGGAGGAAACCCACGCAGACATGGGGAGAATGTGCAAACTCCACACAGACAGTGACCCAAGCCGGGAATCGAACCCAGGTCCCTGGAGCTGTGAAGCAGCAGTGCTAACCACAGTGCCACCGTGCTGCCCACGGTATTTTTTAAAAGCCGTTCTTTTCCTTCCAGGGAAAGAGTAGGGCCCATTAGGGACCAAGGAGGCAATCTGTGAATGGAGCCAGAGGACATTGGAAGAGCGTTGAATGAATACTTCACATCTGTCTTTTCCTTCTCATTGTATCCTAAATATCTCTGGTCATCCATGGTTCTCTGGGCGCTTATTTCTACTTATCACCCTGGAGGGAACAAGCTGGGTTTGCATCCTCCCCATTTTCTTTTTGAATGACCCCCACTGCTGTTCTGTAGATTTCCCCATTAGTCGCTGTTGCCAGTCTACCTTGGCCAGATCCTGTCTTATTTTACTAAAATCTGCTCTCCCCCAAATCAATTTTTTTTTCTGCAGCTTGTCTATTTCCTTGTCCATAACAAGCTTAAATTGTACCATGTTGTGATCGCTATCCCTCAAAGGCTCCCTCACCACCACCTCAAACACCTGGGCTCCATTCCCCAGAATCAGGTCCAGCACAGCTCCCTCTCTTGTTGGATCCTCCACATATTGATTTAAAAAGTTCTCCTGTACACATTTCAAGAAATCTACTCCATCATAGCCCTTAACACTATGTATATTCCAGTTAATATATCCCAGGGCGGCACAGTGGTTAAGCATTGCTGCTTCACAGCACCAGGCACCCAGGTTCAATTCCGGTCTCACGTCACGATGTGCAGTTTGCATTTTCTCCCTGTGTCTGCATGGATTTCCTCCGAGTGCTCCAGTTTCCCTCCACAGTCCAATGATGTGTGGGTTAGGTTGATTGGCCATGCTAAATTGCCCCGAGTTGGGATGGGGATTAGCAGGGTAAATGTGTGAGGTTACAGGAATAGGGCTTGGATGGGATTGTGGTCGGTACAGACTCGATGCGCCGAATGGCCTCCTTCTGTATTCTATGATTAATGTTGGGAAAGTTGAAATCACCTAATATAGCCTTACTGTTATTGTTTCTACACATCTCCACAAACTGAGCACATATTTGCTCCTCAATATCCCTTTGACTATCTGGGGGTCTATAATAAACACCTAACAATGTGGCTGCCCCTTTTTTAAATTCCAAATCTCTACCCACAAAGCTTCATTTGATGCCCCCTCCAAGATATCATCTCTCCTTACTTCAGTAACTGACTCCTTAACTAATAATGCAATGTCTCCTCCTCTTTTATCTCCTCCTCGTTTCGCCTGAAGATTCTGTATCCCGGAATGTTGAGTTGCCAATTATGTCCTTCTTTCAACCATGTCTCTGTGATGGCTACTATATCATGCTTCCACATGAATTGCCCTCAACTCATCCGTTTCACCTGCGACACTCCTGGCGTTAAAGTAGAAGCCATGCAGCCTGACTTTACTCCCTCGAAACTTAATACAGCTGCACTCCCTCTAACTTGTTTGTTTTGCTGTATGATTCTGTGGCCTTATTCTGCTTACAGTCTGTGTCCCCTCCCCTGCCAAATTAGTTTAAACTCCTCCCAAGAGCACAGCAAAAATATACTGCAAGGATATTCGTTCCGTTGTGGTTCAGGTGTAGACCGTCCCACTTGTAGAAGCCACATCGTGATCCAGGAATCTGAAACCCTCCCTCTTGCACCAACTCTTAAGCCATGCTTTCATCTGCACTATCCTCCTATTTCTGTGCTCGCTAGCACGTGGCACTGGGAGTAATCCCGAGATTACAACCCGAGCAGTCTTGCTTTTTAGTCTTCTGCCCAACTCCCTGAATTCTTGATGCAAAACCTCATCCCTCTTTCTATCTATGTCATTGGTACCATGATTGGTACCATGTACATGACCTCTACCTTATCACCTTACCCCCTTCAGAATACCCTGCAGCCCGTTCAGTGACATCCCGTACCCTAGCACCAGGGAGGGCAACATATCATCCTGGAGTCATGTTGACGGCCACAGTAGCGCCTATCTGTACACCTGACCATAGGATCCCTATTGCTATTACCCTGCCTTGCTTCCCCCCCTCCTGTACAGACAGGCTGCTTGTGGTGCCAGAAGATTGGCTCTGTCTGCACTCCCTGGAGGAACCTCCAAGTGGAATACTGATTTGTGAGTGAGACCCCGGGGGACTCCTGAACTACCTGCAAGAAAAGCAAACTACAGCTTTGCGCTCTCCTACCATGCCTAAACCCTTTCAGTTTAAAAACTTTATTTTTTTAAAAAAGATTTTTAAAAAAGAAATAAAGCAAATAATTCCCTACCATTGCCTATAGAATGAGTTTCAATCTAATATGGTTTGGAAATACCCACCAAGACTTACTCACCAATCAGCTGCATCCATTGGTTCCATGTCACTTTCTGACCTGTAATGTCTGTGCCCTTTTTTTTGGTCAGAGGAGGAGGGAAGGAGGGAAACACTAATGTAGAATTTCGGGATTAACCACTCCTTGACACCAGTTCTTCCGCTTCCCACTTTTCAGTAGATGTGACTGCGCCGATTCCTCCCAGAATGCTCCAGTGAAGTCCCTCTGCCGCCTGTACCGGATGCTCTTCCTCCTGTTTATCACTGGAGGGGTTCTTCCGCTTCCCACTTTTCAGTAGATGCGACCGCCGACTTCTCCCAGAATGCTACTCACTGAAGTCTCTCAGCCGCCTCTGCTGGATGCTCTTCCTCCTGTTTATCACTGGATCTCTCTCTCTCCCCAGTGAATAGAGGCCAGTGACACACACTGTGATTTCTCTCTCTCTCTCCAATGAAGACAGAGCCCAGGTACACACACTCTCTCCAGTGAATACTGAGACCAAATCCACACACACTGATCACTCTCTGTCCATCCAGTGAATACTGAGACCAGTTCCCCACACTGTGTTCTCTCTCTCTCTCTCCAGTGAGTACTAAGTCCAATTCCACACAATATGGTCTCTCCCCATCCTGCTTCAGTGAACACTGAAACATGTTCCACACACTGTGATCTCTCTCTCTCCAGTGAATACTGAGATCAGGGACACACACTGTGATCTCTCTCTCTCTCTCTCCACTGAATACAGAGTCCATTTTCAAATGCTATGATACCTTTCTTGCTCTCCAGTGAACACAGAGCCCAGTTCTACACACTGTGATCTCTGTCTCTCCAGTGAATACTGAGTCCAATTCCACAGACTGTGATGTCTCCCTCTCCCCAATGTATACTGATCCAGTTCCACATACAAAGAACAAAAGAAAATTACAGCACAGGAACAGGCCCTTCGGCCCTCCAAGCCTGCACCGACCATGCTGCCTGACTTAACTAAAACCCCCTATGCTTCCGGGGACCATATCCCTCTATTCCGATCTTATTCATGTACTTGCCCCTTAAAAGTCACGACTGTATCCGCTTCCACTACCTCCCCCGGCAACGGGTTCCAGGCACCCACCACTCTCTGTGTAAAAAATCTGCCTCATACATCTCCTTTAAAACTTGCCACTCGCACCTTAAACCTATGCCCCCGAGTAATTGACTCTTCCACCCTGGGAAAAAGTTTCTGACTATCATATCCACTCTGTCCATGCCTCTCATAATCTTGTAGACTTCTATCAGGTCTCCCCTCAACCTCCGTCGCTCCAGTGAGAACAAACCAAGTTTCTCCAACCTCTCCTCATCGCTAATGCTCTCCATATCAGGCAACATCCTGGTACA
The DNA here is from genome assembly GCF_964213995.1 of Mustelus asterias. Classification (NCBI taxonomy): domain Eukaryota; kingdom Metazoa; phylum Chordata; class Chondrichthyes; order Carcharhiniformes; family Triakidae; genus Mustelus; species Mustelus asterias. Next base: position 124,970,921 of record NC_135805.1, on the reverse strand, counting down.
TCTTTTCTGTCCCCTCTCCAAAGCCTCCACATCCTTCTGGTCGTGTGGCGACCAGAATTGAACACTACATTCCAAGTGCGGCCTTAATAAGGTTCTATAAAGCGTCAACATGACTTGCCAATTTTTAAACTCAGTACCCCAGCCGATGAAGGCAAGCATGCCGTATGCCTTCTTGACTACCTTCTCCACCTGCATTGTCACTTTCAGTGACCTGTGTACCTGTACACCCAGATCCCTTTGCCTATCAATACTCCGAAGGGTTCTGCCATTTACTGTATATTCCCTATCTGTATTAGACCTTCCAAAATGCATTACCTCACATTTGTCCGGATTAAACTCCATCTGCCATCTCTCCGCCCAAGTCTGCAACCGATTCATATCCTGCTGTATCCTCTGATGGTCCTCATTGCTATCCGCAAATCCACCAATCTTTGTGTTGTTCGCAAACTTACTGATCAAATCAGTTACATTTTCCTCCAAATCATTTATATATATTACAAACAGCAAAGGTCCCAGCACTGATCCCTGAGAAACACCACTTGTCACAGCCCTCCATTCAGAAACGCATCCTTCCACTGCTACCCTCTGTCTTCTTTGACCGAGCCAGTTTTGTATCCACCTTGCCAGCTCACCTCTGACCCCATGCGACTTCACCTTCTGCACCAGTCTGCCATGAGGGACCTTGTCAAAGGCCTTACTGAAGTCCATGTGGACAACATCCACTGCCCTACCCTCATCAATCATCTTCGTCACTTCCTCAAAAAACTCGATCAAGTTTTTAGTGAGATTACATACTGTTCCACACACTGTGATCTCTCTTTCCATTGAGTAGAGGTCAGTGACACACACTGTGATCTCTTTCTCTCCAATGAATACAGAGCCCAGTTACAATTGCGGTGACCTCTCCCTCTCCTCTCATTCTGCAGTGAATACAAAGCTCAGTTCCAGAAACTGTGGTCTCCCTCTCCAGTGAATACTGAACACAGTTGCACAGAGTGATATCTCTCCCCATCGAATACTGCATCCAGTTCCAGGAACTGTGATCTCTCCCTCTCACTCCGCAGTGAATACAGAGCTCAGTTCCACACACTGTGATCTCTCTCTCCCTCCAGTGAATACAGAGTCCAGTTCCAAATGCTATGATCTCTCCCTCTTGCTCTCCAGTGAATAAAGAGCCCAGTTCCACACATTGTGATCTCTCTATCCAGTGAAACCTTTTAGCCCTCCTAATTCCTTCCTTAAGTTCCTTTCTACTTTCTGTATATTCTTCAATGGCTTCATCTGTCCTAAGCATTTTAGATCTTACGAGTGCTTACTTTTTCTTTTTGACAAGGCTCGTAATATCCCTCGTTATCCAGGGTTCTCAACACTTGTCACACTTATCCTTCATCCTCACAGGTACATGCCAGTCCTGAATCCCAATCAACTGACATTTGAAAGATTCCCACATGTCGGATGTTGATTTCCACTCAAACAGCCTCCCCAGTCTACATTCTCCAGATCCTGCCTAATGTTGTTGCAGTTAGTCTTCCCCAATTTAACACTTTTGCCCGAAGACCACCCTTGTCCTTATCCATAAGCACCTTAAAACTTATGGAATTATGATCCCGAAATGCTCTCTTACTAAAATTTCAATCACCTGGCCGGGCTCATCCCCAATACCAAGTCTAATATGGCTCCTTGCTGAGTTGGGCTATTTACATACTGTTTCAAGAAACCCTCCTGGACACTTCTTACAAATTCTGCCCCATCCAAGCCCCTAGCAGTAGATGAGTCTAGTCAATATAGGGAAAATTAAAATCACCCACCACAACAACACTGTTGCTTTTGCATCTTTCCAAAATCTGTCTGCATATCTGCTCCTCTATCTCCCGCTGGCTGTTGGGAGATAATAAACCCCCAACATTGCGACTGCACCCTTCCTATCCCTGAGCTCGACCCATATTGCCTCGCTGCCTGAACCCTTCGAGGTGTCCTCCCTCAGTACAGTGTGATATTCTCCTTAACCCGTAATGCAACTCCCCCACCTCTTTTACAACCCCCTGTATCCTGCCTGAAGCATCTAAATGCTGAATGTTTAGCTGCCAATCCTCTCCTGCTTTCAGCCAAGTCTCTGTAATAGCACCAACATCATAGTTCCAAGTACTAATCCTAGCTCTAAGTTCATCTGTCTTACCTGTTATACTCCTCGCGTTGAAACCAATGGACTTCAGACCACCAGTCCCGCTGTGTTCAACCATTACTCCCTGGCTGTTCTTCTTAATCTTGCTGGCCTTAGTCTGTAGCTCTCTCTCAGTTATTTCTCCTGCTGACCTACTGCTCTGGTTCCCACCCCCCTACCATACTAGTTTAAACTCTCCCGAGTGACTCTAGCAAATCTACCTGCCAGGATATTGGTGCCTCTTCAGTTTAGGTGTAACCGGTCCTTCTTGTACTGGTCCCACCTGTCCCGGAAGAGATCCCAATGATCAAGATATCTGAACCCCTCCCTCCTACACCAGCTCTTTAGCCACTTGTTTAGCTGCACTATCTTCCTATTCCTAGTCTCACTGGCACGTGGCACAGGAAGTAATCCTGAGATTACAACCCTGGAGGTCCGCTTTTTTAACTTACTTCCAAACTCCCTTGCAGGACCTTGTCACTCTTCCTGCCTATGTCGTTAGTATCAATGTGTACCACAACCTCTGGGTGCTCGCCCTTCCCTTTCAGAATGTCCCATGCCCGTTCAGAGACATCCTTGGCCCTGGCACCAGGGAGGCAACATACCATCCTGGAGTCTCTTTCCCGATCACAGAAACACCTGTTTGTGCCCCTGAATATAGAGTCCCCTATAACTATCGTTCTTCTGTGCCTTGACCCTCCCTGATGAACAACAGAATCAGTCGTGGTGCCAGTGTCCTGGCTGCTGCTGTTTTCCTCTGATCGGCCACCCCCCCCAACAGTATCCAAAACAGTATACCTGTTAGAGAGGGGGATAGCCACAGGAGATTCCTGCGCTGACTGCCTGCCCTTTCTAGCAGTCACTCATCTATCTGCCTGTACCTTGGGTGTGATCAGGTTTTTATAGCTCCTGTCTATGACACTTTCTGCCACTTTCATGCTCCTCAGTCATCCACCTGCTATTCCAACCGATCCATGCGGTCTGTGTGGGAGGTGCAATTAGGTGCACTTCCTGTAGTTGTCGGGAATGCTTGAAGCCTCATGGATCTCCCACATCTCACAGATGAAACACTTTACCCCGCTGACTGACATTTATACCACAAATGAATTTATTTACAAATAAAACACTTAAAAATTTAGGTTATGATTAGCTATACAGTCCCTGTACAGCTAATTATAACCAAAGTCGTTAGAACATAGAACATAGAACATTACAGCGCAGAACAGGCCCTTCGGCCCACGACGCTGCACCGACCAGTTAAAAAAAAAAAAAACTGTGACCCTCCAACCTAAACCAATTTCTTTTCGTCCATGAACCTATCTACGGATCTCTTAAACGCCCCCAAACTAGGCGCATTTACTACTGATGCTGGCAGGGCATTCCAATCCCTCACCACCCTCTGGGTAAAGAACCTACCCCTGACATCGGTTCTATAACTACCCCCCCTCAATTTAAAGCCATGCCCCCTCGTGCTGGATTTCTCCATCAGAGGAAAAAGGCTATCACTATCCACCCTATCTAAACCTCTAATCATCTTATATGTTTCAATAAGATCCCCTCTTAGCCGCCGCCTTTCCAGCGAAAACAATCCCAAATCCCTCAGCCTCTCCTCATAGGATCTCCCCTCCATACCAGGCAACATCCTGGTAAACCTCCTCTGCACCCTCTCCAAAGCCTCCACATCCTTCCTGTAATGTGGGGACCAGAACTGCACACAGTACTCCAAGTGCGGCCGCACCAGAGTTGTGTACAGTTGCAACATAACGCTATGACTCCTAAATTCAATCCCCCTACCAATAAACGCCAAGACACCATATGCCTTCTTAACAACCTTATCTACTTGATTCCCAACTTTCAGGGATCTATGCACACATACACCTAGATCCCTCTGCTCCTCCACACTATTCAAAGTCCTCCCGTTAGCCCTATACTCAACACATCTGTTATTCCTACCAAAGTGAATTACCTCACACTTCTCCGCATTAAACTCCATCCGCCACCTCTCGGCCCAACTTTGCAACCTGTCTAAGTCTTCCTGCAAACTACGACACCCTTCCTCACTGTCTACCACACCACCGACTTTGGTGTCATCAGCAAATTTGCTAATCCACCCAACTATACCCTCATCCAGATCATTAATAAATATTACAAACAGCAGTGGCCCCAAAACAGATCCCTGAGGTACACCACTTGTAACCGCACTCCATGATGAATATTTACTATCAACCACCACCCTCTGTTTCCTATCCGCTAGCCAATTCCTGATCCAATTTCCTAGATCACCCCCAATCCCATACATCTGCATTTTCTGCAGAAGCCTACCATGGTGAACCTTATCAAACGCCTTACTAAAATCCATATATACCACGTCCACTGCCTTGCCCCCATCCACCTCCTTGGTCACTTTCTCAAAAAACTCAATAAGGTTAGTAAGGCACGACCTACCTGCCACAAAACCATGCTGACTATCACCTATCAATTCATTACTCTCCAAATAACTATAAATCCTATCCCTTATAATTTTTTCCAACATCTTGCCGACAACAGAAGTGAGACTCACCGGTCTATAATTCCCGGGGAAGTCTCTGTTCCCCTTCTTAAACAATGGGACAACATTCGCTAACCTCCAATCTTCTGGTACTATACCAGAGGCCAACGACGACCTGAAGATCAGAGCCAGAGGCTCTGCAATCACTTCTCTTGCCTCCCAGAGAATCCTTGGATAAATCCCATCCGGACCAGGGGATTTATCTATTTTCAGACCCTCCAGAATATCCTGCACATCCTCCTTATCAACTGTAATACTGTCTATTCTACTCCCTTGCAACCCAGTGTCCTCCTCAGCTATATTCATGTCCCCTTGCGTGAACACCGAAGAGAAATATTGGTTCAATGCTTCACCAATCTCCTCCGGTTCCACACATAACTTCCCTCTGCCATCTATAACTGGCCCTAAACTTGCCCTAACCAACCTTCTGTTCTTGACATACCTATAGAACGCCTTAGGATTCTCTTTAACCCTATCCGCCAAAGTCTTCTCATGTCCCCTTTTAGCCCTTCTAAGCTCGCTCTTCAACTCCCTCTTAGCCAATCTAAAGCTTTCTAGTGCACTACCCGAGTGCTCACGTCTCATCCGAACATAAGCCTCCTTTTTCTTTTTAACCAACAAAGAAACTTTTTTGGTGCACCACGGTTCCCTAGCCCTACCAATTCCTCCTTGCCTGACAGGGACATACCTATCACAGACTCGCAGTAGCTGCTCCTTGAAAAAACTCCACATGTCGGACGTTCCCAGTCCCTGTAATCTCCTAGTCCAACCTATGTTTCCTAATTCTCTCCTAATAGCCTCATAATTACCCTTCCCCCAGCTAAAACCACTGGCCCGAGGTTCATGCCTATCCCTTTCCATCACTAAGGTGAACGTAACCGAATTGTGGTCACTATCACCAAAATGCACACCAACTTCCAACTTCGTTGTGGATCTTTTGCTAAGGAACTTAAGGCTGTTCCCATGGATGAAGGGGCAAAATTGGCAGCGCGTTTTGCACGAGCGTACATGATTCACAAGAACCTGCCTTCTCCTCGATCTGGGGTTCTACACTTGGCCTCCAAAAATAGCTCCTGGCAATCTCCCACATTCGCATCATTCCTGGGTGCTCTTGGTGCATTTATTCCAGCACCTTTCCCCTTAACGTGGGAGGAATGACCACTCTCAGCCGCCACAATAGACATCCATCCGATACGAACAACTCCCACCTCTTGGATAGGTAAGGACGTAAAGCTGGCTGATTTCTATGGCTGGTCCTCCGTCTCAGGACTAAATCCATGACTTGACTGAAGACTGGGTCATTACAGATAGCGCTGTGCATCTGGGCTGCGGACACTGGTACCTTATTTTGTTGATAAAAATACATGATTTTTAAATTCCAATCAGGAACATCCATTCCTCCAGGAAGAGGCAGCCTTGAAAAAGCATCTGCATTGCCATGCTTCTCTGAATGTCAATATTGTGTGCCATAGGAGTGTACTGATAGTTAGATAAGATATGCAACAATACAGTGCCAACCCCATAAGGTGAGGCATCGTAGGCTAATTGCAATGGCAACTTCAGGTCGAAATAGCTTAGCACTTCTGTTCTCCTTAAGGCTTGTTTTACTTCCCAGTAAGCCGCCTCCTCAACCGTGGGTCCGTCTCCATGGCCAGCCTTTCCCAAGCGGCTGGAGGAAAGGCTTTAGTATGGTTGCCAGATCTTGCGCAAACTTGCCATCGTAGTTTACCAATCCCAGGAATGATCATAATTGCCATACATTCTCTGGTCTAGGAGCCATCATAATGACATCCATTTTATTTGGTGCCTTGTGAAGTCCTTCCCTATCGATGACATGGCCCAGGTATTCAATTGAATTTCTAAATAATTGGCAGTTTTCTTTCTTTACTTGCAGGCTATGCTCCAGTAATTTTTTAAGGATCTCTTCTAGGTTCTTCAAATGCTTCTCTTCGGTGGAACCTGCCACAAAATATTGTCCAGGCTATACTGGACCCCCAGTAAATATTTGATCCATTGCATTCTGGAAAAGGGCTGGCACCGAGGTGATGCCAAATCAGAAAGCAGAAAAGTCCCCAATGAGCTCCTATCGTCAGTGGTTGTTGGGACTCTTCCGCGATCTCTCCTTGGAGAGACGAAGGATGAGAGGTGACCTGATAGAGGTGTACAAGATGTTGAGAGGTATAGATCGGGTGGATTCTCGGAGGCTTTTTCCCAGGGCTGAAATGGCTGCTACCAGAGGACACAGGTTTAAGGTGCTGGGGAGTAGGTACAGAGGAGATGTCAGGGGTAAGTTTTTCACTCAGAGGGTGGTGGGTGAGTGGAATTGGCTGCCGTCAGTGGTGGTGGAGGCAAACTCGATAGGGTCTTTTAAGAGACTTCTGGATGAGTACATGGGACTGAATAGGATTGAGGGTTATAGGTAAGCCTATGTATAGGCCTGGGTAGGTAGGGACATGACCGGCGCAACTTGTGGGCTGAACGGCCTGTTTGTGCTGTATTTTTTCTATGTTCTATGATACCCATTTGAAGATAGGCCTGTGACAAGTCCATCTTTGAAAATTTCTTCCCTCCTGCCAATCTGCTAAACAGGTTCACAATGAGAGGAAGTGGGTATTGATCCGCACATCGTGCTGGGTTGAAGGTGAATTTGAAGTCCCCACAGATTCTAACTATGCCATCAGTTTTTAAAACTGGAACGATGGGCATTCGCTAGTGATCCTCATTGTTCCACAGGAGCAGGCTGAGGGTAAGGGAGCAGTTTGTGCATTTTATTTATTTATTTATTTATTTATTTTTCAGTTAAATTAGTGAAAAAAATCGGAGGTTTTTTTTCAAAACAGGAAGTAGGCCCAGCAGCAGCCTAGGAAGGTTTTGGGGGGTTTAAAAGTAGGCCGCACCTTTGAGCGGGCAGCGTCGTTAGCGGGCAGTGGAGTGAGCAGGGGGCAGAGTGAGAGCTGAAGGGCTTTGGCTCAAAACGGGCTTCGGCAAGAACAGGCAGAGGCGAGAGTAAGTTTTTTCTTTCCCAGAAAGTTTATTCTTGTTTTTCCCCAGACTAAAAAAAAATGCCAGGCAGGATGTGGGAGATCAGGGAGACCTCCGGTATCCCTGACGACAGCACCTGCAAAAGATGCATTATAAGACCATAAGACCATAAGACATAGGAGCGGAAGTAAGGCCATTCGGCCCATCGAGTCCACTCCACCATTCAATCATGGTTGATTTCAACTCCATTTACCCGCTCTCTCCCCATAGCCCTTAATTCCTCGAGAAATCAAGAATTTATCAATTTCTGTCTTGAAGACGCTCAACGTCTCGGCCTCCACAGCCCTCTGTGGCAATGAATTCCACAGACCCACCACTCTCTGGCTGAAGAAATTTCTCCTCATCTCTGTTCTAAAGTGACTCCCTTTTATTCTAAGGCTGTGCCCCCGCGTCCTAGTCTCCCCTGTTAATGGAAACAACTTCCCTACGTCCATCCTATCTAAGCCGTTCATTATCTTGTAAGTTTCTATCAGATCTCCCCTCAACCTCCTAAACTCCAATGAATATAATCCCACGATCCTCAGACGTTCATCGTATGTCAGGCCTACCATTCCTGGGATCATCCGTGTGAATCTCCGCTGGACCCGCTCCAGTGCCAGTATGTCCTTCCTGAGGTGTGGGGCCCAAAATTGCTCACAGTACTCCAAATGGGGCCTAACCAGTGCTTTATAAAGCCTCAGAAGTACATCCCTGCTTTTGTATTCCAAGCCTCTTGAGATAAATGACAACATTACATTTGCTTTCTTAATTACGGACTCAACCTGCAAGTTTACCTTTAGAGAATCCTGGACTAGGACTCCCAAGTCCCTTTGCACTTTAGCATTATGAATTTTGTCACCGTTTAGAAAATAGTCCATGCCTCTATTCTTTTTTCCAAAGTGTACAACCTCGCACTTGCCCACGTTGAATTTCATCAGCCACTTCTTGGACCACTCTCCTAAACTGTCTAAATCTTTCTGCAGCCTCCCCACCTCCTCAATACTACCTGCCCCTCCACCTATCTTTGTATCATCGGCAAACTTGGCCAGAATGCTCCCAGTCCCGTCATCTAGATCGTTAATATATAAAGAGAACAGCTGTGGCCCCAACACTGAACCCTGCGGGACACCACTTGTCACCGGTTGCCATTCTGAGAAAGAACCTTTTATCCCAACTCTCTGCCTTCTGTCTGACAGCCAATCGTCAATCCATGTTAGTACCTTGCCTCGAATTCAGCTGCAGCTGCTAGCAAAGCGTGTTAGGGAACTGGAGAAGGAGCTTGATGACCTCCATCTAATTCGGGAGAATGAGAAGTTTATAGACAGTAGCTTTAGGGAGATAGTTACACCTAAGCAGCAGAGCACAGGAAATTGGGTTACTGTAAGGAGAGGAAATGGCAGTGTGAAAGGACAGGCAGAGCAGGGTTCCCCTGTGGACATACCCCTCCGCAACAGGTATACTGAATTGGATACTGTTGTGGGAGATGCTTTACCTGGGACAAGCTGCGACAGCCGGAACTCTGATACTGCGTCTGGTTCTACAGCGCAAAAGGGTGGGATGAAGAAGAGGAGAGCAGTAGTGATAGGGGACTCAATGGTCAGAGGTACAGACCGGAGGTTCTGTGGTCGGGACAGAGACTCCTGCATGGTTTGTTGCCTCCCAGGTGCCAAGGTCAGCGATGTCTCTGATCGCGTGCACAGCGTTCTAAAGTGGGAAGGTGATCAGCCAGATGTTGTGGTACACGTCGGTACCAATGACGTGGGAAGGAAGAGTGAGGAGGTCCTAAAGAGTAAGTACAAAGAGCTTGGAAGGAAGTTAAAAAGCAGGACCCCGAGGGTAGTAATCTCAGGATTGCTACCTGAGCCACATGCCAGTGAGGGCAGAAGTAGGATGCTTGGGCGGATAAACACATGGCTGAGGAACTGGTGCAGGGGGCAGGGTTTCCAATTCTTGGATCATTGGGACCTCTTTTGGGGCAGGTGGGACCTGTACAAGAGAGACGGGTTACACCTAAACTACAAGGGGACCAATATACTTGCAGGGAGATTTGCTAGTGTTATTGGGGAGCGTTTAAACTAGATTTGCAGGGGGATGGGAACCAGAGTGCCAGAGCAGATAGTGGAGCAGGGGTAAAAAGACAGGTTAGTTCAAGCAAAATCATAAATGGAAGGGTAGAGTGTGGTGGAAATAATTTTTTGAGGTGTGTCTATTTCAATGCCAGGAGTATTGTGGGGAAGGCAGATGAGCTGAAGGCGTGGATAGACACGTGGAAATATGACATTATAGCCATTAGTGAAACTTGGCTACAGGAGGGGCAGGACTGGCAGCTCAATGTTCCAGGGTTCCAATGTTTCAGGCGGGATAGAGGCAGAGGGAAAAAAGGTGGGGGGGTGGCATTGTTGGTCAGGGAAAATGTTACAGCGGTACTCAGGCAGGATAGATTAGGGAGCTTGTCGACAGAGGCCCTATGGGTGGAGCTGAGAAACAGGAAAGGTATGACCACATTAATGGGCTTGTATTATAGACCACCCAATAGTCAGCGAGAATTGGAGGAGCAAATCAGCGGAGAGATAGCTGACAACTGCAAGAAACACAAAGTTGTGATAGATGGGGATTTTAATTTTCCACATATAGATTGGGACTCGCATACTGTTAAAGGTTTAGACGGGGTAGAGTTTGTAAAATGTGTTCAGGAGAATTTTCTACATCAGTATATAGAGGTGCCAACTAGAGAGGATGCGATATTGGATCTCCTATTGGGAAATGAGTTAGGGCAGGTGATAGATGTGAGTGTGAGGGAACACTTTGGATCCAGTGATCATAATGCCATTAGTTTCAACCTGATCGTGGATAAGGATAGATCTGGTCCTCGGGTTGAAGTTCTGAACTGGAAAAAGGCCAAATTTGATGAAATGAGAAGGGATCTGGGAAGTGTGGATTGGCACAGGCTGTTCTCTGGTAAGGATGTAAATGGAAAGTGGGAGGCCTTCAAAGGAGAAATTTTGAGAGTGCAGAGTTTGTATGTTCCTGTCAGGATTAAAGGCAAAGTAAATAGGAATAAGGAACCTTGGTTCTCGAGGGAGATTGTAACACTGATTAAGAGGAAGAGAGAGTTGTATGAAATGTACAAGCAGCAAGGAACACATCAGATGCTCGAGGAGTATAAAAAGTGCAAGCAGCTACTTAAGAGGGAAATCAGGAGGGCTAAAAGAAGACATGAGGTTGCTTTGGCAGACAGAGTGAAGGAAAATCCAAAGAGCTTCTATAGGTATGTTAGGAGCAAAAGGATAGTGAGGGATAAAATTGGTCCTCTTGAAGACCAGAGTGGTAGACTGTGTATGGAACCAAAAGAGATGGGGGAGATACTAAATGGTTTTTTTGCATCCGTATTTACTGAGGAAACGGGCATGGAGTCTATGGAAATAGGGCAAACTGGTAGGGAGGTCATGGAACCTTTACAGATTAAAGGGGAGGAGGTGCTCGCTGTCTTGAGGCAAATCAGAGTGGATAAATCCCCAGGACCGGACAGGGTATTCCCACGGACCTTGAGGGAAGCAAGTGTTGAACTTGCAGGGGCCCTGGCAGACATCTTTAAAATGGCAGTATTCACGGGGGGAGGTGCCGGATGATTGGAGGGTGGCTCATGTTGTTCCGTTGTTTAAAAAAGGTTCCAAAAGAAATCCGGGAAATTATCGGCCAGTAAGTTTGACGTCGGTGGTGGGCAAGTTATTGGAAGGTGTGATAAGGGATAGGATCTACAAATATTTGGATAGACAGGGACTTATTAGGGAGAGTCAACATGGCTTTGTGCGTGGTAGGTCATGTTTGACCAATCTATTAGAGTTTTTCGAGGAGGTTACCAGGAAAGTGGATGAAGGGAAGGCGGTGGATGTTGTCTACCTGGATTTCAGCAAGGCCTTTGACAAGGTCCCTCATGGGAGGTTAGTTAGGAAGGTTCAGTCGCTAGGTATACATGGGGAGGTAGCAAATTGGATAAGACACTGGCTCAATGGAAGAAGCCAGAGAGTGGTTGTGGAGGATTGCTTCTCTGAGTGGAGGCCTGTGACTAGTGGTGTGCCGCAGGGATCGGTGTTGGGTCCATTGTTGTTTGTCATCTATATCAATGATCTGGATGATAATGTGGTAAATTGGATCAGCAAGTTTGCTGATGATACAAAGATTGGAGGTGTAGTGGACAGTGAAGAAGGTTTTCAAAGCTTGCAGAGGGATTTGGACCAACTAGAAAAATGGACTGAAAAATGGCAAATAGAATTTAACGCAGACAAGTGTGAGATATTGCACTTTGGAAGGACAAACCAAAGAAGAACGTACAGGGTAAATGGTAGGACTCTGAAGAGTGCAGTTGAACAGAGGGATCTGGGAATACAGGTACAGAATTCCCTAAAAGTGACGTCACAGGTGGATAGGGTCGTAAAGAGTGCCTTTGGTACATTGGCCTTTATAAATCGGAGTATCGAGTATAAAAGTTGGAGTGTTATGGTAAGGTTATATAAGGCATTGGTGAGGCCGAATTTGGAGTATTGTGTACAGTTTTGGTCACCTAGTTACAGGAAGGATGTAAATAAGATTGAAAGAGTGCAGAGAAGGTTCACAAGGATGTTGCCAGGACTTGAGAAGCTGAGTTACAGAGAGAGATTGAATAGGTTGGGACTTTATTCCCTGGAGCGTAGAAGATTGAGGGGAGATTTGATAGAGGTGTATAAGATTTTGATGGGTATAGATAGAGTGAATGCAAGCAGGCTTTTTCCGCTGAGGCGAGGGGAGAAAAAAACCAGAGGGCATGGGTTAAGGGTGAAAGGAGAAAAGTTTAAAGGGAATATTAGGGGGGGCTTCTTCACGCAGAGAGTGGTGGGAGTGTGGAATGAGGTGCCGGATAAAGTGATAAAGTGGTAAATGTCCACTTTTAACATTTAAGAAAAACTTGGACAGGTTCATGGATGAGAGGGGTGTGGAGGGATATGGTCCAAGTGCAGGTCAGTGGGACTAGGCATAAAATGGTTCGGCACAGACAAGAAGGGCCAAAAGGCCTGTTTCTGAGCTGTAATTTTCTATGGTTCTATGATTACTGGTTCCAATGCTCCCATGTTCATAAGCTGTTCTAGTTCTGCTTACATTTTCGGCTAGATGGCAAACATTACCGGGCATACCTTCACTGAGTCGCTGGCTTCAACTGAATTTTAATTTTGATCCCTTTCATCTCCCCCAGGGTCCCCTTGAACACGTCCTCATACTTCTCTAGGACATCATGTAAACTTGTTCTTGAGTCTGTCAGTCTATTCACTGCACCCCAATTTAATTTCAGTTTCTGCAACCAGGAGCATCCAAACAAAGCAGGGTAGTCGCTCTTGACCACGTACAATGGTAATTCTGCACACTGATCCCTTAGCTGTCCCTTCATCAGTACATATCCTTTCAGTGGCACTTGTTCCGCATAGGTACATAGGGTAATCTTGGCAGTCTTCAACAACAGTGCTTTTACTTTATCTCTGTACACTCAGTCAGCAATCAGTGACACTGCTGTCCCCTATCCACCTCCATTTTGATCGTCTTCCCTTCTGTCTTGAGAAGGAACCAGAACTGGTCGGCTTCTCCTCGGACTGAGAGGATATTTAGCCGAACTTCCATAGATTTTGGCTCTTTTTACTCCGCAGATTTGACTGACTCACTGTCTCCTTCCTGGCTGGCAGTATGTCTTGTCTCCAAGTTAGTCACTTTCCGACTCCTCTTTCCTTTTTAAGTTGCACCCTACAATTTCAGGAAATAGTGAATAAAAAACTCATTAGCAGATAGGAAGCAAAGAGTTGCTATCAATGGGTCTTTTTCCAATTGGCAGGCAGTGACTAGTGGGGAATCACAGGGATATGTGCTAGGACCCCAACTGTTCACATTATATATTAATGATTTGGAAGAGGGAACTCAATATATTATCTCCAAATTTTCAAATGATAGTTGGATGGGAGGGTGAGCTGTGAGGAGGATGCAGAGATGCTTCAGTGTGATTTGGACAGGCTGAGTGAGTGAGCATATGCATGGCAGATGCAGTATAATGTTGATAAATGTGAGGTTATCCACTTTGGTAGCAAAAATAGGAAGGCAGATTATTATTTGAATGGGTGTAAATTGAGAACGGTGGAACGGGGCGGCACGGTAGCACAGTGGTTAGCACTGCTGTTTCACAGCTCCAGGGACCTGGGTTCGATTCCTGGCTCGGGTCACTGTGTGGAGTTTGCACATTCTCCTCGTGTCTGCGTGGGTTTCCTTCGGGTGCTCTGGTTTCCTCCCACAGTCCAAAGATGTGCGGGTTAGGTTGATTGGCCATGCTAAAATTGCCCCTTAGTGTCCTGAGATGTGTAGGTTAAAGGAAAGTGGGTAAAATATGTAGGGATATGGGGGTCGGGCCAGGGTGGGATTGTGGTCGGTGCAGACTCGATGGGCCGAATGGCCTCTTCCTGCACTGTAGGGTTTCTATGATTTCTATGATACTATGGGTCATAATTTGAGGATAAGGGGTAAATCTTTTAGAACTGAGGTGAGGAGAAATACCTTCACCCAGAGAGTGGTGAATGTGTGGAATTCACTACCACAGAAATTAGTTGAGGCCAAAACGTTGTGTGATTTCAAGGAATTAGATGTAACTCACGGGGCTAAAGCAATCAAGGGATTTAGGGGGAAGGCAGGATCAGGATATTGAATTTGATGATGAACCATGACCAAAATAAATCGCGGAGTAAGTTTGAATGGTCGAATTTCTATTTATTTATTCTTGGGACATGGGTATCACAGGCTGGCCAGCATTTATTGCCCATCCCGAGTTGCCCTCGAGAAGGTGGTGATGAGCTTCCTTCTTGAATTGCTGCAGTCCATGTTCCGTGGGTTGACCCATAATGTCGTTGGGGAGGGAATTCCAGGATTTTGACCCAGCGACTGCGAAGGAACTGCGATGTATTTTCAAGTCAGGATGGTGAGTGGCTTGGAGGTGTTCCCATGTATCTGCTGCCCTTGCCCTTCTAGACGAAAGTGGTCATGGGTCTGGAAGGTGCTGTCTAAGGATCTTTGATGAATTGCTTCATTACATCATGTAGATAGCACACTGCTGCTACTGAGCAGCGGTGGTGTTTGTAGATGCAGTGCCAATTATGTGGGCTGCTTTGTCCTGGCTGGTGTCAAGCTTCTTGAGTGTTGTTGGAACTGCACCCATCCAGGCAAGTGGGGAGTATTCCATCACACTCCTGACACAAGAGCACAAGCCTTATAGATGGTGGTTAGGCTTTGGGGACTCAGGAGGTGAGTTACTCGCCGCAGTATTTCTAGCCTCTGACCCGCTCTTGTAGCCACTGTGTTAATGTGGTTAGTCCAGTTGAGTTTCTGATCAATGGTAACCCCAATGATGTTGACAGTGGGGGATTCAGTGATGGTAATACCATTGAATGTTAAGGGGCAGTGGTTAGAGTGTCTCTTATTGGTGACGGTCATTGCCTGGCATTTGTGTGGCGCGAATGTTACTTGCCACTTGTCAACCCAAGCCTGGATATTGTCCAGATCCTGTTGCATTTGAACATGGACTGCTTGTATCTGAGGAGTCACAAATGGTGCTGAACATTGTGCAATCATTGGCAAACATCCCCATTTCTAACCTTATGACGGAGGCAAAGTCATTGATGAAGCAGCTGAAGATTATTGGGCCTAGGACACTCCCCTGAGGGACTCCTGCAGAGATGTCCTGGAGCTGAGATGACTGACCTTCCACAACCACAACTATCTTCCAATGTACCAGGTATGACTTCAACCAGCGAAGTGTTTGCCCCCTAATTCCCATTGATTCCAGTTTTGCTAGGGCTCCTTGATGCCATATTCGGTCAAATGTGGCCTTGATGTCAAAGGCTGTCACTGTCACCTCACCTCGAATGGCATACTTCTGCTTCTAAGTTTCGATGTTTCTGTGCCTCACCCGCTTACATCTGTGGCATTGGTCTTCACGAGTCCAGCATGTTGAATTTTTATGACCAGACTTGCCACACCAGCAGCATTCTGCGGTTGGCATTGTGTTCTGCTGAGCTTTGGCTACTTTGAAGTCTAAAAGTTTTTTTGTTATTAAAGTTTTAATTGGATAGTTTTGTTACAGAGGCCACAAGCTAAACGGTCCCATAAAGCATTTTGAAGAAACCCACCAAATTTACAGTGCTCAGCCAATTGTTTTAAAAAGGCCACAAATTCATAGAATCATAGAGACAGGCCCTTCGGCCCAAACTAGTCCATGCCAACCAAAATGCCCATCTAAGTTAACCCCATTTACCTGCATTTGGCCCATATCCCTCTAAATCTTTCCTACCCATGTATCTTGTCTAAATGCCTTTTAAATGTTGTCAATGTCTTCGCCTCAACCACTTCCTCCGGCAGCTCATTCCACATACATACCAGGGGTGAGGGAGTTGCACTACTGGTTAAGGAGAATATCACAGCTGTACTCCAGGAGGACACCTCGGAGGGCTCATACAGCGAGGCAATATGGGTAGAGCTCAGGAATAGGAAAGATGCAGTCACAATGTTGGGGGTTTGCTATAGGCCACCCAACTGCCAGCGGGAGATAGAGGAACAGATATGCAGGCAGATTTTGGCAAGGTGTAAAAGTAGCAGGGTTGTTGTGGTGGGAGATTTTAACTTCTCCTATATTGACTGGGACTCACTTAGTGCTAGGGGCGTGGATGGGGCAGAGTTTGTAAGGAGCATCCAGGAGGGCTTCTTGAAACAGTGTGTAGATAGTCCTACTAGGAAAGGAGCCATACTGGACCTAGGGAATGAGACCAGCCAGGTGGTCGATGTTTCAGTAGGGGAGCAGTTCGGGAACAGTGACCACAATTCAGTAAGCTTTAACGTACTGATGGATAAAGATATGTGTAGTCCTCAAGTTAAGGTGCTAAACTGGGGGAGGACTAATTACAATAATATTACGCAGGAACTGAAGAATGTAGATTGGGAACAGATGTTTGAGGGTAAATCAACATCTGGCATGTGGGAGCTTTCAAGTGTAAGTTGATAGGAATTCAGGACCGGCACATTCCTGTAAGGATGAAGGATAAGTATGGCAAGTTTTGGGAACCTTGGATAACGAGGGATATTGTGAGCCTAGTCAAAGAGAAAAAAGAAACATTTGTCAAAGCTAGGAGGCTGGGAACACACGAAGCAAGTGTGGAATACAAGGAAAGTAGAAAGAAACTTAAGCAAGGAATAAGGAGGGCTAAAAGGGGTCATGAAAAAGCATTGGCCAACAGGGTTAAGGAAAATCCCAAGGCTTTTTATACATATATAAAGAGCAAGAGGGTAGCCAGGGAGAGAGTTGGCCCACTCAAGGACAAGGGAGGGAATCTATGCGTGGAGCCAGAGGAAATGGGCGAGGTATTAAATGAGTACTTTGCGTCAGTATTCACCAAAGAGAAGGACTTGGTGGATGATGAGTCTGGGAAAGGATGTGTAGATAGTTTGAGTTATGTTGAGATCAAAAAGGAGGAGGTATTGGGGTTCTTGAGAAACATTAAGGTAGACAAGTACCCGAGGCCTGATGGGATATACTCCAGAATACTGAGAGAGGCAAGGGAGGAAATTGCTGGGGCCTTGAGAGAAATCTTTGTATCCTCACTGGCTACAGGGGAGGTCCCAGAGGATTGGAGAATAGCCAATGTTGTTCCTTTGTTTAAGAAGGGTAGCAAGAATAATCCAGGTAATTACAGGCCGGTGAGCCTTACGTTAGTGGTAGGGAAATTATTGGAGAGGATTCTTCGAGACAGGATTTATTCCCACTGGGAAATAAGTGGATGTATTAGTGAGAGGCAACATGGTTTTGTGAAGAGGAGGTCGTGTCTCACGAACTTGATCGAGTTTTTCGAGGAAGTGACGAAGATGATTGATGAGGGTAGGGCAGTGGATGTTGTCTACATGGACTTCATTAAGGCCTTTGACAAGGTCCCTCATGGCAGACTGGTGTAGAAGGTGAAGTCGCATGGGATCAGAGGTGATCTGGCAAGGTGGATACAAAACTGGCTCGGTCAAAGAAGACAGAGGGTAGCAGTGGAAGGGTGCATTTCTGAATGGAGGGCTGTGACAAGTGGTGTTCCTCAGGGATCAGTGCTGGGACGTTTGCTGTTTGTAATATATATAAATGATTTGGAGGAAAATGTAACTGGTTTGATTAGTAAGTTTGTGAACGACACAAAGGTTGGTGGATATGTGAATGGTGATGAGGACCATCAGAGGATACAGCAGGTATAGATCGGTTGGAGACTTGGGTGGAGAGGTGGCAGATGGAGTTTAATCCGGACAAATGTAAGGTAATGCATTTTGGAAGGTCTAATACAGTTAGGAAATATACAGTAAATGACAGAACCCTTCAGAGTATTGATAGGCAAAGGTATCTGGGTGTACAGGTACACAGGTCACTGAAAGTGGCAACGCAGGTGGAGAAGGTAGTCAAGAAGGCATACGGCATGCTTGCCTTCATTGGCCGGGGCATTGAGTTTAAAAATTGACAAGTCATGTTGCAGCTTTATAGAACCTTGGTTAGGCCGCACTTAGAATATAGTGTTCAGTTCTTCTCACCACACTACCAGAAGGATGTGGAGGCTTTGGAGAGGGAGAGGGTAAAAGATTTACCAGGATGTTGCCTGGTATGGAGGGCATTAGCTATGAGGAGAGGTTGGAGAAATGTGGTTTGTTCTCATTGGAATGACGGAGGTTGAGGGGTGACCTGATAGAAGTCTACAAGATTATGAGGGGCATGGACAGAGTGGATAAAAGTCAATTACTAGGGGGTACAGGTTTAAGGTGCGAGGGGAAAGGTTTAAAGGAGATGTATGAGACAGATTTTTTACACAGAGAATAGTGGGTGCCTGGAACTCGTTGCCGGGGGAGGTAGTGGAAGCGGATACGGTCGTGACTTTTAAGGGGCATCTTGACAAATACATGAATAGGATGGGAATAGAGGATATGGTCCCGGGAGGGCAGCATGGCTTGGAGGGCCGAAGGGCCTGTTCCTGTGCTGTAATTCTCGTTGTTCTTTCTACCACCCTCTGTGTAAAAACGTTGCTCCTCAGGTTCCCATTAATTCTTTCCCCTCTGAACTTAAACATATGCCCTCTAGTTCTCGATTCCCCAACCCTGGGAAAAAGACCGAGTGCATGCACCCTATCCATGCCTCTTATGATCTTATACACCGCTATAAGATCACCCCTCAGTCTCCTACACTCCAAAGAAAAAAGTCCCAGCTTGTCCAAACTCTCCCCATAACTCAGTCCCTTGAGTCCTGGCAACATCCATGTCAATGTCTGCTGCACTCTCTCCAGTTTAATAATATATTTCCTATAGCAAGGTGACCAAAACTGAACACAATACTCCAGGTGCGGCTTCACCAACAACTGCAACATAACTTCCCAACTTCTATACTCAATGCCCTGACTGATGAAGGCCAGCATGCCAAAAGACTTCTTCACTGCTCTATCTACCTGTCACTCCACCTTTAGAGAACCGTGTACCTGAACTCTAAGGTCCCTCTGTTCCACGATACTCCCTAAGGTCCTACCATTCACCGTGAAAGTCCTACCTTGATTTGACTTTCCAAAATGCAACACCTCACACTTACTTCCCAGCTGATCAAGATCCTGCTGCAATTTTTGATAACCTACCCCACTGTCTACAATACCACCTATTTTAGTGTCATCTGCAAACTTATTGATCATGCCTTGTACATTCTCATCCAAATCGTTGATATAGATAACAGACAGCAATGAGCCCAGCACTGATCCCTGAGGCACACAACTAGTAACAGGCCTCCAGTCCGACAAGCATCCTTCCACCATTACCCTCTGCCTCCTACCACCATGGGAATGGAGGGATACAAAAGAATGGTCTAGTTTGGACCAGGGAGCGGCGCGGGCTTGGAGGGCCGAAGGGCCTGTTCCTGTGATGTATTGTTCTTTGTTCTTATCAAGCTAATTGTATATCCAATTTGCCAGCTCTCCCTGGATTCCATGTGATTTAACCTTCCAGAGCAGTCTACTATGTGGAACTTTATCAAAGGCCTTACTGAAATCCATATAGACTACATCTACCGCTCTGCCCTCATCAACCTTCCTGGTCACTTAATCAAAGAACTCTAACAAATTTGTAAGGCATGTTCTCCGATGCACAAATCCATGCTGACTACTCCGAATCAAACCCTGTCTTTCCAAATGCCTGTATATCTTATCCCTCAGAATTCTCTCTAGTAACTTACCCACCACTGATGTTAGGTATACCCATCTATAATTCCCAGGTTTTTCTTTGCAACCCTACTTAAATAAGGGCACAACATTTGCTACCCTCCAGTCTTCTGATACCTCACCAGTGGCTAATGATGATGCAAATATCTCAGCCAGGGCTCCCACAATTTCTTCTCCAGCCTCATGCATTGTTCTTGGATATACCTGGTCAGAGCCAGAAGATTATTCACTTTCATACATTTTAATAAGTCCATCACCTCCTCTACTGCAATGTGTACTGTCCCCAATATATCGCCACTAAGTTTTCCAGGTTCCCAAGTGTTCATGTCCTTCTTAATGGTAAACAGAGGAGAAATATTCATTGAGAGCCTCAACCATCTCCTATGGTTCCACACATATGTGTCCACTTTGGTCCTTGAGGGGTCCTACTCTCTAGTTATTCTCTTTCCTTTAATATACTTAAAGAATCCCTTTGGATTCACCTTAATCTTCTCAACCAAAGCTACCTCATGCCCCCTTTTTGCCCTCCTAATTTCCTTCTTGAGTATACTCCCATATCCCCTCTGTACCTCCAGGGAATCCCTTGATTCCAGCTGCTTGTACCTGAGCCAGGCCTTCTTTTTCCTGGCCAAAACCTCAATATGTTTTGTCATCCAGGGTTCCCCACTCCTTCGTCAGGTGAGTCACCTGATGAAGGGGCAGCGCTCTGAAAGCTAGTGGCTTTTGCTACCAAATAAACCTGTTGGACTTTAATCTGGTGTTGTGAGACTTCTTACTGTGTTTACCCCAGTCCAATGCCGGCATCTCCACATCATCCCATCTCCTGCCAGCCTTGCTTGCCCTTCACCCTAACAGGAACATACAGACTCTGAACTTTAGCTATTTCACTTTTAAAGGTCTCCGACTTGCTGGAGGTCCCTTTGCCCTCAAACAAGCTACTCCAATCAACCCTTGAAAGCTCCTGTCTAATTCTGCCAAAATTTGCCTTGCCCCAATTTAGAACTTGCACCTGTGGACCAGTTTTGTCCCTTTCCATAACTATTTTAAAATTAATATAACTATGGTCACTGGTCCCAACGTGGTCCCGCATCATCACTTCAGTCACTTTCCGTGACTGGTGGGCGGCACGGTAGCACAGTGGTTAGCACTGCTGCTTCACAGCTCCAGGGACTCCAGGGAAGATGTGCGGGCTAGGTTGATTGGCCATTCTAAATTGCCCCTTAGTGTTCCGGGATGCATAGGTTAGAGGGATTAGTGGGTAAATATATGGGGATAGGGCCTGGGTGGGATTGTGGTTGGTGCAGACTCGATGGGCCGAATGGCCTCTTTTTGCACTGTAGGCTTCTATGATTCTAACTTTCCCTGCCCTGTTTCCCAAGAGTAGGTCAAGTTTTCCCCTTTCCTGAGTAGGATCCCCACAAACTGCCTGAAGAAACTTTCCTGTACACACTTAACAAATTCCATCCCATCTAAGCCCTTAACACTATGGCATTCCCAGTCTATGTTAGGAAAATTAAAATCCTCTACTATGACAGCCTTATTATTCCTGCTAGTCTCCCTGCATATTTCTTCTAATTCCCATCGACTATTTGGGGGCCTATAGTACAACTCCAGTAAGGTCACCCTCCCCTTCTTATTTCTTAGTTCCACTTGCAAAGCCTCGCTGGATGATCCCTCAGTTATTTCATCTCTGACTACTGCCGTGATGCTCCCTTTAATCAAAAATGCAACTCCCCCTCCTCTCTTTCCTCCACCTCTGTCCCGCCTAAAACAACTGTACCCTGGAACATTAAGCTGCCAGTTCTGTCTATCCCTTAGCCATGTTTCAGTTATGGCTATAATATCTCAGTCCCACGTACCTATCCATGCGATGAGTTCATCAGCCTTACCTGTCAGCCCTCTTGCATTGAAATAGATGCAATTTAATCCAATAGGTTTTCCCCACTCCCTGCTGTGCTCTTGCCTATCATGTCCCTTGACAACAGCTCCTCCACAAACTACTTTCTGGAAGCACTGACCGCCCGATGCAAATCTTCCCCGCAACAGCCGATCAGCGTCACCGCTGTGCTGTTCTCTGTTTGACGCTTGCCTTCACTCGAACATGGAGGATGTCTTGCTGAGGTCCACTTTCCGGAAACACTGACTGCCTGATGCAAATCTTCCCTGCATTGAGCGATGGACCCTCCTTCCAGCTGTACCCTTTTGTAAAGTCAGAAACATTCCACTATCATGAGTGGTTTGGGTACAAAATGGTTCCCTAACACCTCGCACAAATCCACAAGGACTTTGCGGTCTTTTAGGCTGCACCAGAATTCTTAGCATAGCAAAAATGTTACTCCCTATGATGCTCAGGAAGACATTGAATTCCATTTGCTACCGTTCAGCCCATCTGACTAGCCCATTTAGATCCTCCAGTAATCAGGCTATCTTCCTCACTGTTTACGATGTATATAGTTGGGCGTATGTGCCTTTAAGAGTGGGTCAGGTGACTCGGGCCACAAACTCCACTCTGGGTGGAACTTGCTCGGTCAGACTTGTACTGACTGTGCTACTGTTGCGACAGTGAATAAACTACCTGTTTGATTTACACGTCATGATTTCTTTGAAGCCCATAATTAGACCTCAAAAATAATAACTGGCGCTAAGGCTTCAATGAAAGCCTTAGTGGCTTTTGAATATGAATGAAGATGCTCCGTATATAACACAGTAAGAAGTTTAACAACACCAGGTTAAAGTCCAACAGGTTTATTTGGTAGCAAAAGCCACACAAGCTTTCGAGGCTCTGAGCCCCTTCTTCAGGTGAGTGGGAATTCTGTTCACAAACAGAACTTATAAGACACAGACTCAATTTACATGAATAATGGTTGGAATGCGAATACTTACAACTAATCCAGTCTTTAAGAAACAAAACAATGGGAGTGGAGAGAGCATCAAGACAGGCTAAAAAGATGTGTATTGTCTCCAGACAAGACAGCCAGTGAAACTCTGCAGGTCCACGCAACTGTGGGAGTTACAAATAGTGTGACATAAATTCTGATTCTAGGATCGCATGATAAAGACTCAGGAGGAAAAAAGCAGAAATATTTATGTGAAATAGTGTGACATAAACCCAATATCCCGGTTGAGGCCGTCCTTGTGTGTGCGGAACCTGGCTATCAGTTTCTGCTCAGCGACTCTGCGCTGTCGTGTGTCGCGAAGGCCGCCTTGGAGAACGCTTACCCGAATATCAGAGGCCGAATGCCCGTGACCGCTGAAGTGCTCCCCAACAGGAAGAGAACAGTCTTGCCTGGTGATTGTCGAGCGGTGTTCATTCATCCGTTGTCGCAGCGTCTGCATAGTTTCCCCAATGTACCATGCCTCGGGACATCCTTTCTTGCAGCGTATCAGGTAGACAACGTTGGCCGAGTTGCAAGAGTATGTACCGTGTACCTGGTGGATGGTGTTCTCACGTGAGATGATGGCATCTGTGTCGATGATCCGGCACGTCTTGCAGAGGTTGCTGTGGCAGGGTTGTGTGGTGTCTTGGTCACTGTTCTCCTGAAGGCTGGGTAGTTTGCTGCGGACAATGGTCTGTTTGAGGTTGTGCGGTTGTTTGAAGGCAAGAAGTGGGGGTGTGGGGATGGCCTTGGCGAGATGTTCGTCTTCATCAATGACATGTTGAAGGCTCCGGAGGAGATGCCGTAGCTTCTCCGCTCCGGGGAAGTACTGGACAACGAAGGGTACTCTGTCCACTGTGTCCCGTGTTTGTCTTCTGAGGAGGTCGGTGCGGTTTTTCGCTGTGGCGCGTTGGAACTGTTGATCAATGAGTCTAGCGCCATATCCTGTTCTTATGAGGGCATCTTTCAGCGTCTGGAGGTGTCTGTTGCGATCCTCCTCATCCGAGCAGATCCTGTGTATACGGAGGGCTTGTCCGTAGGGGATGGCTTCTTTAACGTGTTTAGGGTGGAAGCTGGAGAAGTGGAGCATCGTGAGGTTATCCGTGGGCTTGCGGTACAGTGAGGTGCTGAGGTGACCGTCCTTAATGGAGATGCGCGTGTCCAAGAATGCAACCGATTCCGGAGAGTAGTCTATGGTGAGCCTGATGGTGGGATGGAACTTGTTGATGTCATCATAGAGTTGTTTCAGTGATTGTTCACCATGAGTCCAAAGGAAGAAAATGTCATCGATGTATCTAGTGTATAGCACCGGTTGAAGGTCCCGTGCGGTGAAGAAGTCTTGTTCGAACCTGTGCATGAAGATGTTGGCATATTGAGGTGCAAATTTGGTCCCCATGGCTGTTCCGTGTGTCTGGATGAAGAACTGGTTGTTGAAGGTGAAGATATTGTGGTCCAGGATGAAGCGGATGAGATGTAAAATTGCATCTGGAAACTGGCAGTTGTTGGCGCTGAGCACTGAGGCCGTTGCAGCAATGCCATCGTCATGGGGGATGCTGGTGTAGAGTGCTGAGACATCCATTGTGACGAGGAGCGCTCCTGGTTCAACTGCTCCATGTGTGCCGAGTTTCTGTAGGAAGTCCGTCGTGTCGCGACAAAAGCTGGGGGTTCTTTGTACAATGGGTTTCAGGATGCCCTCGACATAGCCGGAGAGGTTCTCGCACAGGGTCCCATTGCCCGATACGATGGGACGGCCGGGTGTGTTTGCCTTGTGTATCTTCGGGAGGCAGTAGAGATCTCCAACGCGGGGAGTACGTGGGATGAGAGCACGGAGGGTGTTCTGAAGGTCCGGATCAAAGGTCTTGATCAGAGTGTTGAGTTGACGGGTGTGTTCTTTGGTCGGATCTACAGGTAACTGTCTGTAGTGTTCCTCGTTGTTGAGTTGTCGGTACACTTCTTTGCAGTAATCCGTTCTGTTCAGTATGACGATGGCCCCTCCTTTGTCTGCTGGTTTGATGACAATGTTGCGGTTGGTCTTGAGAGCGTGGATGGCGTTACGTTGTGCTTGGGTGATGTTCGGGGCTGTCTTGTGAGTGCGGCTGATGAATTTGGTGTTGACGCACCTCCTGACGGCCACCACACAACCCTGCCACAGCAACCTCTGCAAGACGTGCCGGATCATCGACACAGATGCCATCATCTCACGTGAGAACACCATCCACCAGGTACACGGTACATACTCTTGCAACTCGGCCAACGTTGTCTACCTGATACGCTGCAAGAAAGGATGTCCCGAGGCATGGTACATTGGGGAAACTATGCAGACGCTGCGACAACGGATGAATGAACACCGCTCGACAATCACCAGGCAAGACTGTTCTCTTCCTGTTGGGGAGCACTTCAGCGGTCACGGGCATTCGGCCTCTGATATTCGGGTAAGCGTTCTCCAAGGCGGCCTTCGCGACACACGACAGCGCAGAGTCGCTGAGCAGAAACTGATAGCCAGGTTCCGCACACACAAGGACGGCCTCAACCGGGATATTGGGTTTATGTCACACTATTTCACATAAATATTTCTGCTTTTTTCCTCCTGAG
Source organism: Mustelus asterias (assembly GCF_964213995.1). Taxonomy (NCBI): domain Eukaryota; kingdom Metazoa; phylum Chordata; class Chondrichthyes; order Carcharhiniformes; family Triakidae; genus Mustelus; species Mustelus asterias. Next base: position 124,945,454 of record NC_135805.1, on the reverse strand, counting down.
TCTTTATCATGCGATCCTAGAATCAGAATTTATGTCACACTATTTGTAACTCCCACAGTTGCGTGGACCTGCAGAGTTTCACTGGCTGTCTTGTCTGGAGACAATACACATCTTTTTAGCCTGTCTTGATGCTCTCTCCACTCCCATTGTTTTGTTTCTTAAAGACTGGATTAGTTGTAAGTATTCGCATTCCAACCATTATTCATGTAAATTGAGTCTGTGTCTTATAAGTTCTGTTTGTGAACAGAATTCCCACTCACCTGAAGAAGGGGCTCAGAGCCTCGAAAGCTTGTGTGGCTTTTGCTACCAAATAAACCTGTTGGACTTTAACCTGGTGTTGTTAAACTTCTTACTGTGTTTACCCCAGTCCAACGCCGGCATCTCCACATCATGACTACCGTATATAACATCCAGTTCTCTAATTCTTCATTGAATGGCCACATCGCTCCAAATTGGCCCGCCATTCTCTGTTCCCGCCAGCGGGAATTTTTCTTGCCACTTAGGTTTCAGTCGCTACTCGTAGCCCAAATCCCCTCATTTCATGGTCTTTGCTCCAGCCGTTCCCTCACTGACTATGCAGTCCGAGTCCCTTCATGACCACTTCCCCATGACGATCTCAGTGCTCCTAGTTTAGAACTGACTATCTTATTCTGATGTGGAGATGCCGGCGTTGGACTGGGGTAAACACAGTAAGAAGTTTAACAACACCAGGTTAAAGTCCAACAGGTTTATTTGGTAGCAAAAGCCACACAAGCTTTCGAAGCTCTAAGCCCCTTCTTCAGGTGAGTGGGAATTCTGTTCACAAACAGAGCTTATAAAGACACAGACTCAATTTACATGAATAATGGTTGGAATGCGAATACTTACAACTAATCAAGTCTTTAAGAAACAAAACAATGGGAGTGGAGAGAGCATCAAGACAGGCTAAAAAGATGTGTATTGTCTCCAGACAAGACAGCCAGTGAAACTCTGCAGGTCCACGCAACTGTGGGAGTTACAAATAGTGTGACATGAACCCAATATCCCGGTTGAGGCCGTCCTCGTGTGTGCGGAACTTGGCTATCAGTTTCTGCTCAGCGACTCTGCGCTGTCGTGTGTCGCGAAGGCCGCCTTGGAGAACGCTTACCCGAATATCAGAGGCCGAATGCCCGTGACCGCTGAAGTGCTCCCCAACAGGAAGAGAACAGTCTTGCCTGGTGATTGTCGAGCGGTGTTCATTCATCCGTTGTCGCAGCGTCTGCATAGTTTCCCCAATGTACCATGCCTCGGGACATCCTTTCTTGCAGCGTATCAGGTAGACAACGTTGGCCGAGTTGCAAGAGTATGTACCGTGTACCTGGTGGATGGTGTTCTCACGTGAGATGATGGCATCTGTGTCGATGATCCGGCACGTCTTGCAGAGGTTGCTGTGGCAGGGTTGTGTGGTGTCTTGGTCACTGTTCTCCTGAAGGCTGGGTAGTTTGCTGCGGACAATGGTCTGTTTGAGGTTGTGCGGTTGTTTGAAGGCAAGAAGTGGGGGTATGGGGATGTGGCCTTGGCGAGATGTTCGTCTTCATCAATGACATGTTGAAGGCTCTGGAGGAGATGCCGTAGCTTCTCCGCTCCGGGGAAGTACTGGACAACGAAGGGTACTCTGTCCACTGTGTCCCGTGTTTGTCTTCTGAGGAGGTCGGTGCTCCAACAGATCAACAGTTCCAACGCGCCACAGCGAAAAACCGCACCGACCTCCTCAGAAGACAAACACGGGACACAGTGGACAGAGTACCCTTCGTTGTCCAGTACTTCCCCGGAGCGGAGAAGCTACGGCATCTCCTCCGGAGCCTTCAACATGTCATTGATGAAGACGAACATCTCGCCAAGGCCACATCCCCATACCCCCACTTCTTGCCTTCAAACAACCGCACAACCTCAAACAGACCATTGTCCGCAGCAAACTACCCAGCCTTCAGGAGAACAGTGACCAAGACACCACACAACCCTGCCACAGCAACCTCTGCAAGACGTGCCGGATCATCGACACAGATGCCATCATCTCACGTGAGAACACCATCCACCAGGTACACGGTACATACTCTTGCAACTCGGCCAACGTTGTCTACCTGATACGCTGCAAGAAAGGATGTCCCGAGGCATGGTACATTGGGGAAACTATGCAGACGCTGCGAAAACGGATGAATGAACACCGCTCGACAATCACCAGGCAAGACTGTTCTCTTCCTGTTGGGGAACACTTCAGCGGTCACGGGCATTCGGCCTCTGATATTCGGGTAAGCGTTCTCCAAGGCGGCCTTCGCGACACACGACAGCGCAGAGTCGCTGAGCAGAAACTGATAGCCAAGTTCCGCACACACGAGGACGGCCTCAACCGGGATATTGGGTTCATGTCACACTATTTGTAACTCCCACAGTTGCGTGGACCTGCAGAGTTTCACTGGCTGTCTTGTCTGGAGACAATACACATCTTTTTAGCCTGTCTTGATGCTCTCTCCACTCCCATTGTTTTGTTTCTTAAAGACTTGATTAGTTGTAAGTATTCGCATTCCAACCATTATTCATGTAAATTGAGTCTGTGTCTTTATAAGCTCTGTTTGTGAACAGAATTCCCACTCACCTGAAGAAGGGGCTTAGAGCTTCGAAAGCTTGTGTGGTATTTGCTACCAAATAAACCTGTTGGACTTTAACCTGGTGTTGTTAAACTTCTTACTATCTTACTCCGGCCATGACAGTAGTCCGAGTCGCCTCACGACCCCCACTGCCTTTGGCCTGTTTCTTGGCAAGTACCTTTCTTGCAGCATTGAATGTATCCCAGTACCCCTCGCAACCACTTCCCTCCATTTTCAAGACCTGGGCGACGTCTGATCTTCCAAAAAACTGGCGGTGAAGTGCAGTCCGTGGGCCGTGACTCAGCCTTGGTGCCAGTTATTATTTTTGAGATCTAATTATGGGCTTCAAAGAAATCATGATGTAAGTAGCTGTAAATCAAACAGGTAAGGTTTATTCACTGCTGCAAGTCTGACCTAACAAGTTCCACCCAGGGTGGAGTTTGTGCCCCGAGTCACCTGACCCACTCTCTTAAAGGCATATACATTGTAAATAGTGAGGAAGATCGCCTCAGATTACTGGAGGATCTAAACGGGCTAGTCAGATGGACTGATTGGTAGCAAATGGAATTCAATCCAGTTAACATAGAAACATAGAACATTACAGCGCAGAACAGGCCCTTCGGCCCACGATGTTGCACCGACCAGTTTAAAAAAAAACTGTGACCCTCCAACCTAAACCAATTTCTTTTCGTCCATGAACCTATCTACGGATCTCTTAAATGCCCCCAAACTAGGCGCATTTACTACTGATGCTGGCAGGGCATTCCAATCCCTCACCACCCTCTGGGTAAAGAACCTACCCCTGACATCGGTTCTATAACTACCCCCCCTCAATTTAAAGCCATGCCCCCTCGTGCTGGATTTCTCCATCAGAGGAAAAAGGCTATCACTATCCAACCTATCTAAACCTCTAATCATCTTATATGTTTCAATAAGATCCCCTCTTAGCCGCCGCCTTTCCAGCGAAAACAATCCCAAATCCCTCAGCCTCTCCTCATAGGATCTCCCCTCCATACCAGGCAACATCCTGGTAAACCTCCTCTGCACCCTCTCCAAAGCCTCCACATCCTTCCTGTAATGTGGGGACCAGAACTGCACACAGTACTCCAAGTGCGGCCGCACCAGAGTTGTGTACAGTTGCAACATAACGCTACGACTCCTAAATTCAATCCCCCTACCAATAAACGCCAAGACACCATATGCCTTCTTAACAACCTTATCTACTTGATTCCCAACTTTCAGGGATCTATGCACACATATACCTAGATCCCTCTGCTCCTCCACACTATTCAAAGTCCTCCCGTTAGCCCTATACTCAACACATCTGTTATTCCTACCAAAGTGAATTACCTCACACTTCTCCGCATTAAACTCCATCCGCCACCTCTCGGCCCAACTTTGCAACCTGTCTAAGTCTTCCTGCAAACTACGACACCCTTCCTCACTGTCTACCACACCACCGACTTTGGTGTCATCAGCAAATTTGCTAATCCACCCAACTATACCCTCATCCAGATCATTAATAAATATTACAAACAGCAGTGGCCCCAAAACAGATCCCTGAGGTACACCACTTGTAACCGCACTCCATGATGAATATTTACTATCAACCACCACCCTCTGTTTCCTATCCGCTAGCCAATTCCTGATCCAATTTCCTAGATCACCCCCAATCCCATACATCTGCATTTTCTGCAGAAGCCTACCATGGTGAACCTTATCAAACGCCTTACTAAAATCCATATATACCACGTCCACTGCCCTGCCCCCATCCACCTCCTTGGTCACTTTCTCAAAAAACTCAATAAGGTTAGTAAGGCACGACCTACCTGCCACAAAACCATGCTGACTATCACCTATCAATTCATTACTCTCCAAATAACTATAAATCCTATCCCTTATAATTTTTTCCAACATCTTGCCGACAACAGAAGTGAGACTCACCGGTCTATAATTCCCGGGGAAGTCTCTGTTCCCCTTCTTAAACAATGGGACAACATTCGCTAACCTCCAATCTTCTGGTACTATACCAGAGGCCAACGACGACCTGAAGATCAGAGCCAGAGGCTCTGCAATCACTTCTCTTGCCTCCCAGAGAATCCTTGGATAAATCCCATCCGGACCAGGGGATTTATCTATTTTCAGACCCTCCAGAATATCCTGCACATCCTCCTTATCAACTGTAATACTGTCTATTCTACTCCCTTGCAACCCAGTGTCCTCCTCAGCTATATTCATGTCCCCTTGCGTGAACACCGAAGAGAAATATTGGTTCAATGCTTCACCAATCTCCTCCGGTTCCACACATAACTTCCCTCTGCCATCTATAACTGGCCCTAAACTTGCCCTAACCAACCTTCTGTTCTTGACATACCTATAGAACGCCTTAGGATTCTCTTTAACCCTATCCGCCAAAGTCTTCTCATGTCCCCTTTTAGCCCTTCTAAGCTCGCTCTTCAACTCCCTCTTAGCCAATCTAAAGCTTTCTAGTGCACTACCCGAGTGCTCACGTCTCATCCGAACATAAGCCTCCTTTTTCTTTTTAACCAACAAAGAAACTTTTTTGGTGCACCACGGTTCCCTAGCCCTACCAATTCCTCCTTGCCTGACAGGGACATACCTATCGCAGACTCGCAGTAGCTGCTCCTTGAAAAAACTCCACATGTCGGACGTTCCCAGTCCCTGTAATCTCCTAGTCCAACCTATGTTTCCTAATTCTCTCCTAATAGCCTCATAATTACCCTTCCCCCAGCTAAAACCACTGGCCCGAGGTTCATGCCTATCCCTTTCCATCACTAAGGTGAACGTAACCGAATTGTGGTCACTATCACCAAAATGCACACCAACTTCCAAGTCTAGCACCTGGTCTGGCTCATTTCCCAGCACCAGATCCAATATAGCCTCACCTCTAGTTGGCCTGTCTAGTTAAGTGTGAGATAATGCACTTGGGCAGGACAAACAAGGTAAGGGAATATGTGATGAATGGCAGGTCCCTGGGAAGCACCGAGAGCCTTGGTGTGCCTGTACATCGGTCCCTTAAGGTAGTAGGACAGGTGGATAAAGTGGCTATAAGAAGACATTAGGTTTTCTTGCCTTTATTAGATGAGGCATTGAGTTTAAGAGCAGCAAGGTTATGTTAGAACTATATAGAATTTTGGTTAGGCCACAACTAGAGCATTGTGTGCAGTTCTCGAATTATATGAGGGATGTGATAGCATTGGAAAGAGTGCAGAGATTTATCAGGATATTGCTTGGGCTGGGAGTTTTAGTTATCAAGAGAGATTGGATCAATTGGGTTATTTTCCTTGGCACAGAGATAAAATTGTAGACAGGAAGAAACATCTCCCCTTGGTGGAGGGATCAATGACCAGAGAGCACAGTAACAGATAAGAGGTCTTGTGGCACAGAGTGTGGCATCCCTGCCTCTGAGCTAGAGAATTTGAGTGCCACCCCAGGGCTTAATGGCCAAGGAAGGTGCATTCAAAATGCAGGAGAGACTTCTGGTCAGCCATTTTTGATGTGGAGTGACGTGTAAGCCTCTGGCGACAGACCTGTTCCAGATGAAAGTCTGCCTGGTGCACCACTATGTGTAGGAAATGAAACAGATGAAGGAAAGAAAGCTCAGATTTTGAGCAAGATGGAGAATTAAGATGGCAGGCAATTGGAGCTTGGGGTCATGCTTGCAGACTGAACAGTATCTTCCACAAAGCAGTCTCCCATTCAACATTTGGTCTGTCTTATGTTGAGGAAACTTGGGGTTGCCTATTCATAAACTTTTGAAGGTGTCAGACTAAGTTGCATTTGGCATTAAGGAAGTGTATGGCATGGAATGCAAAGTCAAGAAAAATCAGGCTAAGCTCTACAAATCATTTGTTTGGCCTTAATTAGGGTGTTGCGTACAATTCTGGGCACCCCATTTAGGAGGGTTTTTCGAAAGGGCAGAGTGGAGGTTTAACCAGGATGAAGCTATGTTTGAGTGGAGAAGTTAAATTGTTTTCCTTCGAACAGAGAAGAGGAAATTTAAATGAGATGCTGAAAATTGAGGGGTTGCCATAAAGTCAGTGAAAAGAGACTGTCTTCTCTTATATGTGTGCCAGATTTCAGAGGTCATAAGTTTATCATAATTGTCAAAATAACTATAGAGGAAATTAGGATACATTGCTCCACCCAAAACATTGAAAATAGGAGCAAGGATAGGCCATTCAGCCCTTCGAGCCTGTTCCACCATTCATCATGATCATCGCTGATCATCCAACTCAATAGCGTGATTCCGCTTTCCCTTCCATAGCCTTTGACCCTCCTTCGCCCCAAGAGCTATATGTAACTCCTTCTTGACAACATACAATGTTTTGCCTCAATTGCTTTCTGTGGTAGCAAATTCCACAAGCTGACTACTCTGGGTGAAGAGATTCCTCCCCATCTCAGTCCTAGAAGATTTATCCCATATCCTCAGTCTGTGACCCAACTATTTTAGCAGCACGGTTGCACAATGGTTAGCACTATTACCTCGCAGTGCCAGGGACCCAGGTTCACTTCCGGCCTCAGGTGACTGTCTGTGTGGAGTTTGCACGTCTTCCCCGTATCTGCGTGGGTTTCCTCCAGGTGCTCCAGTTTCCTCCCACACTCCAAAGGTGTGCGGGTTAGGTGGATTGACCATGCTAAATTGTCACTTAGTGTCAGGGGGATTAGTAGGGTAAATACACGGAGTTACGGGGATAGGACCTGGGTGGGTTGTTGTCAGTGCAGGCTCAATGGGCTGAATGGCCTCTTTCTGAATTTTAGGGATTCTATGATCAAGAACATCCTTCCTTCATTTACTCTGTCTAGTCCTGTTGGAATTTTATAGGTTTCTATGCGATTTCCCCCCCTCATTCTTCTAATCTCCAACGAATATAATCCTAACCAACTCAATCTGAGCACTACTGAGAGGGGATATATCCGAGGGTTTGCCCACTGAGTCTATATGGATAGAACTGAGAAATAAGAAAGGGGAAATCACTTTGATAGGGTTGTACTATAGGCCCCAAATAGTAAGCGGGAAATTGAGGAGCAAATATATAAGGAGATTACAGATAGCTCCAAGAAATATAGGGTGGTCATAATCAGGGATTTTAACTTTCCCAACATTGATTGGGACAGCCATAGCATTAGAGGGTTGGATGGAGAGAAATTTGTTGAGTGTATTCAGGAGGAATTTCTCATTCAGTATGTGGATGGCCCAACTAGAGAGGGGGCAAAATTTGACCTCCTCTTGGGAAATAAGGAAGGGCAGGTGACAGAAGTGTTAGTGAGGGATCACTTTGGGACCAGTGACCATAATTCCATTAGTTTTAAGATAGCTATGGAGAATGATAGGTCTGGCCCAAAAGTTAAAATTCTAAATTGGGGCAAGGCCAATTTTGATGATATCAGGCAGGAACTTTCAAAAGTTAATTGGGGGAGTCTGTGGGAAGGCAAAGGGACGTCTGGTAAGTGGGAGGCTTTCAAAAGTGTGTTAACCAGAGTTCAGGGTAAGCACATTCCTCTTTGAGTGAAGGGCAAGGCTGGAGAAGAAGGGAACCCTGGATGACTCGGGATATTGAGGCCCTGGTCAAGAAGAAGGAGGAGGCACATGACATGCAAAGAACCTTGGAAGATGAACATCAATGCAAAAGAGTTATTAAGGCCTGGGATGCACAATCTACAAGGCTAGAGAAACCAGATTTCACAGTAATTTTTGAAAGGCCATTGGACATCTACTTGAAGAGATCTAATTTATCGGGTTATGGGGGAAAAGCCAGTGTATGCGACAAAATTAGACATCACTTTGTGGTGGGAGAAAGAGGAAGGATATCAGAGGTTGGTTCTTTACGCAGAGAGTGGTTGGGGTGTGGAATGGACTGCCTGCAGTGATAGTGGAGTCAGACACTTTAGGAACATTTAAGCGGTTATTGGATAGGCACATGGAGCACACCAGGATGACAGGGAGTGGGATAGCTTGATCTTGGTTTCAGATAAAGCTCGGCACAACATCGTGGGCCGAAGGGCCTGTTCTGTGCTGTACTGTTCTATGTTCTACTTTCAAAGGGTTGACATAGGTACAATGGGCTGAATGGCTTCATTCTTTCCTTAATTCTGTAATAATTCAGAATAAGCAAAAACTTTCCCAAATGATGTGAGTGCAAAGAAAAATATTTCCCTTCCTTTTTGAGAGCTGGTATAGAACTGGAAATTTCACCTTTGAGTCTACCCAGGCTGATAGGTCTTAGGTGGAACTTTGTGTGGTAAGCACTGCTCTCAAATATTCATGCAGGTCAGCATTACACTACATTGACTGGCATGAAGTTTACACCTGCAGTGATCATTGAAAATCTTGTGAGATCAATGACTGCCAAAAAAGGGATTTCAAATACATGGAGAGATTTAAGAACATAAATTAAATTGTTATTTTCAATTTTAGTAAGTTCATGAGTGAAAGTGGTCAAATGCAGCCACTAACTCGTGTCATCTTGTTTCTTAAAATAATAAAGGTAAAAATGTTAACCTGATAGGGGAAACACTTATTCTTAAACTTGTCTGAAGCAATGTGAATGACAGAGACATTGCCTAAAGTTGACACTACTGTTCATTGAATCAGAACAAAATCTCAGTGTATCATCATTTGAATTGTATGGCTTATTTGGATCTGTGAGCCTTTTCTGAATTTCTGGTACAGGTTTATTTTTAGTTGATTGTGTTGTGAAGAAGTGTATGTGTGGAGAATTCATTTTACTGTTGTTATGACTTAAAATACTTTGCTTAAACGTAACTTTCAAAAGGAAATGTGCAATAATTGAATATATTATAACAAGATAATTGAAAATAAAAGTAATTTCTGGACTTATGGGGAAAATAACAGGATCTAATCACCAACACAGACATAATGGGCTGACGGGCCTCCTTTGGGCTCCATATATATTTGTTTTGTTAAGTATTACAATGCAACAATATTGCGGTCTGTAAACAATAGTTTATGCCAATTGTTTGTGCTAATAATTCTCATTAGAATCATTGGGATCTCCCATTTAGAGTGTGTGGGCAAAGGAACAGTATTACAATGGTTAGCTTATTATATGCTGAGGTTTTTCCGATAGCCATATAAATTCAAAATTAATAACAGAACGTCATCACGTTCACACATCCCTCCATCAAACTCAGTCCATTTTCACTTCTATTAATATTTTGTTCTTAACATTAATGAAGGGGGCAGAAGAGTCACTGAAATTCCCCTTGGGGAAGATTTGGTTTCAGATTTGCTGGCTATGTTTGATGACCACCGTGCTGCTGTTATTGTTGCAAATTTTCAAATTTGGCACAGAGAATGCTTTTCAGGTTTTAACAAGTTAGTTAACCAGGCAAAGTGACTGAAAACCCATGATGTAATTCAAATAGCATATCGACTGGATTTGACAGATTCCTTGAAATATAATCTTGTTGTCACCAGGTTTATTTCAAACAAAAGTAGGAACAGCTTTTTTTAAAGGCTGAGCTCCAATTTATAGCTCAACTTTATAATTGATCATTTTAGTGGTGTGTCTGAATAAATGCTGTCCTTTCAAGTCTCACTTTTAATATCCTTGTTTCTTTTTTGCAAATAGAAAACATAAAGATCAAATTTTATGAGTAATATTTATTTGCTAATTCATATTTTATTATTGCTGGTAAATTGAAATTATGCTACAACCCACCATCTCAACAGAATGGGCAAACCATGTGCAGTAGCTGTTTTGTTGTCTTGGTGACGATATTGAATATTTATACTGTGCTCCTATTGAGGAAATGGACTGATATAAATGTTGATCCTCAGATGAACCCCCTGCTGTTTCCATGCTTAGACTACTGCACTCTGCTGGTTATTCTTATTTTAAAAATTGCTTATGTTAGGTAACAAATTGACTTGCACAATTCTGAGCCTAATGGGACATGGTTTTGAAGGTGGGACATCCTTTTATTTATCCGTTGCGATCTGACCTGGGATGATAATGTTTGATTCCTTTGCATGGAGAATGGAATAGCTTTAGATAAGCAATTGATTTAAACAGAATATTAATTCATTGGCTGTTCTTTATTTAGTGCCATGGTGCATTGAAGTGCATTCTCCCTGCAGCATGAATAAATGTTGGCCATTTAGTTTGCAGATTTTAAGTGCCTGTATTATTTAAACGTAAAGTGAAAAGGTTTTGATTTGTTCACTATCAGTGGCATCTTCATCAGATCTCACTTTCTTTTTCATTGCTCCATCTTTTCTCCTCACTGCATTGCTCCCCATTCATCCTGTCTGTGCAGTGAGTTCCTAATGCTGCCCAGAGCAAAACGCGGAAGGAGTGCAGAGTGCCTGTATACTGCCAGGTAAGTATAGCAGCCTAACAACATTCAAGAAATCTTTCTCATTCTGTAAATGAAGGTAATCTGTGAATGAGCTTTTTCTAAAACATTGCTTTAGTGTTCTTCCTGAAATAATGGTTTTCAGTTGCAAAATATGTAGTTTGCCAGACATGTTGTTATGTTATAAAAGCACATGCACTTTGTGTTTTTGCTATTTTGTCTTCCATCTTCATGATGAATCGTATTAAGCAGCAATCATTTTCATCGTTTGTATTTGTGTGCTCAACAGCTTTCGACAATACTATTAAGATATAAATTTATGAAAACAGAATTTGAGCTCAATGATCTACCCTTATCAGCTGTTAGTTTATCACAACATGCACCTGTAATCACCTTCCTAACATCGCTTTACATTTAAAGCATATACTCATAAAGTGTTAGACGTCTGCAGGTAAACCCTGATTTAAAACCCTTAATAAACACATCATGGCATACTCTTGCATTTAATTCATTGTTAATTATATCTTCATTAATACAAAATCAGCTGGACTGTGCTGAAAACTGCATTTATGTTCAAATCACAAAAAAATGATGTTAGTCTCGAAGTGTTTTTATTGAGAAGGTAATCACTTTCCCTTAATTATTTCCTTTTAAAAGCATCCAGAAGATTGATTCCCATTAAACCAAACAGCGTTTCTAAAATGTGCAAGAAAAAAATTAGATTTTCAGTCTATGTCGCAGAGTAAACCCGCATCACAGAGCCTCAATTCACAGCCTTTCCAAGCACTGCCCCTTTTATTCTCCTTTTTGGGTCTGACCTGGCTGTGTTCAATTTGTGCTCTATCTGTACAAACTAGAAATGTATCTGGAACACTGCTGGGCTGTAAAGGATCTTTATGAACATCAAGGATGATCCTGGTCAGATCCACAAAGCAGCAGATATGACTTGATCTTTCTTAGTTTACACTATTGCATTTAAGAATTGGTCCTAAGGTATTTTCTTATAATCTTATTTTGAAATTAAGTCAGGAGATTGAGTTTTAATTCTCAGACTATTACAGCTGCTTGACACCAGTGTCAACACCTAAAATAACAACCCACAATGACACCTCATATATGACACTTTTGGCAGAATCTGCCTCTCACAGATTGTTCTCTTATATTTTTAAGCCTTGAAATCCAGATACTATTTCTATGCTGCACTCCCTCCAATGTCAATATATCCTCCCAATATCAGTTTTCTTGCTGCTTTGCTGACCTCTTCCTCCGCTATAACAACGCAGCGGAATGATAAAGAGTGGCGAGAACTGGGTGTCATCAGCACCATGTGGAAGCTGGCTGCGTGTTTGCAAATGACAAGTGATGAGGAAACTGAAGCAGAGGTGACTCCAAGACTTTGAAGATGTTGGTGCAGGTTTTAGTTTAAGAGAAGCCATCTGTGGAAATGTTTTGGTGTGGTTGGTTATTTGGTAAGAGTGGAAAAGGCTGTTGAGCTGGACAATTGAGGAGAAGACTCCGAAGAGGATGGTGAAAGTTGCATAAAAGTGACTGAGGGAAGGAATTCTATACAATATCGACAACAATAATTGTACTTATATAGTACCTTTAAGGTGCCCCAGGAGCATTATCACACAAAGTTTGTCATTGGTCCATGTAAGGAGATGATCAAAGAGGTAGGTTTTAAGGAACATTTTCGAAGGAGGAAAGGTTTCAAAAGAAAATTTCAGATCTTGGGGCCGAGGCCATGAAAGCATGACCATCAATGATAGAGCAATAATGCTCACAGGGTTATAGTTGAAGGAGCACTGATATTTCAGAGTGGGGCTAGAGGAGATTACAAAAATAAGGAGGGACAAGGCCATGCAGAGAACTGAAAGCAAGAATGAGAATCTTTAAATTGACCTATTGTTTAACCAAGAACCAACGTAGGCCAGGGATAGGGTATATTTGGTATGATTCGGGTCTTGGGCAACAAAGTTTCAGATGATGGAAAGTCGGGCTAAATGTTGGAATAGTCAACTAGCATCAGGATAGTCAACGATGGAATCAGGGGAACAGGTGGTACTTGAGGCGAGCTTTCAGTGGGCATTACAATATACAGTTTACATTAGGGACTTTCCTTGTTATTGTCCCTGATATTGATTAATTAGTATTGGAGAGTAATGTTAAGCTTTTGATGGTGAATGGGGCCCACATCGATGAACCTAGGATGATATCTCAGCTTGACCCAAAATCTGCAAAGGTGGGTGGAAATTTACACAACGCTTTGAGTTTTCAAAATTTATCCTACAAAATACGCTGCTAGTTCTTCATACCTCGCCTGTCTCTGGGTCTGTGCCCTCCAGTCTATTTCCGCTAAATAAATCATTCATATCCACTTCATTTACAATGGTCTTTTCCATGGCTGAGGACCTCCACTGATGTTGAATCATTCTGCCTTGTGTGGGACCCAACAAAAGGGCAGTAAATATGTTGATTTGACTCTTGAAACTTGCTTCCTTGGTTTATTCCCCCTCTCTCTCCCTCATGACATTACAACGTAATTTGAATATCCTGGCTATTTCAAATCTGACTTGTTCTCTTTCTATATCTTTCATAATGTCCTTCTGTCTCATAGAATCCTGCAGTGCAGAAGGAGGCCATTCAGCCCATAGAGTCTGCACCGACCCTCTAACGGAACGTCTTATTCAGGCTCTATCCCCGTAACCACACATATTTATCCCATTAATCCCCAACACATATTCATAGAATCATAGAATCCCTACATCGCAGAAGGAGGCCAAACAGCCCATAGAGTCTGCACTGACTCTCTCTCCCACCCAGGTTCAATTCCTGCAACCACAAGTATTTATGCTGCTAATCCTCTTAACCTACACATCTTGGGACACGAAGGGGCAATTTAGCATGGCCAATACTGCAAACCCGCACATGTTTGGTCTGTGGGAGGAAACCGGAGCACCCAGAGGTAACCAAGGCAGACATGGGGAGAATGTGCAAACTCCACAGTCACCCAAGGCCAGAATTGAACCCAGATCCTTGGCGCTGAGAGGCAGCAGTACTAATCATAACATAGAACAGTACAGCACAATAGAGTCCCTTCAGCCCACGATGTTGTGCCGAACCTTTTCCAAAACCAAGATCAAGCTATCCCAATCCCTATCATTCTAGTGTGCTCCATGTGCCGATCCAATAACCGCTTGAAAGTTCCTAAAGTGTCCGACTCCACTATCACGGCAGGCAGTCCATTCCACACCCCAACCACTCTCTGAGTAAAGAACCTACCTCGTACATCCTTCCTATATCTTCCACCACGAACCTTATAGTTATGCCCCCTAGTAACAGCGACATCCACCCGAGGAAATAGTCTCTGAACGTCCACTCTATCTATCCCCCTCATCATCTTATAAACTTCTATTAAGTCGCCTCTCATCCTCCTCCGCTCTAAAGAGAAAAGCCCTAGCTCCCTCAACCTTTCCTCATAAGGCCTACCCTCCAAACCAGGCAGCATCCTGGTAAATCTCCTTTGCACTTTTTCCAGTGCTTCCACATCCTTCTTATAGTGAGGTGACCAGAACGGCACACAATATTCCAAATGTGGTCTCACCAAGGTCCTGTACAGTTGCAGCATAACCCCACGGCTCTTAAACTCAAACCCCCTGTTAATAAACGCTAACACACTATAGGCCTTCTTCACGGCTCTATCCACTTGAGTGGCAACTTTCAGAGATCTGTGGATATGAACCTCAAGATCTCTCTGTTCCTCCACATTCCTCAGAACCCTACCTTTGACCCTGTAATCCGCATTCAAATTTGTCCTACCAAAATGAATCACCTCGCACTTATCAGGGTTAAACTCCATCTGCCATTTTTTGGCCTAGCTCTGCATCCTATCAATGTCCCTTTCCAGCCTACAACAGCCCTCCACCTCATCCACTACTCCGCCAATCTTGGTGTCATCCGCAAATTTACTGATCCACCCTTCAGCCCCCTCCTCTAAATCATTTATAAAAATCACAAATAGCAGAGAACCCAGCACTGATCCTTGTGGTACACCGCTGGTAACTGGTCTCCAGTCTGAAAATTTTCCATCCACCACCACGCTCTGTCTTCTATGAGATAGCCAGTTACTTATCCAATTGGCCAAATTTCCCTCTATCCCACACCTCCTTACTTTCTTCATGAGCCGACCATGGGGGACCTTATCAAACGCCTTACTAAAATCCATGTGTATGACATCAACTGCTCTCCCTTCATCGACACACTTAGTTACCTCCTCAAAGAATGCAATCAAATTTGTGAGGCAAGACTTATCCTTCACAAATCCGTGTTGACTATCCCAGATTAAGCTGCATCTTTCCAAATGGTCATAAATCCTATCCCTCAGGACCTTTTCCATTAACTTACCGACCACCGAAGTAAGACTAACCGACCTATAATTACCAGGGTCATTCCTATTTCCTTTCTTGAGCAGAGGAACAACATTCGCCACTCTCCAGTCCTCTGGCACTATCCCCATGGACAGTGAGGACCCAAAGATCAAAGCATAAACAGCTAGGCTGCTATCTCATCCCTTGCCTCCCAAAGAATCCTAGGATATATCTCATCTGGCCCAGGGGACTTATCGACCTTCAGGTTTTTCAAAATTGCTAATACATCTTCCCTCAGAACATCTGCCTCCTCCAGCCTATCAGCCTGTATCACACTCCCATCCTCAAAAACACGGCCTCTCTCCTTGGTGAACACTGAAGAAAAGTATTCATTCATCGCCTCTCCTATCTCTTCTGACTCCATGCACAAGTTCCCACTACTGTCCTTGACCGGCCCTAACCTCACCCTGGTCATTCTTTTATTCCTCACATAAGAGTAAAAAGCCTTCGGGTTTTCCTTGATCCAACCCGCCAAGGACTTCTCATGCCCCCTCCGAGCTCTCCTAGACCCTTTTTTTCAGCTCATTCCTTGCTAACTTGTTACCCTCAATGGACCCAACTGAACTTTGTTTTCTCATCCTTACATACGCTTCCTTCTTCCTCTTGACAAGACATTCAACCTCTTTTGTGAACCATGGTTCCCTCGCTCGGCCATTTCCTCCCTGCCTGACAGGGACATACCTATCAAGGACACACAGTATTTGTTCCTTGAACAAGCTCCACTTTTCATTTGTGCCTTTCCCTGACAGTTTCTGTTCCCATCACTGTGGATAATGTTTTAGATATTTCTAACAACCATGACTCGCCTTATGTTCACACGTGTCCCACACTTTTTCTGTTCTGAGGCAATTTTCACTGATTTTAACTGAATATCTGAGGTAAATTGCTTTGGTTTTTCCATGACTGAGATTACTAACAAGTGGAAGACCTTGCCAACAGCTGCAGTGTCAACAGAAACAACCCCGACCCCTGTACTACTGTGACTTCGCTAACCTTTGTAAACTATGTCAAGAGACATTCGCCTAATTTCCTGAAAAGAGAGCATTGTTAAACAAGTGCATTTTATTGTATGCCTGTACCATGCCCCAATTTGCATCTACATTTTAAGCATGATTTCGATTAGCATATACAGTAGAACTATTATTAATTCATGTCTATAAGGAAATATTTTTCACCCGTTCTTAAATCATCCTTTCCTATCAGAATGTTGCTGACTGAGAAGGAGACAAACCAAAGCAAATATGTCGTCAAGCAATTGTAGTATCTGCTACAGAGGTTACTCTTTCTCTTCAGCTCCAAGTAGGCTGGAACAATCAGATTAAACTGCCAACATTGCTTTGCCACATTGTAGCTCTTGGTTTATCTGTAATACTTCCTTGGGGTTTCCTTATGTAAATGTCATGAGTCAATATTTTATTAATTTTATTCTTGTTGCTAAGTTCTCCATCCAAGCTGCATGTATTAAGGAGAAAAATAGAGTCGGGGAGACGATTTTCTGGCCTCACTGTGCCGATTCTGGAAAATAGCTCCATGCAGCGCCAAACGGTTTGCGTCCCAGTCCCTTTCTACTGGTGCAAACTGGATCATCTCCAGAAAGGTTGATTAGCATATTGAAAGTAGCATTTAAGTATGCTTAGCCTAGTTGACGCCGGATTATCCGAGTTCCCGGGACCTTCTGACTCTCAGGCAAGCCTGGCGAGAATCATTACTGGTCTCCACCAGTAGAGACCAGGCATGATGGCCACACTGAGGGGCTCAGAGGCCATTGAAGCCCCTGGGTAGTCAGGAGACGTGGCTGGGAAGTGTCCACCTGGCACCCTGGCAGTGGCAGTTGGGCACTGCCAGTATGGCAGGGCAGTATCAAGGAGGTGGGGCCTGAGTGGGGGCTATGATCTATGTTCTATGATGGAGGAGCTATGACACGGGGTCGTGAGGGCACCAAACACATTTTATATAGAACAAAGAAAATTACAGCACAGGAACAGGCTGTTCAGCCCTCCAAGCCTGCACTGACCATGCTGCCCGACTGAACTAAAACCCCCTACTCTTCCGGGGACCATATCCCTCTATTCCCATCCCTATTCATGTATTTGTCAAGACGCCCCTCAAAAGTCACTATCATATCTGCTTCCACTACCTCCACTTGAAGAACAATATTCCCAATCTGATCGGGATATTTCACCAGGAACAATATTCCCAATTTGATCGGGATATTTTGCCAGGAATACTATTCCCATTCTGATTAGATATTTCACCAGGATCAATATTCCCATTCTGGTTTTGTGATAAAATGTATTGCATTCTGCTTGCAACAATCCAAACTTCTCTTCTATTCCTCTTGATAAAGGAATTATCGAATCGCTCACAAGAGGAACTTACTGAACTCACATTGTTCTCGATTTTGTTACATGTTTGATAGGGTTTTTGTTTCTCTTTACACTTTCTGTTTGTTTCTGTCCATTGCTATATTCTATCTGCACCAGAAGCTCAATTAACAACAGTAAAACTTTGCCACCCAAGATGCCATTACTAGTAAATGGTTTTCACCAGGATATATACAGGTAAGAAGTTCAGATCACAAATTGCTCTGAGACAGAGGAAAGGAATAAATAAACAATGGTTGGTTTATTGTTATTCATGTTAATTCAGCCTAACCTTGTCAATTCCAGATATAATAATTCCAGATATACTAATAGTTCTGGACATATCCTGTGAAGGGAAAAGGAAAATTATCGGAAGCTCCTTAGAAGGCGAAATATATTGAGATTAAATTGAATCAACAAAAGGAGATGTATGATAAATTGGGTCCATAATACAACAGGAAAACAAGCAGCAAGGAAAGGCAAAGGACAGTTGAATCAGGAAATAAAAGGGACAAAGAGAGTGCATGGCAAAAAATGAACAAATAACAAGAAAAAAATATATATATTTATATATCTTTGTAAATATATAATTACTTAGAGGATAGTTAAGGGAAAGGTGTGGAGCCATTTAAGGACCAAAGATGAGATAAAACTATAGAGACAGAGCACGTGACGAAGTTAATAAATGAGCATTTTGCATTCCAGAAATCAAAATAAATCTAAGAATCATAGAATCTACAGTGCAGAAGGAGGCCATTCAACCCATCGAGTCTGTACCGACAACAATCCCACCCAGGTCCTATCCCCATAACACCACATTTACCCTCCTAGTCCCCCTGACACTATCATGGCCAATCAACCTCATCCGCATATTTTCGGAGTGTGGGAGGAAACCGGAGCACCCGCAGGAAATCCGTGCAGACACAGGGAGAACATGTAAATTCCACACAGACAGTGACCCGACAGTGGAATCGAACCCAGGTCCCTGGCATTGTGAGGCAGCAGTGCTAACCACTTTGCCACCATGCTCCCTGATCTAAGGATCTCATTGCAAAGGAACAGGTAGTATAGAAATTAAATGGGATAAAAATAAATGAGGAAAAACTTTTTCATGCAATTTACACTGCAATGTCTTAAAGTGGTTGAGGCATATTCAATGGTGCCTTTCAAAAAACAATGCCAGGGGAACAGGTGTGGGTGTGAGACAAGGCTTTGAGAGAAAGGGGTTGGGAGGCAGTTGTGGTTAGAGTCAAGCCTGGCAGCAAAGCATAAGCAGCCAAAGAGGCAGCCAAGCGCCAAGTTGGGCTGGTTTGCAGACCACTCAGTTCTGTGGGACTTCCTCTCGGTTGTATTAAAGGTTGATGGGCCTTTTAGCACTCCCCCCTCACGTGCCCCCACGCTGCCCAACCACTCCCCATGGCTATTTCTGGCCCATACCCACACCCTTTGCCTCCTTGTCAGTTCATGGGGAGCACAAAAGGGATATGAGGTCCTGGCTAAGATCTCTTGAACTTACCGTTAAAAAGGTTACTGAATCAAGATTTTGGTTCATGGCACCTCGGAGAGGCAGTGAACTATCAATCATCCAGAAGCTAGAGCAACTCTAAGGGGGTCGGACAGGCGTTTTTGCGGAGGCAGGCGGGAGTCTCAGATGGTGGTCTGTCTCCCTGGGGCCGGGATCCAGGATGTCGCTGGTCGACTCCCAGAAATCCTGAGGGGGGAGGGTGAGGAGCCAGAGGTAGCGGTACACATTGGTACCGCTGATGTGGGAAGGAAGGGGGAAGGGGTCATGAAAAGAGAGTATAGGGAATTCGGGAGACAGCTGAGAAGGAGGAAAGCAAAGGTAGTAATCTCAGGATTGCTGCCTGTGCCACGGGAGGGTGAGGACAGGAATGGAGTGAGGTGGAGGATGAATGTGTGGCTGAGGGACTGGTGCAGGGGGCAGGGATTCAGGTTCCTGGACCATTGGGACCTCTTTAGGGGCAGGTGTGACCTGTACACACAAAACGGGTGGCACTTGAATCCCAGGGGGACCAATATCCTGGCGGCAAGGTTGGCTAAGGCTACTGGGATTCAGATGTTTCAGGAAGGACAGGGAGGGAGGCAAGAGAGGGGGTGGAGTGGCACTGCTGATCAGGGATAGTGTCACAGCTGTAGGGAAGGTGTATGCTGTGGAGGGATTGTCCACAGAGTCTCTGTGGGTGGAAGTTCGGAGTGGGAAGGGGTCGATCGCTTCGCTGGGAGTTTTCTATAGGTCGCCCAATAGTAACAGGGAGGTGGAGGAGCAGATAGGGAAACAGATCCTGGAGAGATGCAGTAATAGCAGGGTTGTTGTGATGGGAGACTTTAATTTCCCAAACATAGATTGGAATATCCCTAGGGTAAGGGGATTGGATGGAGAGGAGTTCGTTAGGTGTGTTCAGGAGGGTTTCCTAACACAGCATGTGGACAAGCCTACAAGAGGAGAGGCTGTACTTGATCTGATACTGACCAATGAACCTGGACAGGTGTCAGATCTCTCAGTGGGAGAGCATCTTGGGGATAGTGATCATAACTCTATCTCCTTTATGCTTGCATTGGAAAAAGAGAGGATCAGGCAAGCTAGGAAAGCGTTTAAATGGAGTAAGGGGAAATATGAAGACATAAGGCAGCAAATTAGAGGAGTAAATTGGAAGGAGGTATTCTCGGGGAAATGTACTGAAGAGAGGTGGCAGTTTTTCAAGGAATGTCTGTCTAGAGTTCTACAGGACAACATTCCGAGCAGACAGGGAGGAGTTGGACGGTTAAAGGAACCGTGGTGCACGAAAGCTGTGCGGGACCTAGTCGTGAAGAAAAGGAAAGCGTACAAAAGGTTCAGAGAGCTTGGCGAAGATAGCGATCTAGATGAGTATACGGCTTGTAGGAAGGGACAAAGAACAAAGAACAATACAGCACAGGAACAGGCCCTTCGGCCCTCCAAGCCCGCACCGATCCCCGGTCCAGGATTGAATCCTGAATCCAGGATCCCCGCCCAATTTTCCAGCCTATCTCCATACCAATATCCTATCCACCGAGCTGTCCCTCACAGCTACGATGCTTTGTTCATTACAACCTATTAACTCACCCCCACCCCCCTATTCCAGACCATGTGATCCCCAGGGAGAGGCGAAAACCCAGAGTGAAAAACCCCAGGGCCAATATGGGGAAAAAAAAAATCTGGGAAATTCCTCTCCGACCCCCTGAGGCGATCGAAACGAGTCCAGGAGATCACAATGGCCCTGATCGGAAAATGCTTCCCAACCCTAGTCATTTCCACTTCCATGAACACCATATGAATTCCCTGCCCCCGAGACAGGTTCCCAACTATCCGCAGTCTCGCTCTGTACTGGCACCAGCAAGATGATCATAGAATGAAGCCTTGAAACGAGAAACAAGGAACAATTAGCCCGCGCCGCTCCCTGGTCCAAACTAGACCACTCTTTTATATCCCTCCATTCCCACTCCGGTCATATAGCTGTCTAGATAAGTCTTAAACATTTCCAGTGTGTCCGCCTCCACCACCTTGCCCGGCAACACATTCCAGGCCCCCACGACCCTCTGTGTGAAATATGTCCTTCTGATATCTGTGTTAAACCTCCCCCCCTTCAAAGAACAAAGAACAAAGAACAGTACAGCACAGGAAACAGGCCTTCGGCCCTCCAAGCCTGTGCCGCTCCTTGGTCCAACTAGACCAATCGTTTGTATCCCTCCATTCCCAGGCTGCTCATGTGACTATCCAGGTAAGTCTTAAACGATGTCAGCGTGCCTGCCTCCACCACCCTACTTGGCAGCGCATTCCAGGCCCCCACCACCCTCTGTGTAAAAAACGTCCCTCTGATGTCTGAGTTATACTTCGCCCCTCTCAGCTTGAGCCCGTGACCCCTCGTGATCGTCACCTCCGACCTGGGAAAAAGCTTCCCACTGTTCACCCTATCTATACCCTTCATAATCTTGTATACCTCTATTAGATCTCCCCTCATTCTCCGTCTTTCCAAGGAGAACAACCCCAGTCTACCCAATCTCTCCTCATAGCTAAGACCCTCCATACCAGGCAACATCCTGGTAAACCTTCTCTGCACTCTCTCCAATGCCTCCACGTCCTTCTGGTAGTGCGGCGACCAGAACTGGATGCAGTACTCCAAATGCGGCCTAACCAGCGTTCTATACAGCTGCATCATCAGACTCCAGCTTTTATACTCTATACCCCGTCCTATAAAGGCAAGCATACCATATGCCTTCTTCACCACCTTCTCCACCTGTGTTGCCACCTTCAAGGATTTGTGGACTTGCACACCTAGGTCCCTCTGTGTTTCTATGCTCCTGATGACTCTGCCATTTATTGCATAACTCCTCCCTACATTATTTCTTCCAAAATGCATCACTTCGCATTTATCCGGATTAAATTCCATCTGCCACCTCTCCGCCCAATTTTCCAGCCTATCTATATCCTGCTGTATTGCCCGACAATGCTCTTCGCTATCCGCAATTCCAGCCATCTTTGTGTCATCCGCAAACTTGCTGATTACACCAGTTACACCTTCTTCCAAATCATTTATATATATCACAAATAGCAGAGGTCCCAGTACAGAGCCCTGCGGAACACCACTGGTCACAGACCTCCAGCCGGAAAAAGACCCCTCGACCACTACCCTCTGTCTCCTATGGCCAAGCCAGTTCTCCACCCATCGAGCCACTTCTCCTTGTATCCCATGAGCCTTAACCTTCTTAACCAACCTGCCATGTGGGACTTTGTCAAATGCCTTACTGAAATCCATATAGACGACATCCACGGCCCTTCCTTCATCAACCGTTTTTGTCACTTCCTCAAAAAACTCCACCAAATTTGTAAGGCACGACCTCCCTCTTACAAAACCATGCTGTCTGTCTCGAATGAGATTGTTCCGTTCTAAATGCACATACATCCTGTCTCTAAGAATCCTCTCCAACACCTTCCCTACCACGGACGTCAAGCTCACCGGCCTATAATTTCCTGGGTTATCCCTGCTACCCTTCTTAAACAACGGGACCACATTCGCTATCCTCCAATCCTCAGGGACCTCACCCGTGTCCAAAGAAGCGACAAAGATTTCCGTCAGAGGCCCAGCAATTTCCTCTCTCGTCTCCCTGAGCAGTCGAGGATAGATGCCATCAGGCCCTGGGGCTTTGTCAGTTTTAATGTTCCCTAAAAAACCTAACACTTCCTCTCTCGTAATGGAGATTTTCTCTAACGGGTCAACACCTCCCTCCGAGACACTCCCGGTTAACACGCCCCTCTCCTTCGTGAATACCGATGCAAAGTATTCATTTAGGATCTCCCCTATTCCCTTGGGTTCTAAGCATAATTCCCCTCCTTTGTCCCTGAGAGGTCCGATTTTCTCCCTGACAACTCTTTTGTTCCTAACGTATGAATAGAATGCCTTAGGATTCTCCTTAATCCTGCCTGCCAAGAACATCTCGTGCCCTCTTTTTGCCCTTCTAACTCCCCGTTTGAGATCTTTCCTACTCTCTCTGTATTCCTCCAGAGCTCCATCTGTTTTCAGTTCCCTGGACTTAACGTACGCCTCCCTTTTCATTTTAATCAGATCCTCAATTTCCCTGGTTATCCACGGCTCTCGAATCCTACCTTTCCTATCTTTCCTTTTTACAGGCACATGCCTATCCTGCAGCCTTATCAATAGTTCCTTAAAAGACTCCCACATGCCAGACGCGGACTTACCCTCGAACATCCTCTCCCAATCAACATCCACCAATTCCTGCCTAATCCGGCTATAGTCAGCCTTCCCCCAATTTAGCACCCTGCCCGTAGGACAGCACTCATCCTTGTCCATTACTATCCTAAAGTTAACAGAGTTGTGGTCACTATTTGCCACATGTTCCCCTACCGAAACTTTGACGACCTGACCGGGCTCATTTCCCAGAACTAGGTCCAGTATAGCCCCCTCTCTAGTCGGGCTATCTACATACTGTTCCAAAGAACCTTCCAGTACGCATTTTACAAATTCCTCCCCGTCCGGTCCCCCAGCTCTAAGCACTTTCCAGTCTGTGCCAGGGAAATTAAAGTCCCCCACTACAACAACCCTATGTTTTCTGCACCTATCCAGAATCTCCTGACATATCCTTTCCTCCACTTCCCGTGGGCTGTTGGGTGGTCTGTAGTACACCCCCAGCATAGTGACTGCACCCTTCCTGTTTCTGAGTTCCACCCACAGCGACTCAGTACATGACCCCTCTAAGTTGTCTACCCTCTGCACCGCGGTAATATGCTCCTTAACTAATATCGCTACTCCCCCACCTTTTTTAGCCCCTCCTCTGTCTCGCCTAAAACACTGATACCCCGGAATATTCAGCTGCCAGTCCTGTCCTTTTAACCAAGTTTCCGTCACCGCAACCACATCCAAATTCCGCACAAGCATTAAGGCCCTAAGTTCGTCTGTTTTACCCGTTACACTCCTCGCATTGAAGCAGATGCACTCCAGACCTCCAGGCCCAGTCAGGTCCTCCTCCTCCAGAGTGCTCCTCTTCTTAGCTAGCCTTGCCCTGGCCCCCAGCTCGACCCCAGCCTCAGTATTTACTGACCTCCTGTTTTGTTCCCCACCCCCCTGCCACACTAGTTTAAATCCTGCCGAAACACTCGAGCAAAACTCCCAGCCAGGATATTTGCTCCCTTCCAGTTAAGGTGTAACCCATCCTTTCTGTACAGTTGCCATCCTGACTTGAAGATTTCCCAGTTATCTATGAATTTAAAACCCTCCCTCTTGCACCAGTCCTTTAGCCACGCGTTCAACTGTAGAATCTCCCTGTTCCGAGCCTCACTTGCACTAGACACCGGGAGCAGTCCAGAGATTGCTACACTGGAGGTCTTACTTTTTAGCCTAGCACCCAACTCCCTGAATTTCTCTCGTATGACCCCCCTGCTCTTCCTACCTACATCATTTCCCCCAATGTGTACAATCACATCCGTTTGACTACCTTCCTTTTTAAATATGCTTCCTACCCTCTCGGAGACATCCAGTACCCCGGCACCAGGGAGGCAGACTACCATCCTGGATTCTCGTTCAGTCCCACAGAAGCGCCTGTCCGTGTCTCTAACTATTGCGTCCCCCACAACTATCGCTCTCCTAAACCCCTTCTTTCCCTTCCGGACCCCTGAGCCTGTCCCCGTGGAGGCGATCTGGTCCTCGTGGCTTACCCCTGGAGGGTCATCCCCCTCCACAGAATCCAAAACAATATACCTATTGTGGAGGGGGACAACCACAGGGGATCCCTCCACAGACTGCTCACTCCCTTCCCTTCTCCCATCTGTTGCCCATCCCTTTCTCTTATGGGAGACTGCCACTGGGGTGCTTTCTGGCACATCACCCTTCTGACTATTACCCCTCCTAACCGTGACCCACGTGTCTTCCTTCCGAGACCCTGGTGTCACTACCTGACTATAACTTTTATCTATGACTCTCTCATTTTCCCTAACTAAACTGAGTTCATCGAGCCTCAGCTCCAGCTCCCTTACACGATCCTTCAGGAGATGCAGTTCCACACATCTGGCACAGATATGGACTTCCGGGAGGCAAGTTGTCTCCAGGAACTCCCACATCCCACACCGAATGCAGTATACTGGCCTCCCACTCATACCAGCCATGTCCTTTTTAGTTTTGGGGATAAAACAAAAAGGGGGTGTAACCGAAGAAAAACAAAAACAAACAAACAACCTTCCTCGCCGAAGCCCTGTGAGCCAAAGCCCTTTTAGCTCTCACTCTGTCCCCTGCTCACTCCACTGCCCGCTAACGACGCTGCCCGCTCAAAGGTGCGGCCTACTTTTAAACCCTCCAAAATCTTCCCAGGCTGCTGCTGGGCCTATTTCCTGTTTAGAAAAAAAAACCTCCGATTTTTTTCACTAATTGAACTGAAAAATAATTAAATTAATTAATTACTCTACTGCAGCCCGAGCAGCACTCCCACAGTGAGACACCAACTGTCACACTCTAAAGAAGGAAATTAGGAGAGCCAGAAGGGGTCACGAGAAGGCCTTGGCAGGTAGAATTAAGGAAAACCCTAAGGCGTTCTATAAATATGTGAAAAGTAAAAGGATAAGACATGAAGGAATAGGGCCTATAAAAGGTGAAGGTGGGAAAATCTGTACGGAACCAGTAGAAATGGCAGAGGTGCTTAATGAGTATTTTGCCTCGGTTTTCACAGAGGAGAAGGACCTGGGTGGATGTACTTCGGGCTTGCAGTGGACTGAAAAGATTGAGTATGTGGAATTTAAGAAAGAGGTTGTGCTGGAATCTGTGCTGGAATTGTGATGAAATTACCGACCGGTGAGTCTAACCTCAGTGGTTGGTAAGCTGATGGAGAAGATCCTGAGGGACAAGATTTATGAGCATTCAGAGAGGTTTAGTATGTTCAAGAATACTCAGCATGGCTTTGTCAAAGGCAGATCGTGCCTTACGAGCCTGGTGGAGTTCTTCAAAAATGTGACTAAACACATTGACGAAGGGAAAGCGGTAGATGTGGTTTATATGGATTTTAGCAAGGCGTTCGATAAAGTCCCCCATGCAAGACTTCTAGAAAATGTGAGAGGGCATGGGATCCAAGGGGCTGCTGCCCGGTGGATCCAGAACTGGCTTTCCCAAAGGAGGCAGAGATGGGTCTTTTTCTAAATGGAGGTCAGTCACCAGTGGTGTGCCCCAGAGATCTGTTCTGGGACCCTTGCTGTTTGTCATTTTCATAAATGACCTGGATGAGGAAGTGGAGGGATGGGTTGGTAAGTTTGCCGACGACACAAAGGTTGGTGGGGTTGTGGATAGTCTGGAGGGATGTCAGAAGTTACAGAGGGACATAGATAGGATGCAAGGCTGGGCGGAGAAGTGGCAGATGGACTTCAACCCAGATAAATGTGTAGTGGTCCATTTTGGCAGGTCAAATGGGATGAAGGAGTACAATATAAAGGGAAAGACTCTTAGTACTGTAGAGGATCAGAAGGACCTTGGGGTCTGGGTCCATAGGACTCTAAAATCGGCCCCGCAGGTGGAGGAGGTGGTTAAGAAGGCGTATGGTGTGCTGGGAATAATGATGCAGCTATATAAGACCCTCGTCAGACCCCACTTGGAGTACTGTGCTCAGTTCTGGTCACCTCATTACAGGAAGGATGTGGAAAAGATTGAAAGGGTGCAGAGGCGATTTACAAGAATGTTGCCTGGATTGAGTGGCATGCCTTATGAGGATAGGCTGAGGGAGCTCGGTCTTTTCTCCTTGGAGAGACGTAGGATGAGAGGAGACCTAATAGAGGTATATAAGATGTTGAGAGGTATAGATCGGGTGGACTCTCAGAGGCTTTTTCTCAGAGTGGAAATGGCTGCTACGAGAGGACACAGGTTTATAGAACAGTACAGCACAGAACAGGCCCTTCGGCCCACGATGTTGTGCCGAGCTTTATCTGAAACCAAGATCAAGCTATCCCACTCCCTATCATCCTGGTGTACTCCATGTGCCTATCCAATAACCGCTTAAAGGTTTAAAGTGCTGGGGGGTAGGTACAGGGGAGATGTTAGGGGGAAGTTTTTCACTCAGAGGGTGGTGGGCGAGTGGAATCGGCTGCCGTCAGTGGTGATAGAGGCAAACTCAATAGGGTCTTTTAAGAGACTCCTGGATGAATACATGGGACTTAATAGGATGGAGGGTTATAGGTAAGCCTAAAAGGTAGGGATATGTTCGGCATGTGGGGCCGAAGGGCCTGTTTTGTGCTGTAGTTTTTCTATGTTTCTAACTCCACAAAAATTGCAGGGGGCAGGAAATGCCTCTCCCTGCCTTGGGCCAGCCAGATCTGGAATGCAAGACCAAGCTCAATACCCAAACACTTGTCACACTCCAGCAAAGATTAGGGGGTGGGAATCTCAGAATTGGGTCCTGCCCATCATTTTTAAATAGCTCATGAACCTTTCCGACTCTGAAAATCCAGGCTTATGAATTTAATTTAGGCATCTCTCATACTAGCTTATGGGTCTGTGGATCTGGAGGATCTGCAGACCCTTAAGTTAGTATGAGAGGTGGATACTTTTCAGTGTCTCACTATTTATTGTGTATTCTCTTGTTAGTCTTCCTCAAATGTTTTACCTCACACTTCTCCAGATAAAACTCAATTTGTTTTTTTCTGCACAATTTATAATTCAAAGAACAATACAGCTCAGGAACAGGCCCTTCGGCCCTCCAAGGCTGCGCCGCTCATGTGCCCACTAGAACATTATTTTGTATCCCTCTATTCCCAGTCTGTTCATGTGGCTATCTAGATAAGTCTTAAACGATCCCAGTGTGTCCACCTCAATCACCTTGCTTGGCAGCGCATTCCAGGCCCCCACCACCCTCTGTGTAAAATACGTCCCCCTGACATCTGTGTTGAACCTTGCCCCCCCTCACCTTGAACCCGTGACTCCTTGTGTTTGTCACCTCTGACCTGGGAAAAAGCTTCCCACTGTTCACCCTATCTATGCCCTTCATAATTTTATACACCTCTATTAGGTCGGCCCTCATCCTCCGTCGTTCCAGGGAGAACAACCCCAGTTTACCCAATCTCTCCTCATAACTAAGCCCCTCCATACCAGGCAACATCCTGGTAAACCTTTTCTGTACTCTCTCCAAAGCCTCCATGTCCTTCTGGTAGTGTGGCGACCAGAACTGGACGCAGTATTCCAAATGTGGCCGAACCAACGTTCTATACAGCTGCAACATCATATGCCAACTTTTATATTCTATGCCCCGTCCAATAAAGGCAAGCATGCCATATGCCTTCTTCACCACCCCCTCCACCTGTGCTGCCACCTTTAAGGATCTGTGGACTTGTACACCCAGGTCCCTCTGTGTGTCTATACTCCTGATGGTTCTGCCATTTATTGTATAGCTCCCCCTTACATTAGATCTACCGAAATGCATCACTTCGCATTTATCTGGATTAAATTCCATCTGCCATTTCATAAGAACATAAGAAATAGGAGCAGGAGTAGGCCATCTAGCCCCTCGAGCCTGCCCCGCCATTCAACAAGATCATGGCTGATCTGAAGCGAATCAGTTCTACTTACCCGCCTGCTCCCCATATCCCCTAATTCCCTTATCGATCAGAAAACTATCTACCCGTGATTTAAACATATTCAACGAGGAAGCCTCCACCACTTCAATGGGCAGAGAATTCCAGAGATTCACTACCCTCTGAGAGAAGAAGTTCCCCCTCAACTCTGTTCTGAACCGGCCCCCCCTTATTTTGAGGCTGTGCCCTCTAGTTCTGGTTTCCCTTCTAAGTGGAAAGAATCTCTCCACCTCTACCCTATCCAGCCCCTTCATTATCTTATATGTCTCTATAAGATCACCCCTCATCCTTCTAAACTCCAACGAGTACAGACCCAATCTGTTCAATCTCTCCTCATAAGCTACACCCGTCATCTCCAGTATCAACCTGGTGAATCTTCTCTGCACTCCCTCCAAGGCCAATATATCGTTTCGCAAATAAGGGGACCAAAACTGCACACAGTACTCCAGTTGCGGCCTCACCAGTGCCTTGTACAGTTGCAGCAAGACCTCCCTGCTTTTATATTCTATCCCCCTCGCGATGAAGGCCAACATTCCATTCGCCTTCTTGATCACCTGCTGCACCTGCAGACTGAGTTTTTGCGATTCGTGCACAAGGACCCCCAGGTCCCTCTGCACAGTCGCACGATGTAATTTTTCTCCATTTAAATAATATTCCAATTTACTATTATTTCTTCCAAAGCGAATAACCTCACATTTGCTAACGTTATATTCCATCTGCCAGATCCTCACCCACTCGCTCAGCCTATCCAAATCTCTCTGCAGACTTTCTGCGTCCTCCACGCAATTCGCTTTCCCACTCACCTTCGTGTCACCAGCAAACTTGAATACCCTAGATTCAGTTCCCTCCTCCAGATCATCTATTTCTCCGCCCAATGTTCCAGCCTATCTATATCCTGCTGTATTCTCTGACAATGTTCATCACTATCCGCAACTCCAGCAATCTTTGTGTCGTCCACAAACTTACTAATCAGACCAGCTACATCTTCCTCCAAATCATTTATATATATCACAAACAGCAGAGGTCCCAGTACAGAGCTCTGTGGAACACCACTCGTCATGATGTGGAGATACCGGCGTTTGGACTGGGGTAAACACAGTAAGGAGTCTAACAACACCAGGTTAAAGTCCAACAGGTTTATTTGGTAGCAAACGGCTACCAAATAAACCTGTTGGACTTTAACCTGTTGTTGTTAGACTCCTTACTGTGAACACCACTAGTCACAGACCTCCAACCGGAAAAATACCCCTCCACTGCTCCCCTCTGTCTTCTATGGCTAAGATGTGGAGATGGCTAAGCCAGTTCTGGCTAAGCCAGTTCTCCACCCATCTAGCTAGCTCACCTTTTATCCCATGAGATTTAACCTATTGCACCAACCTGCCATGAGGGACCTTGTCAAATGCTTTACTAAAATTCATATAGACGACATCCATGGTCCTTCCCCCGTCAATCGTTTTTGTCACCGCCTCAAAAAACTCAACCAAATTTGTGAGGCATGACCTCCCTCGTACAAAACCATGCTGTCTATCGCTAATTAGATTATTCAGTTCTAAATGCGCATATATCCTATCTCTAAGAATCTTCTCCAACAACTTCCCTACCACGGACGTCAAGCTCACCGGCCTATAATTACCTGGGTTATCCTTGCTACCCTTCTTAAATAACGGGACCACGTTTGCTATCCTCCAATCCTCTGGGACCTCACCTGTGTCCAGTGAAGAGACAAAGATTTATGTTAGAGGCCCAGCAATTGCATCTCTTACCTCTCTGAGGAGTCTAGGATAGATGCCATCTGGCCCTGGGGATTTGTCTGTCTTAATGTTTCCTAAAAAACCTAACACTTCCTCCCTTGTAATTGAGATTTTTCCTAATGGGTCAACGCATCTCTCTGAGACAATACCAGTCAACATGTCCCTCTCCTTTGTGAATACTGATGCAAAGTATTTGTTTCGGATCTCACCTACTTCCTTTGGTTCTAAGCATAATTCCCCATCTTTGTCCCTGAGAGGTCCGATTCTTTCCCTAACAACCCTCTTGTTCCTAACGTATGTATAAAATGCCTTAGGATTCTCCTTAATCCTGTCTGCCAAGGACATTTCGTGACCCCTTTTTGCCCTTCTAACTCCCTGTTTGAGTTCTTTTCTACTTTCTCTGTATTCCTCCAGTGCTCCATCTGTTTTTAGCTGCCTGGACCTCATGTATGCTTCTTTTTTCTTTTTGATTAGACCCACAATTTCACTGGTTATCCACGGCTCCCGAATCCTACCTTTCCTATCCTTCCTCTTTACAGGCACATGCCTGTCCTGCAGTCCTATCAACTGCTCCTTAAAAGACTCCCACATGCCAGATGTGGATTTACCCTCGAACAGCCTCTCCCAATCAACAGCCACCAAATCCTGCCTAATCCGGCTGTAGTTAGCCTTCCCCCAATTCAGTACCTTACCCATAGGACAACACTCATCTTTTTCTATCACTATCCTAAAGTTTACAGAATTCTGGTCACTATTTGCCACATGTTCCTCTACTGAAACTTTGATGACCTGACAGGGCTCATTCCCCAGTACTAGGTCCAGTATAGCCCCCTCTCTAGTTGGACTGTCAACATATTGTTCCAAAGAACCTTTCTGTAACCATTTTATAAATTCTTCCCCGTCCAGGCCCCCAGCCCTAAGCGATTTCCAGTTTATGTGAGGGAAATTAAAGTTTCCCACTACAACAACCCTATTTTTTCTGCACCTGTCCAGAATCTCCTTACATATCTGTTCCTCAACTTCCCGTGGGCTGTTGGGAGGCCTGTAGTATACCCCCAGCATAGTGACTGCGCCCTTCCTGTTTCTGAGCTCCACCCACAGTGACTCGTTACCTGACCCTTGCATATTGTCCACCCTCTGTACCGCTGCAATATGCTCCCTAACCAGCATTGCTACTCCCCCACCTCTCCTGGCCCCTCCTCTGTCTCGCCTAAAACACTTATACCCCGGAATATTCAGCTGCCAGTCCTGTCCTTTTAACCAAGTCTCCGTCACTGCAACCACATCCAAGTTCCGCGCAAGCATTAAGGCCCTAAGCTCGTCTGTCTTGCCCGTGACGCTCCTTGCATTGAAGCAGATGCACTCGAGACCTCCCCCAGAATGCTCTTCCTCTTAGGTAGCCTTGTCTTGGCCCCAACCTCGACCCCAGCCTCTATGCTTATTGACCTATTGTTGTGATCCCCACCCCCCTTCCACATTAGTTTATACCCACCCGAACCACACTAGCAAAACTCACAGCTAGGATATTCGTGCCCGTCCAGTTTAGGTGTAACCCGTCCTTCTTGTACAGGTGCCATCCTCTCTTGAAGACTTCCCAGTGATCCACGAATTCGAAACCCTCCCTCCTGCACCAGTCCTTTAGCCACGCGTTCAGCTGTACAATATCCCTGTTCCTAGCCTCACTAGCTTGTGGCACTGGGCGTAGTCCAGAGATCGCTACCCTCGAGGCCCTGCTTTTTAGCCTACTACCCAACTCCCTGAATTGCTCTTGCAGGACTTCCCTCCTCTTTCTGCCTACGTCATTTGCACCAATGTGGACAATGACGAGTGTCTGGTTACCTGCCTTTTTTAGGATTCTTCCTACCCGCTCAGAGACATCCAGGACTCCATCCTGGAGTCTCGTTCACACCCACAGAACCGCCTATCTGTGCCTCTAACCATTTCATCCCCCACTACTATTGCTCTCCTCGTTCCCCTCTTTCCCTTCTGAGCCACTGCTATTCCATTGCTATCTTCTTAAAGTCTACAAGTTTCTTCCTCACTATCAACTATATTTTTTTGTACTATCTACAGGTTTCTTAAAAGGGAAAGGGTGGGGAAGGATGTAGCACACATGTTGGTCACAGAACTTGAGACAGACAATGGGAGCCTCGAAACAACAGCATTAGACAATAGACAACATTATTGCTCATCGTTCTCCAGCTCCTTGCTCCCTCGATCTATGCTTTCTGTTGAAACAGATCGTTTTGAAGTATCATTTTGTTTACTTTTTGATGTGGTCTGCCTTGCTTTATGAACATTGTTCCTTCAATTAGATTTCTTTATAATTAAAACAAAAATACACTCAGCCCATTTTTATTTTATGCTCCACTTTTTCAGAGGGAAGCTATTTCTGTCACTTTTTTATTAATAATGTTTTATATGCATTTCTAGTTGGAATAAGGCACTGGTTTTATCCTCTGAGTTCAGAATTCAAATGATATTTGGTTATTTTAACTTATTGATGTGTTTTCTGCTGAAATATATTTAACTTTTTTATTACTTTTCTAGATGGTATCAGAATTCATAATAATTGGTTAATTATTTCAATTAATTTGATTTTAATTTATCATGTAATATTATTAAATATATCTGCATGAATTAATAATTTGCTGGTAATATTTAATTTTTAAACTGCCTCTGAAGTTCTATTTTGCCTGCATGCATTACATCCAGCATTACACAGGACAGTTCTCAGACACGGGAATCACGGACATTGTCATTTACAGAACTCTTGGTTAGGTAAGAAGGGGTGCAAAATGCATGGATATCTATCTGTCCAGTCACTTTCCTGGTGCTGCTCTACAGAATGAAAAACAGAACTTCATTAGGCTTCTCAGCTGGGTTTAATTGTAAGATGCCTTCTCAAAGCAGCATAACCATCATGTGTGTAAACAGCAAGCAATTTCAAAAATGAGTTCATATAATTGTATGTCACTTTACACAGACCGAGAAGCTCTCCATGGGAACAGGGAATATGCTATTCAAAGAACAAAGAACAATACAGCACAGGAACAGGCCCTTCGGCCCTCCAAGCCCGCGCCGCTCCCTGGTCCAAACTAGACCATTCTTTTGTATCCCTCCATTCCCACTCCGTTCATGTGGCTATCTAGATAAGTCTTAAACGTTCCCAGTGTGTCCGCCTCCACCACCTTGCCCGGCAGCGCATTCCAGGCCCCCACCACCCTCTGTGTAAAATACGTCCTTCTGATATCCGTGTTAAACCTCCCCCCCCCCCCCCTCACCTTGAACCTATGACCCCTCGTGAACGTCACCACCGACCTGGGGAAAAGCTTCCCACCGTTCACCCTATCTATGCCTTTCGTAATTTTATACACCTCTATTAGGTCACCCCTCATCCTCCGTCTTTCCAGTGAGAACAACACCAGTTTACCCAACCTCTCCTCATAACTAAGCCCTGGATATTCATTCCTGGATCATGGCTTAACTGTGTCTCAATATAATTTCTATGCATTAGTTCTGTAACCCTTAAACCTTACCCAACAAAAACCCTATCCATCCCAGTTTTGAAATTTTCAATTGACACCCAGTCTCACTACTTTTTGGGAGAGTGAGTTCCAGATTTCTGTGATGCTTTGTGAAGAAGTGCTTAGTCCCTGAACAACTTGACTTTTGTTTTAAGGTTTTGTCCACTTGTCTAAACCCCCCCCTCTCCCCCAACCCGACCATAGGAAATAGTTGCTTATTCACCCTTTCAGCTTTTTTAGTCACTTACACCTCAATTATATTAACTCCTTAATCATCAATACTCAGGGGATTGCAAGCCTAATCATAGAATCCGTAGAATGCCTATAATGCAGAAGAAGGCAGTTCGGCCCATCAAGTCTGCACCGACAACAATCCCACCCAGGCCCTATCCCTGTAACCCATGTAAACCCTGCAAATCCCCCTGACAGCAAGAGACAATTTAGCATGGCCAATCCACCTAACCTGCACATCTTTGGAGTGTGGGAGGAAACAGGAGCACCGGGAGGAAACCCACGCAGATATGGGGAGAACGTGCAAACTCCACATGGGGACAATCACCCAAGGCTTGAATTGAACCTGGGTCCCTGGCGCTGTGAGGCAGCAGTGCTAACCACTGTGCCACCTTTGCAATCATTTGAATCTTTGCAACCTTGCATCATACTTTAACATTTTTAGTACCTATATCATTCTGGTGAATCTGTGCTGCACCCTCTTGAAAACCAATATATTGTTCCTGAGATCAGTACCCAGAACTGGACAGTGTCCAGGTGGGGTCATATCAGAGTAGCGTAACCTCCATATTCCAGTGTCTATAAGATGGAGGCTAACAATTTATTAGAATTTTAAACTCTTTTCCGTACCTGTACTAATTTTTAGTGATTCTGTACTTTGGCCCCTAAGCGTTTCTGCATATCCTTCTCGCCAATAACCAGAAGGCTAAGATTTTCCAGCCTCTCCATGATGCGTTTTACCATAGCTGAGACAGCTTGTCATTAGCCACTGGTGGATCTTCTGGTCCTATCAAAGTCTATGGAATTATGCATGGCTCACCAGCCCCGGTGCCAGGGAAACTGATGCAGGGGTTTCCTTCAGCATGACCTGAACATCCTGCCCATGTGAAGGGTTGGGAAAATCCTATCGTCAATCTGTTGATTTAGCTGTTTTCTGAATGTTGATTCTATTGCTGGTTTTCCCTTACTTAGAGAGAGAGTGAAATCAGACAGAAATCTTGATTTTCATTGCCTCACTGGTGTCTCTCGTTGAGAAATGCTGATGGGTCAAGGTGCTATAACAGGAAATTCTGTAAATACTCAGCAGGTCTGATAACATCTGTGGAGAGATACAATGTGAATGGGCCAAATTTTCATTCCCAAGACAGATAGCTCAATTTGAAAATTTCCTGAATTGCCTATCCGCCATGAGAAAAAGTGCACGGTCAGACCAATTTTCATTCTGGGCAGATAGGTGCAGGATAGGCTCAGGCCAGCTGTCCTTACTGAAAGATCTGAGGTGGCCATAGAGGCTGCCAAGTGCCAAGGTGAGCTGTTCTTCCTGAATGATCTGTGTCATCGGTTCTCTGGGACTTTGTCCCAGTTGTTTTGTTAAATATCAGACCCTAACATCTCACTCATCACACACAATCATCCCCCACAGACTCTCCATGCCCCCATCCATGGCAACTTATGCCTACCCATGCCCCCATTTCCTCTTCTCCTTATGCCCTGCATGCCAACTCATCCAATATCCACTATGCGCAGACCTTGTTGAAATCTCTGAACACCCTCCATCTTTGACTCTACACGCACCACCTCTGACTTACACTCTCAAACAATGACTATACACCATTCATTTTTGACTGTACACCATCTATTTCTAAATGTACACCTTCCATCTCTGACTCTGCACCCTCCATCTCTGACTGCACACTTTCCATCTCTGTACACTTTCCATCTCTGTACATTTTCAATCTCTGACTGTACACTTTCCAACTCTGGCTGTGCACCCTCCAGAGTTGGAAGTGTTGCAGTCAGGGTTAGAGAGTTACTGTCAGGTTTGGAGTGCTATACCTGGTTGGGGTGATGCAGTCACAAGTGAAGTATGTGTTTTTGTTGAAACTCACAATCAGTAGATTAGAAACTTGTTTGTAAACAGTTTGAAAAAATATTTGAAAGCCAGTTTGAGATCTGACAGTTGTTGCTTTTTTTTTGCTGTCAGTCATTTTGTTGAGTTATTCTGCCATTGAAGTGTTTCATTAGAAAAGTATATTGGCATAATATCAAATATACAATTGTTAATCTGCAGACCTGACTGAGAAGAAATTTCCTCCAGATAAATATTTGGAAAACTTTAGGTGTTCTTAGTCCATATCACCAGCTCTATTCCAAGCCATTGACTCTGTCCCTCTCCCTGGCAACAGCCTGCAATTCCACCAAACTATTTGCAACCTTGGTATCACTTTGTGTCTTGAGATGAGCTTCTGACCTCATATACATGTCATCTCTAAGACCGTCCATTTCCACCTCCATAACATTGCTTGCCCTGACCTCTGTATCTGACTGACTGACTGTGCACCCTCAGCCCTCATCCTTTAGATCTGAATATTTCCATGCACTCCTGGCTGGTCTCCCCTATTCTACTATTTGTAATCTTGAGATCATCCAAAACTCTTCTGTCTGTGTCTTTGCTCACAGCGAGTCCCATTCAACTATCACCTCTGTGCTCAGTGACGTATATTAGCACCTGTTAGAAATGTCTTGAATTTTACATCCTTGTTTTCATATCCCTCCATGGCTTTGCCCCTCCCTTTCTTTATAATCTCTTTGTCTCCACAATCCCCTCGGATTTCCACATTTGGTGGCACAGTGGTTAGCACTGCTGCCTCACAGCTCCAGGGTTCGATTCCTGGCTTGGGTCACTGTCTGTGTGGAGTTTGCATATTCTCCCCGTGTCTGTGTGGGTTTCCTCTGGGTGCTCCGGTTTCCTCCCAAAGATGTGCAGGTTAGGTTTATTGGACATGCTAAATTGCCCTTTAGTGACCCGGGATGCGTTGGTTGGAGGAGTTTGCAGGGTAAATATGTGGGGTTACGGGGATAGGGCCTGGATGGGATTGTTGTCGGTGTGTACTTGATGGGCTGAATGGCCTCCTTCTGCACTGTAGGGATTCTATGATTTCTCTAATTCTGGTCTCTTGAGCTCCCCAATTTTAATCACTCCTCCAATGTTGACTGTGCTTTCAGCTGCATAGGTCCCAAGCTCTGGAATAGCCTCTGTACATCTCTCCACCTCTCTATCTAATCTTCCTTCTTCAAGATCTACTTGTTTCATCAAGCTTTTTGTCACCTACCCTATCTCCTAATGTGACTCAGTGTAATTTTTTGTTTTTTCATGTTCCTCTGAAGTGCCTTGGGATGTTTCATTCTGTTGTAAAATAAGCTGTTTTTGAAAGAAGAGGGTCCAGATTGTATGCTCATCTTCGTGCACTGTTGTTAACCATTGTCTGCCGTATTACAGTGAAACTGATGCCTGTATTAAAGTAAACATGTTAACAATATTTAAATGGGAACTCATTCACTATTGTGTCTAGAAGATTTGCCTTGAAATAAATTATGAAACAATAGCTCGATGAAATATGAATGTAAATTGTAGGTACATTACTACACGTTACAAAACAGACACTCTAGGGAAATCAAGTTGCTTGAAGTCTGTAATGCTTTTAGCATAAAGATTTTATCCATCTGCTTAGGATCATAGAATCCACTGAAAGGGTTTAGGATCATAGAATCCACTGAAAGGGTTTAGGATCATAGAATCCACTGAAAGGGTTTAGGATCATAGAATCCACTGAAGGAGGCTATTTGGCCCATCGAGCCTGCACCAACGACAATCCCACCCAGGCCCTATTCCTGTTACCCCACTGTACCCTGCTAATCCCTCTAAGTTATGCATCCCGGGACACTAAGGGGCAATTTGGCATGGCCAATCAGCTTAACCTGCATATCTTTGGACTGTGGGAGGAAACCGGAGCACCTGGAGGAAACCCACGCAGACATGGGGAGAATGTGCAAACTCCACACAGACAAACCGGGAATCAAACCCAGGTCCCTGGAGCTGTGACGCAGCAGTGCTAACCACTGTGCCACCATGCCGCCCTGTTTAAGTCCTGATCCTTGATTTGTTACAGTGCTCACAATAATCTTAAATTAATACATTGTTGAACAAATTACCTTCAACTTTCCAAAATCTTTGCAGGAATGTCTTCTGCCCTTTCAGCAGCTAACTCCCAAAAAGTCAGCAGCCTAACACTCAGCAGGTCTTGAAATAGGGCTAGAACAAAGACTGATATTTTTCAACATTAAAATCACCCAAATCAAACTGTCACCTTTCATGAATTCCTTCTGCAGCTTGTCCAGTCCCATACAGAAATCATCAGCATGTCAGTTGTAAACCATGTCAGTACTCTCTCAATCCACAACACACAAACCAACTCCTGCTTGTTATATTGATCTGTGCTAATGAAATAGTTTATTGCTCTGTATATAGCATTAGTAAATAATTGTCAAATATTTAATATTTAACTGTACGATGATTTTGTTTTTGAGTGAATTGTTTTAACATTCATCCAGCCAACTTTTCAGTATTACTGAATGGTTGCAATCATTAACTGTTTTCTGATTCATGTTTTTAAGAGTGCATTGCCTTTATGATTTACAATCTAACATTATATTCTTTCTTTGTTTTCCTCTTCTATCCTCTTTCTCTTCCACCATTGGATACCATGTACTGGCATTAGTGAAATACAGCACTCTCTTGACAGGGCTAGGAGTGCTAGCACCAACTGTTTGAGACCAGACTCTAGTTTACAGTCACCAGAACGAGACAGGTATATCCAACCCTTTATTATCCTTGTCATCTGTGACGATGATTCCATGTTTCTTTCGCAAGACCCTGCAGGATTCTTGGATTTGTGTCATGTTCACACTAAAACAGTATTTGCAATGTTTTCTGCCTTTTTGCTTAAACCAATCGTCAGGCCTGAACCATTTAACCTCTTGCCGTTGTTTGCATTGAGTGCTTGTCATTCCAGTAGTTTCGACTTTCCTTGCTCACCCTGTCTTCTTCCAGTTTTGTGATTGTGCTTCATCGAAAGCCTTTCATATGTTGACAGTGACACTGGTTAACAAATCTCAGTGACTATAGTTTTAGAAAATAGGAATTGGAAATTTAAACTTTTTTGAAACATTTTCTATCATCTTACTGCCCTGACAGTTCTCTTAAAAGAAAAAGTAAATCCTTCCTGTTTCTGCCCCAACATATTTAACTGACTTTCTGAGATATGTTTTTAAAAGATTTTATATTTAACAGTTCTTGAGCTCATCACATTAAGCATTTACTATGCGACTGAGCGAGACAAAGGCTGGGATTCTCCGATCTCATTTGCCCCACCACTGCTGCCAGTAAGAATGGAGAATTTAGTGTTCAGTCAAACTCCATTTACTGCAACAGGACTGGAGAATCCCAGCCACAGGTGAGGTCGGAGAATTTCAGCCCAAGTCCCAGCCACTATTCTTGGTCTGAACTTAGCTGACCTCAGATGAGGCAACAGAGTGGAATAGTTAGTCAGGTTTTCTGCTCCTGACAGCTCCTGTTCACCTATGCTGGAAAGTGTATGTCTGAGTGCCAGGTGAAAACAGTATGGGAGTATAATATCCCGTTTGATAAGGTTCCCCATGCTTTTGCAGAAAATATGGACACATGGGATTGAGGGTGATTTCGTGGTTTGGATCAGGAATTGGCTAGCTGTAAGAAAACAAAGGGTGGTGGTTGATGGGAAATATTTATCCTGGAGTTCAGTTACTAGTGGTGTACCGCAAGGATCTGTTTTGGGGCCACTGCTGTTTGTCATTTTTATTAATGACTTGGATGAGGGCGTGGAAGGATGGATTAGTAAATTTGCGGATGACACTAAAGTCGGTGGAGTTGTCGACAGTGCGGAGGGAAGTGGCAGGTTACAGAGGGACATAGATAAGCTGGGCTGAGAGGTGCAAATGGAGTTTAATGCGGAAAAGTGTGAGGTGATTCACTTTGGAAGGAGTAACAGGGCGGCACGGTAGCACAGTGGTTAGCACTGCTGCTTCACAGCTCCAGGGACCTGGGTTCGATTCCCGGCTTGGGTCACTGTCTGTGTGGAGTTTGCACATTCTCCTCGTGTCTGCGTGGGTTTTCTCCGGGTGCTCCGGTTTCCTCCCACAGTCCAAAGATGTGCGGGTTAGGTTGATTGGCCATGCTAAAATTGCCCTTAGTGTCCTGAGATGCGTAAGTTAGAGGGATTAGTGGGTAAATATGTCGGGATATGGGGGTAGGGCCTGGGTGGGATTGTGGTCGGTGCAGACTCGATGGGCCGAATGGCCTCTTTCTGTGCTGTAGGGTTTCTATGATTCTATGATTCTGTAATACAGAGTACTGGGCTAATGGTAAGATACTTGGTAGTGTGGATGAACAGAGGGATCTGGGTGTCCATGTGCATAGATCCCTGAAAGTTGGCACCCAGGTTGATAGGGTTGTTAAGAAGGCGTACGGTGTGTTAGCTTTTATTGGTAGAGGGATTGAGTTTCGGAGCCAGGAGGTCATGCTGCAACTGTACAAAACTCTGGTGCGGCCGCATTTGGAGTATTACGTACAGTTCTGGTCGCGTATTATAGGAAAGATGTGGAAGTGTTGGAAAGGGTGCAGAGGAGATTTACCAGGATGTTGCCTAGTATGGTGGGAAAATCGTATGAGGAAAGGCTGAGGGGCTTGAGGTTGTTTTCGTTAGAGAGAAGGTTAAGAGGTGACTTAATGGAGGCATACAAGATGATCAGAGGATTAGATAGGGTGGATAGTGAGAGCCTTTTTCCTCGGATGGTGTTGGCGAGCATGAGGGGACATAGCCTTAAATTGAGGGGTGAGAGATATAGGACAGATGTTAGAGGTAGGTTCTTTACTCAGAGAGTAGTAAGGGTGTGGAATGCCCTGCCTGCAGCAGTAGTGGACTCGTCAACGTTGAGAGCGTTCAAGTGGTTATTGGATAAACATATGGATGATATTGGAATAGTGTAGATTAGAGGGGCTTTAGATTGGTACCACTGGTCGGCGCAACATCGAGGGCCGAAGGGCCTGTACTGCGCTGTAATGTTCTATGTTCTATCCAGAAAGAAATGCTAAATTCTCCCTCAGTGTACCCGAACAGGCGTCGGAGTGTGGCAACTCGGGGATTTTCACAGTAACTTCATTGCAGTGTTAGTATAAGCCTACTTGTGACTAATAAACTTTCAAGTTCAATATTTCACAACTGCTCATGGTGACTGTCTAGCCTCACAAATCCTAAACAGCCATTTAGTTATCTCAATAGAGTGTGTTTTAATGCAGTAACTATGGCCCAGTGAGAATCAGTGATAGGCAGTTTCCACAGGGCACTGCACCCATCAACTCCCAATGTAATTGAAGCACAAACCCTGCAGAAACACCAACAAAGCTCACTGATCTGATTGGCTTGGTGTCCCAACTGTAGGTAGGGTTCCAAACTCTTGTTGGATGCATTCCGGGAGGTTTTATCACATAATCTCCTGCCCCTGCACTCCTGCCATTGATTGCTTAGCATGCCCATCCTCATGGTATTCCACGGTCACATTTCAATTGGAATCCAAATAAATACTTTCTTAGCCAGTAGGATAACCCAGGAATGTCTCATCTGTAACATTTTTATTGAACATAAATGTTCGTAAAATGTCATTGTCTCAAAAGATGGTGTTTAAGAGATGAATCGTTAATTCCTCTGGCTGGACAAGAATCCTGAGAACGGGCAATCTTACTGAATGGGCACAGTAAGAAGTCTCACAACACCAGGTTAATGTCCAACAGGTTCGGAGCACTGCTCCTTCATCAGGTGAGTGAAGAGGTCGGTTTCACAAAAACGGCATATCTCGACAAAGACACAATTGGCAAGATAATGGATTCTAACCATTATCTTGCAATTGCGTCTTTGTCTATGTATTAGCCAGCCTATCGGTTTCT
Organism: Mustelus asterias; assembly: GCF_964213995.1. Classification (NCBI taxonomy): domain Eukaryota; kingdom Metazoa; phylum Chordata; class Chondrichthyes; order Carcharhiniformes; family Triakidae; genus Mustelus; species Mustelus asterias. The sequence continues at coordinate 124,903,298 of NC_135805.1, read as the reverse complement.
TGACCCTAACGGGCTGGGCAATGAAGCCCATTAAGGGCCTTGTTAAATGGGATTTTACCATTTCCCTCCAATTTCCCAGTGCAGTACGGGGCAACCACTTGGAAGTGGACAATCTGTGGCAGCCTGGAGTTGGGAGGAGGTCATATTCTTGTCAAGCCTACAGGCCCTCTCTGCCTGCCTGGGTAAGATGTTTCCAAAGCCTTCCTGTAAAGGGGTTACAAATATATAAAATCGGCGTAGGCCATTTGGCCCCTCGAGCATGCTCTGCCATTCAATACAATCATAGCTGATTTGTTTATGTTTCGAATTTGCCATCTACCCCCCATAACCTATGATTCCCTTCCCTAACAAGAGTCTATCTACCTCCACCTTAAAAATATGCAATGACCCTGCCTCCACCACCTTCTGAGGCAGAGAATTCCAAAGTTGCACGCCCTCTGAGAGAAAGAAATTCTCTTCGTTTCTGTCCTATAGAGCATCCCCTCATTTTAAAATCATGCCCCCTAGTTCTGATCTCACCACCACAGGAAATATCCTTTCCACATTCACCTTTTCAAGATCGTTCAGGATCTTATAGACTACAATGAAGTCACCCTTCGCTCTTCTAAACTTCTGTGGAAACAATCCCAGTCTGTCTAACCATTCCTCATAAAACAATCCACTTATTCCAGATATCAGTCCATTAAACCTCCTGTAAATGCATTTACACCCTTCCTTAAATAAGGAGACAGAAGCTGCACACAGTATTCGAGATGCAGTCTCACCATTGCCCTGCATAAGTGAAACATAACATCCTTTTATGTTCAATTCCTCTTGTAATAAAAGATAGTGTTCTAATCGCCTTCTTATTACTTTCTGTATCTGCATACTAACTTTGCGACTCACGCATGAGAACGCCTAAATCCCTCTGCACATCAGCATTCTGTAGTCGATCTCCATTTAACTAATACTCTGCTTTTTTACTCCTACCAATGTGAACAACTTCACATTTTTCCCATCTGCTCCACAGTTGTGGATGTTTTATGTATTTTTTAAATTAACTACTTTTAAGAAGTTGCTGAAAGGGCATGTTGAAGACCATGTCAGTTACTTACTATTTATCGCAGCCAACTGCTCCTGTCAGGCTGGATGACTGTATACAGGGTGCTTTATTCTGTATCTAACCCCATTCTGTACCTGTCCTGAGTGTTTGAGGGGGACAATGTGGAAGGAGCTTACCTCTGTATATAATCCCATGCTGTCCCTGTCCTGGGAGTGTTTGATGGGGATAGTGTGGAGGGAGCTTTACTCTGTATCTAACCCTATGCTGTCCCTGTCTTGGGATGTTTGATGGGGTCGGTGTGGAGGGAGCTTTACTCTGTATCTAAACTCATGCTGTACCTGTTCGGAGAGTGTTTGATGAGGACAGTGTGGGGAGGGTGTTTTTTACTCTATATAGAAACATACATAGCAAACAGAAGCAGGAGTAAGCCATTTGGCCCTTCAAGCCTGCTCTGCCATTCATTATGATCCTGGCTGATTATCAAATTCAATATCCTGATCTTGTCTTCTCCCATAGCCCTTGATCCCTTTAGCCCTAAGAGCTGTATTTAATTCCTTCGTGAAATCACACAATATTTTGGCCTCAACTACTTTCTGTGGTGGTGAATTCCACAGATTCACCACTCTCTAAGTAAAGAGATTTCTATTCGCCTCAGTCCCAAAAGTCCTGATCCTGAAACTACGAACCCTAGTTCTGGACACACCACCATCAGGAACACTCTTTCTGAATCCACCCTATCTAATCCTGTTAGAATTTTGTAAGTTTTTATGAGATCCCCTCTCACTCTTCTAAACTCCAGCGAATATGATGGGTATAGAGGAATATGGGCCAAATGCGGGCAATTGGGATTAGCTTAGGGGTTTTTAAAAAAAAGGGCAGCATGGACAAGTTGGGCTGTTTCCATGCTGTAAACCTCTATGACTCTATGATCCTCACCATTAGTCTCTCCTCATACCAGGAATCAGCCTGGTAAACCTTTGCTGCATTTCCTCTCTATCAAGAATGTCCTTCCCCATTAAGGACACCAAAACGGCGCAGAATACTTCAGGTGTGGCCTCACCAATGCCCCGTACAATTTCAGTAAAATATGTCTATTCTTGTACTCAAATCCTCTCGCTATGAAGGCCAACCTCACAGTTATCCACATTATACTGCATCTGCAATGCATGTGCCCACTCACTCTGCCTGTCCAAATCATGCTAAAGCACCTCTGCATCCTCCTCACAGCTCCCCCTCCCACCCAACTTTGTATCATCTGAAATTTGGAGATAATACATTTAGTTCACTCGTCCAAATCATTAATATATAATGTGAACAGTTTGGGTCCTAGAACAGATTCCTGTGGTACCCCATTAGTCACTGCCTGCCAATCAGAAAAAGACCCATTTATTCAAACCCTGCCTGCAAACCAGCTTTCTATCCATCTCAAGACATTACCTGCAATCCCATGCGTTTTAACTTTACATCGTACTCTGCTATGTGAGACCTTGTCGAAAGCCTTCTGAAAATCCAAATAAACCAAATTCACTCGTTTTCCCTTGTCAGCTCGACTAGTTACATCCCCAAGGAACTCCAGTAGATTTGTCAAGCATGTTTTCCCTTTCGTGAATCCATGCTAACTTTGTCTGATTATACCACTGCTTTCCAAATGCTGTGCTATGAAATCCTTAATAATGGACTCAAGCAATTTAGGCTCACTGGTCTGTTTTCTCTCGAACTCACTTTTCAAATAGTGGGCTCACATTAGCTACCCTCCAATACATCGGAACCATTTCTGAACCCAAAGAATTTTGGAAAATGACGACCTTTGGGTCTACTATCTCTAGGGCCACTTCCTTAAGCAATCTGGAATGAAGATTATCAGGCCCTGAAGATTTATCTGCCTTCAATCCCATTAATTTCCCTCAAACCATTTCTCCACTAACACTGATTTCCTTCAGCTCCTCACTAAAACCTGTGTTTCTCAGAACTTAGAACCATAGATTCATTGAATCTGTACAGTGTAGAAGAGGCCATTCAGCCCATCGAATCTGCACTGACTCTCTGACAAAGTGTCTTCTTCCCCAGGCCCTATCTTCCACCCTATCCCCATAACCCAACACGTTTTACATAACTAATCTATCTAACCTACACTAAGGGCAATTTAGCCTGGCCAATCCACCTCACCTACATGTCTTTGGACTGTGGGAAGAAAGCGGAGCACCCGGAGGAACCCACGCAGACATGGGAAGAACGTACAAACTCCACACAGACAGTCGCCTAATGTGTAATCGATCCTGGGTCCCTGCAGCTGTGAGGCAGCAATGCTAACCATGATGCCACTGGTACATTATTCATGTCTACCTTTATGAAGACAGAAGCAAAGTACAAATTTAGTTCCTCAGCCATTTCTTTGTTCCACATTATGAATTCCCCCATCTCTGACTTTAAGGGGCCTACAATTTGTTTTGTTAATCTTCTCTTTACATACCTATAGAAATCTTTGCAGTCAGTTTTATACAACTGTAACATAATTTGCCAATTTTTATACCCGATGCCCCATCCAATGAAGGCAAACATGCCATATGCTTTCTTCACCACCTTTTCCACCTGTGCTGTCACTTTTAAGGATCTGTGGACCTTACTGTACTCCCAGATCTCTCTGTGTGTCTATGCTCCTGATTGTTCTGCCATTTATTTTATAGCTCCCACCTGAATTGGATCCACCAAAATGCATCATCTCGCATTTGTCTGGATTAAATTCCATCTGATATTTCTCCGCCCAATTTTCCAGTCTATCTATATCCTGCTGTATTCTCTGACAATCTTCATCACTATCCGCAACTCCGCCAATCTTAGTATCAACCGCAAACTTGCTAATCAGACCAGCTACGTTTCCTTCCAAATCATTGATATATATTACAAACAGCAGAGGTCCCAGCACTGATCCCTGCGAAACACCATTCAGAAAAACAATCCGCAGTCCTTGCAACAGGATCCTGATCAATTGGGCCACTGGGCTGACGAATGGCAGATGGAGTTTAATTTAGACAAGTGCGAGGTGATGCATTTTGGTAGATTGAACCAGGGCAGGACTTACTCAGTTAATGGTAGGGCATTGGGGAGAGTTACAGAACAAAGCGATCTAGGGGTACAGATTCATAGCTCCTTGAAAGTGGAGTCACAGGTGAACAGAATGGTGAAGAAGGCATTCGGCATGCTTGGTTTCATCGGTCAGAACATTGAATACAGGAGTTGGAATGTCTTGTTGAAGTCGCACAAGACATTGGTAAGGCCACACTTGGAATACTGTGTGCAATTCTGATCATCCTATTATAGAAAGGATATTATTAAACTAGAAAGAGTGTAGAAAAGATTTACTAGGATGCTCCCGGGACTTGATGGATTGAGTTATGAGGAGAGGCTGGATAGACTGGGACTTTTTTTTTCTCTGGAGCGTAGGAGGCTGAGGGGTGATCTTATAGAGGTCTATAAAATAATGAGGGGCATAGATCAGCTAGATAGTCAATGTCTTTCCCCAAAGGTAGGGGAGTCATAGGTTTAAGGTGAGAGGGGAGAGATACAAAAGTGTCCAGAGGGGCAATTTTTTCACACACGATGGTGAGTGTCTGGAACAAGCTGCCAGAGGTAGGAGTAGAGACGGGTACAATTTTGTCTTTTAAAAAAAAACATTTAGATAGTTACATGGGTACGATGGGTGTAGAGGGATATGGGCCAAATGCGGGCAATTGGAATTAGCTTAGGGGTTTTAAAAAAAAAAGGGCAACATGGACAACTTGGGCCAAAGGGCCTGTTTCCATGCTGTAAACCTCTATGACCCTTCCACCGCTACCTTCTGTCTTCTATGGCCAAGCCAGTTCTGAATCCATCTAGCTCGTTCACCCCTGATCCCGTGAGATTTAATCTTTTGCACCAGCCTGCCATGAGGGACCTTGTCAAATGCCTTACTAAAGTGAAGTAGACAACATCCACACCCCTTCCCTCGTCAATCATTTTTGTCACCTCCTCAAAAAATCAATTAATTTAGTGAGACATGACCTCCCACGTGCAAAACCATGCTGTCTGTCGCTACCAAGACCATTCAGTTCCAAATGTGTATAAATCCCATTGCTAAGAATCTTCTCCAACAGTTTCCCTATCACTGATGCCAAGCTTACTGGCCTATAATTACCCAGGTTATCCTTGCTACCCTTCTTAAATAATGGGACAACATTGGCTATCCTCCAATCCTCTGGTACCTCACCAGTGGCCAACGAAGAAACAAAGATTTCTGTTAGAGGTCCATCAATTTCATCTCTTGACACCTTCAGTAATCCCAGTAATCTGGGATTGATGCAATCTGGCCCTGGGGATTTGTCTACCTTAATGTTTTCTAATTCACCTAACACTTCCTCCCTTGTAATGATGACTTGTTCTAAAGGATTTACACACCCCTCAAAGACACCATCAATTGACGTATCCCTCTCCTTTGTGAATACTCATTAAGGATCTCACCCACTTCTTTGGTTAAACACATGATTTCCTTCCTTTGTCCTTAAGTGGACCAACTCTTTCTCTAGCTACCCTCTTGTTCCCAATATATGTATAAAATGCCTTGGGATTCTCCTTAATCCTGCCTGCCAAAAACATTTTGTGACCCCTTCTTGCCTTCCGAATGCCCTGTTTGAGCTCTTTTCTACTTTCCCTGTATTCTTCAAATGCTTTATTTGTTTTGAATTGCCTAGGCCTCATCCTTTTTCTTTTTGACTAACTCACAATTTCCCTGGTCATCCACGGTTCCTGGATCCTGCCTTTCCTTTTCATAGGCACCTGCCTGTCCTGCACTCCCACCGATCATGTTTCATTCCATCCTAGTTACGTTTATTGAAATTCAGGACCCTGGTCTCAGAATCAACTACTTCACCTTGATAAAAAATTCGATCAGATTATGGTCACTCATCCCCAAGTGCGCTCTCACAATTAGATAGCGAACTAATCCTTTCTCATTGCACAATACCCAATCCACAATGGCCTGTTCACTTGTTAGTTACTCAATGTATTCATCAACTCATAGAATCCCTACACTACAGAAGAAGGCCAGTTGGCCCATCAAGCCTGCACTGACAAGAATCCCAAACCTTCCAACTGCTGCCATCTAAGGCCTTATCCCCGTAACCCCCCTGGGGCGGCACGGTAGCACAGTGGTTAGCACTGCTGCTTCACAGCTCCAGGATCCCGGGTTCGATTCCCGGCTCGGGTCACTGTCTGTGTGGAGTTTGCACATTCTCCTCGTGTCTGCGTGGGTTTCCTCCGGGTGCTCCGGTTTCCTCCCACAGTCCAAAGATGTGCGGGTTAGGTTGATTGGCCAGGTTAAAAATTGTCCCTTGGAGTCCTGGGATGCGTAGGTTAGAGGGATTAGCGGGTAAAATATGTGGGGGGAGGGCCTGGGTGGGATTGTGGTCGGTGCAGACTCGATGGGCCGAATGGCCTCCTTCTGCACTGTAGGGTTTCTATGTATGCTAGTCTCCCTGATATTAAGGAGCAATTTTGCATGGCCAAACAACCTAAGCCGCACGCCTTTGGTCCAGAAAACGATCCCGTATGCACTCCTGAAATTCCTCCTCTATTGTACTGTGACTAATTTGACTCACCCACTCTATATACAGATTAAAGTCACCCATAATCACAAATATTCTGTTATCATATGCATTTCTGATTTCCCATCTAATTCCATTTCCAACATTACCACTGCAGTTTGGAGGTCTGGTATGGCACCCCCATGAATGTTTTTTGCCCCTTGGTGTTTCTTAACTCAACTCATAGATTCCACATAATCTGTGCTAATATCTTTCCTCAATATCGTTTCAATATCTTCTTTAAGCAACCTTTTCCTTTCTATCTGTCCTTCCTAAACACTGAATAGCCCTCAATGTTTAGTTCCCATCCTTGGTCACCTTGGAGATATTTCACTGTAATGCCAATTATACCGTACCACTTTACATCTACCTGCACAACTAATTCATCCATTTTATTCCGAATGCTCCAAGCATTTAGGTACGAAATCTTTAGCCCCTTTAATGTTCCTTGTCCCATTCTTACTATTTTTTACTGTGCCCTTATCTGATTCTAGTCCTTGATTTCTCGATCACTTTTCTTATTATCTTTGTTGTCTTTTCCTCTTGTTCTTGATTCCCCTTGCTCTGAATCCTTACATAGGTTCCCTTCCCCTGCTACATCAGTCCCGGTCCTTCCCAGGTGTAATCTGTCCAGTTTGTACAGGTCTCACCTCCCCCAGAACTGGTCCCAATGTCCCAGGGATCTGAAACTCTCTCCTAATACCATCTTTTCAGCCACATATTCATCCTATGGATCCTGCTGTTTCTACTCTGACCAGCACGTGGCACTGGTAGTAATCCTGAGGTGTAACTACCTTAGAGGTCCTATTTTTCAGCTTGCTCCTTTTAGGACCTCAACCATTTTTAAACTATGTCGTTTGTACCAACATGTCCCATGACTACTAGTCATCCTCCCCCTTTAGAATGTCCTGCAATTGTTCTTAGACATCCTTGACACTAGTACCAGCGAGGCAACATGCCATCCTTTGTGGCCACAGAAATGTCTAGCTATTTCCCTCACATTTGAATCCCCTATTACTCTTGCATTTCTCCTCCTTTTGCTTCTCCTCTGTGAAGCAGAGCCAAACGTGGTGCTACAAATGTGGCTGCTTTTTTCCCCTGAGAGGTCATTCCCCTTAACAGTATCCAAAGTGGTTTTCAAGGGAATGGCCACAGGGGATTCCTACATTGCCTGCCTCGTCCTCTTGCTCTGCCTGGTCGTCACCCAATCCCTTCCTGCCTGTGGAGTCTTAGCCTGCGGTGTGACCACCTCTCTATATGTGCTATCCACGATACTTTCCGTCTTGCGAATACTCAACAGTGGCTCAAGCTCCAAAACTCAGGCTTCCAAGAGTTGCATGTGCTGTACCTGTCCTGGCAGTGTTTGATGAAGGCAGTGTCATAGAATCAGAGAATTTGTACTGTGCAGAAGGAGGCCATTTGGCCCATCGATTCTGCACTGACTCACAATTAGAGCATCTTAACAGTACCACCCTCCACCCTTTCCCCATAGCCCCAATGTATTTATCCTACTAACCTTCCTAACCTACACACCTTGGGACACTAAGGGGCAATTTAGCATGGCCAGTCCACCTAAGCTGCACTTCTTTGAACTGTGTGAGGGAACCGGAGTACCTGGAGGAAACCCACGCAGACACAAGTTTGCAAACTCCACGTAGACACTCACCCAATGCCTGAATTGAATCGGTTCCCTGGCACTGGGAGGCAGCAATGCTAACCACTGTACCACCAGTTGAGAGAGACTTGTTCTGTATTTAACCGCATGCTGTACCTGTCCTGGGAGTGTTTGATGGTGAGAGTGTAGTAGGATCTTTACTATATATCGAACCCTGTGCTGTACCTGTCCTGGGAGTGTTTTATGCAGACAATGTGGAAGGAACTTTACTCTGTTTCGAACCCCATGCTGTACCTATCATGGGAGTCTTTGATGGGACAGTGTGGAGGGAGTTTTACTCTTTACCTAGCCCCATGCTGAGTGAAGTTCAAATAGTTATAATTGAAGTGAACTGGTGGGGAAGTGGAACCTCAGTTGGTTTCCTATGTGCCATTTATTTCCAGTTAATTTCAGTTGGACATGAAACAAGTCAATTAATTCCATTAAGATTCCAATGTCCCCGCTCGGACGGCACGGTGGCACAGTGGTTAGCACTGCTGCCTCACAGCTCCAGGGACCTGGGTTCGACTCCTGGCTTCGGTCACTGTCTGTGTGGAGTTTGCACATTCTCCCTGTGTCTGCGTGGGTTTCCTCCAGGTGCTCCGGTTTCATCCCACAGTCCAAAGATGTGCGGGTTAGGTGGATTGGCTATGCTAAATTGCCCCTTAGTGTCCCAGGATGCGTAGGTTAGAGGGATTCGTGGGGTAAATATGTGGGATTATGGGGATAGGGCCTGGGTGGGATTGTTGTCAGTGCAGGCTCGAAGGGACAAATGGCCTTCTTCTGCACTGTAGGGATTCTATGATTCAAGCCACTGGGACGAGCAGAGATCCAGTTATTCCAGTTGAATTCAGTTAAAACCAACTGTGAACTGTTATTTCCGCAAGACCAGTTAATTTTCCCAACTGGCTTCAACTAATTTTCCTCAAAGGAGGTTTCTGAATGACCCTCCAGCTTCCAGAGCCTATCCACCACTCGTAATTGAACAGAGAACCTGTCTCTGACAATTGATTGGACACCCCCGTCAGAATTCCAGGTCAGTGACTGTTTCCCCCCAGGGGTGAGTTTGAGATCCGGAAAGAGTCCCAACTCCTAAATCCTCCCCCACCACAAAGCAAAGGTTCAGCCCCAGAGGTCTGGGTAGGTTTGTATTCTAACACAGTGCAGATATGACAGAAACAAAAAATGCTGGAAAACCTCAGCAGGTCTGACAGCATCTGTGGAGGCAAAATAGAGCTCACATTCGAGTCTGGATGACACTTCATCAGAGCAGACATAACAGCGCTGCTCTCGGGATTTCTATTCTGAGATTGGAGTATTTACAAGCCTTTAATCTGAAGTCTTAATTCTGCATCAAGCCACCCTTTCTTGTCCTTCAAGAGTTTCATGCTGGTACTCAGATCTCAAAGTGCACAACATTTCCCAACTCTTATCACCCATCATCTTGACAATCATAACATTTTAATATTTTTCCCATAACACCTCAAAGTTGAAAACAGTCCAGCGGATCCAGATTTGTTTAATTTCAAATCTTACCATTTGGTAGTCTACCTCCTTCCAAATGTCCAGTAATTTTATGCTGCTACCTCAGATTGCTTAAAATGACTGACATTTCATCCGTGAAAGCCAGAAATATCTGGTCATTGCATATTTGTGCTCATGGTTTGGAATGTATTGTACAGTACAGACATAGGTGTGCGGTATTAGCGTTGATTGTTATTTGCACTGTATTAACAGACTGATTTTACTGTATCTAATCAAAAGGCAGAGTGACTACATGTCACCAAGAGTGAAAATGGTCATTCTTTTCAGCCTGTCTACACCAATTTGTATTTTTTTAAAATGGTACAAGTGCCACTCAGGTCCCCAAGCATATCATAGAATCTACAGGCCATTTGGTCTATCAAGCCTGCATCGACAACATTCCCTCCCTGTAACCCCATATATTTACCCCGCTAATCCCTCTGACATCAAGGAACAATTTATCATGGCCTGTGCACCTAACCCGCATATATTTGGGCTGTGGGAGGAAACTGGAGCACTCGGAGGAAACTCACACAGACATGGGGAGAATGTGCAAACTCCACACAGACAGTCACCCGAGGCTGGAATTAAGCCCTGGTTCCCTAATGCTGTGAGACAGCAATGCTAACCACCGTGCCACCCCATACACATTTCAACAAAGGAACTGAAAATGTTAAAGGAACATTAGCAGCTGAGCATCACTACAATTAAAATTCAGTTGAATATTATTAGCATCTCTTCACTGCTGCCATGTATCAGGACTAATCAGAGGAGTTAAACCTTGTTCAATACTTCTCAACATTGACAGTGCTGTGTATAATTTTCAAATCAAAACAGAAAAGGAAGTCTTAAAGTGCATCAAGATAGATAAATCCCCGGGACCTGATGAAGTGCATCCCAGGACATTTTGGGAGGCTAGGGAGGAAATTGCGGGTCCCTTAGCAGAGATATTTGAATCATCGATAGTCACAGGTGACATGCCTGAAGATTGGACAGTTGCAATTGCTGTGCCTTTTGTTTAAGAAGGGCTGCAGGGAAAAGCCAGGGAACTACAGGCCGATGAGCCTCACATCTGTAGTGGGTAAGTTGTTAGAAGGTATTTTGAGAGACAGGATCTACAAGCATTTAGAGAGGCAAGGACTGATTAAGGACAGCATGGCTTTGTGAGTGAAAAATCATGTCTCACAAATTTGATTGAGTTTTTTGAAGGGGTAAACAAGAAGGTAGATGAGGGCAGTGCAGTTGATGTTGTCTACATGGACTTTAGCAAGGCCTTTGACAAGGTACCACATGGTACGTTGTTGCATAAGGTTAAATCGCACGGGATCCAGGGTGAGGTAGCCAAATGGATACAAAACTGGCTTGATGACAGAAGGTGGTTGTCGAGGGTTGTTTTTTCAAACTGGAGGCCTGTGACCAGCGGTGTGCTTCAGGGATCGGTGCTGGATCCACTGTTATTTGTCATTTATATTAATGATTTGGATGAGAATTTAGGAGGCATGGTTAGTAAGTTTCCAGGTGACACCAAGATTGGTGGCATAGTGGACAGTGAAGAAGGTTATCTAGGATTGCAATGGGATCTTGATCAATTGGGCCAGTGGGTTGACAAATGGCAGATGGAGTTTGATTTAGATAAATGCGAGGTGATGCGTTTTGGTAGATCAAACCAGGGCAGGACTTAGTTAGTGGTAGGGCATTGGGGAGGGTTATGGAACGAAGAGATCTCGGGGTACAGGTTCGTAGCTCCTTGAAAGTGGAGTCACAGGTGGACAGAGTGGTGAAGAAGGCATTCAGCATGTTTGATTTCATGAGTCAGAACATTGAATACAGGAGTTTGGACGTCTTGTTGAAGTTGTACAAGACATTGATAAGGCCACACTTGGAACTTGTACAGTTCTGGTCACCCTATTATAGAAAAAATATTATTAAACTAGAAAAAGTGCAGAAGAGATTTACTAGGATGCTACCGGGTCTTGATGGTTTGAGTTATAAGGAGAGGCTGGATCGACTGGCACTTTTTTCTCTGGAGCGTAGGAGGCTTAGGGGTGATGTTATTAAAGGTCTATAAAATAATGAAGGGCATAGATCAGCTAGATAGTCAATATCTTTTCCCAAAGGTAGGGGAGTCTAAAACGAAAGGGCATAGGTTTAAGGTGAGAGGGAGAAATACAAAAGGGTCCAGAGAGGCAATTTTTTCACACAGAGGGTGGTGAGTGTCTGGAACAAGTTGCCAGAGGTAGTCGTAGAGGCGGGTACAATTTTGTCTTTTAAAAAGTGTTTAGACAGTTACATGGGTGAGATGGGTATAGAAGGATATGGGCCAAACATGAGCAATTGGGACTTGCTTACGGGTTTAAAAAAAGGGGTGGCATGGAAAGTTGGGCAGATGGGCTTGTTTCCATGCTGTAAACCTATATGACTCATAGATCATGTTTAATCTGCCAAATTCATATATAGTGATACACACGTTTATTTTGTATCCATGTCTTGCATCATGATGCCAAATGAAAATTAAGACCAGAGAGGTAACTAGTAAAATAATCAATGATCCAGAATAGTTACATGAAAGGCGAGGAAGGTTATTTGTTTTTCTTCTGTTACACCCCCTTTTTTTGTTTTATTTCCAAAAAACTAAAAAGGACATGGCTGGTATGAGTGGGAGGCCAGTATACAGCATTCGGTGTGGGATGTGGGAGTCCCTGGAGACAACTTGCCTCCCGGAAGTCCATATCTGTGCCAGATGTGTGGAACTGCAACTCCTGAAGGATCGTGTAAGGGAGCTGGAGCTGAGGTTCGATGAACTCAGTTCAGTTAGGGAAAATGAGAGATTAATAGATAGAAGTTATAGTCAGGTAGTGACACCAGGATCTCAGAAGGAAGACACGTGGGTCACAGTTAGGAGGGGTAATAGTCAGAAGGGTGATGTGCCAGAAAGTACCCCAGTGGCAGTCTCCCATAAACGAAAGGGATGGGCAACAGATGGGAGAAGGGAAGGGAGTGAGCAGTCTGTGGAGGGATCCCCTGTGGTTGTCCCCCTCCAAAATAGGTAAATTGTTTTGGATTCTGTGGAGGGGGATGACCCTCCAGGGGTAAGCCACGAGGACCAGATCGCCTCCACGGAGACAGGCTCAGGGGTCTGGAAGGGAAAGAAGGGGTTTAGGAGAGCGATAGTTGTGGGGGACGCAATGGTTAGAGGCACGGACAGGTGGTTCTGTGGGAGTGAATGAGAATCCAGGATGGTAGTCTGCCTCCCTGGTGCCGGGGTACTGGATGTCTCCGAGAGGGTAGGAAGCATATTTAAAAAGGAAGGTAGTCAAACGGATATGATTATACACATTGGTGAAAATGATGTAGGTAGGAAGAACAGGGGTGTCATACGAGAGAAATTCAGGGAGTTGGGTGCTAGGCTAAAAAGTAAGGCCTCCAGGGTAGCAATCTCTGGACTGCCCCCGGTGTCTAGTGCAAGTGAGGCTCGGAACAGGGAGATTCTACAGTTGAACGCGTGGCTAAAGGACTGGTGCAAGAGGGAGGGTTTTAAATTCATAGATAACTGGGAAATCTTCAAGTCAGGATGGCAACTGTACAGAAAGGATGGGTTACACCTCAACTGGAAGGGAGCAAATATCCTGGCTGGGAGTTTTGCTAGAGTGTTTCGGCAGGATTTAAACTAGTGTGGCAGGGGGGTGGGGAACAAAACAGGAGGTCAGTAAATACTGAGGCTGGGGTTGAGCTGGGGGCCAGGGCAAGGCGAGCTAAGAAGAAGAGCACTCTGGAGGAGGAGGACCTGACTGGGCCTGGAGGTCTGGAGTGCATCTGCTTCAATGCGAGGAGCGTAACGGGTAAAACAAACGAACTTCGGGCCTTAATGCTTATGCGGAATTTGGATGTGGTTGCGGTGACGGAAACTTGGTTAAAAGAAGGACAGGACTGGCAGCTGAATATTCCGGGGTATAAGTGTTTTAGGCGAGACAGAGGAGGGGCTAAAAAAGGTGGGGGAGTAGCGATATTAGTTAAGGAGCATATTACCGCGGTGCAGAGGGTAGACAACTTAGAGGGGTCATGTACTGAGTCGCTGTGGGTGGAACTCAGAAACAGGAAGGGTGCAGTCACTATGCTGTGGGTGTACTACAGACCACCCAACAGCCCACGGGAAGTGGAGGAAAGGATATGTCAGGAGATTCTGGATAGGTGCAGAAAACATAGGTTTGTTGTAGTGGGGGACTTTAATTTCCCTGGCACAGACTGGAAAGTGCTTAGAGCTGGGGGTCCGGACGGGGAGGAATTTGTAAAATGCGTACTGGAAGGTTCTTTGGAACAGTATGTAGATAACCCGACTAGAGAGGGGGCTATACTGGACCTAGTTCTGGGAAATGAGCCCGGTCAGGTCGTCAAAGTTTCGGTAGGGGAACATGTGGCAAATAGTGACCACAACTCTGTTAACTTTAGGATAGTAATGGACAAGGATGAGTGCTGTCCTATGGGCAGGGTGCGAAATTGGAGGAAGGCTAACTATAGCCGGATTAGGCAGGAATTGGTGGATGTTGATTGGGAGAGGATGTTCGAGGGTAAGTCCGCGTCTCGCATGTGGGAGTCTTTTAAGGAACTATTGATAAGGCTGCAGGATAGGCATGTGCCTGTAAAAAGGAAAGATAGGAAAGGTAGGATTCGAGAGCCGTGGATAACCAGGGAAATTGAGGATCTGATTAAAATGAAAAGGGAGGCGTACGTTAAGTCCAGGGAACTGAAAACAGATGGAGCTCTGGAGGAATACAGAGAGAGTAGGAAAGAACTCAAACGGGGAGTTAGAAGGGCAAAAAGAGGTCACGAGATGTTCTTGGCAGGCAGGATTAAGGAGAATCCTAAGGCATTCTATTCATACGTTAGGAACAAAAGAGTTGTCAGGGAGAAAATCGGACCTCTCAGGGACAAAGGAGGGGAATTATGCTTAGAACCCAAGGGAATAGGGGAGATCCTAAATGAATACTTTGCATCGGTATTCACGAAGGAGAGGGGCGTGTTAACCGGGAGTGTCTCGGAGGGAGGTGTTGACCCGTTAGAGAAAATCTCCATTACAAGAGAGGAAGTGTTAGGTTTTTTAGGGAACATTAAAACTGACAAAGCCCCAGGGCCTGATGGCATCTATCCTCGACTGCTCAGGGAGACGAGAGATGAAATTGCTGGGCCTCTAACGGAAATCTTTGTCGCTTCTTTGGACACGGGTGAGGTCCCTGAGGATTGGAGGATAGCGAATGTGGTCCCGTTGTTTAAGAAGGGTAGCAAGGATAACCCAGGAAATTATAGGCCGGTGAGCTTGACGTCCGTGGTAGGGAAGTTGTTGGAGAGGATTCTTAGAGACAGGATGTATATGCATTTAGAACGGAACAATCTCATTAGTGACAGACAGCATGGTTTTGTAAGAGGGAGGTCGTGCCTTACAAATTTGGTGGAGTTTTTTGAGGAAGTGACAAAAACGGTTGATGAAGGAAGGGCCGTGGATGTTGTCTATATGGATTTCAGTAAGGCATTTGACAAAGTCCCACATGGCAGGTTGGTTAAGAAGGTTAAGGCTCATGGGATACAAGGAGAAGTGTCTAGATGGGTGGAGAACTGGCTTGGCCATAGGAGACAGAGGGTAGTGGTCGAAGGGTCTTTTTCCGGCTGGAGGTCTGTGACCAGTGGTGTTCCGCAGGGCTCTGTACTGGGGCCTCTGCTATTTGTGATATATATAAATGATTTGGAAGAAGGTGTAACTGGTGTAATCAGCAAGTTTGCGGATGACACGAAGATGATTGGACTTGCGGATAGCGAAGAGCATTGTCGGGCGATACAGCAGGATATAGATAGGCTGGAAAATTGGGCGGAGAGGTGGCAGATGGAGTTTAATCCGGATAAATGCGAAGTGATGCATTTTGGAAGAAATAATGTAGGGAGGAGTTATACAATAAATGGCAGAGTCATCAGGAGTATAGAAACACAGAGGGACCTAGTTCACAAATCCTTGAAGGTGGCAACACAGGTGGTGTTGCCTTTATAGGACGGGGTATAGAGTATAAAAGCTGGAGTCTGATGATGCAGCTGTACAGAACGCTGGTTAGGCCACATTTGGAGTACTGCGTCCAATTCTGGTCGCCGCACTACCAGAAGGATGTGGAGGCGTTAGAGAGAGTGCAGAGAAGGTTTACCAGGATGTTGCCTGGTATGGAGGGTCTTAGCTATGAGGAGAGATTGGGTAAACTGGGGTTGTTCTCCTTGGAAAGACGGAGAATGAGGGGAGATCTAATACAGGTGTACAAGATTATGAAGGGTATAGATAGGGTGAACAGTGGGAAACTTTTTCCCAGGTCGGAGGTGACGATCACGAGGGGTCACGGGCTCAAGCTGAGAGGGGCGAAGTATAACTCAGACATCAGAGGGACGTTTTTTACACAGAGGGTGGTGGGGGCCTGGAATGCGCTGCCAAGTAGGGTGGTGGAGGCAGGCACGCTGACATCGTTTAAGACTTACCTGGATAGTCACATGAGCAGCCTGGGAATGGAGGGATACAAACGATTGGTCTAGTTGGACCAAGGAGCGGCACAGGCTTGGAGGGCCAAAGGGCCTGTTTCCTGTGCTGTACTGTTCTTTGTTCTTTGTTCTTTGAAAGGGCTGGTGGAAGAATCAAGAAGATCCTACCCATTACACCAAGCAGCATCAGACTCCACTGTGAAAGCTTGCTGACATTCATTGTAAAAAGCAAGAACAGCTCCTTGGCTGAGGCACTGGAGCATCATTAGCAACATACTGTGCTCAACAACTTCAAGAGACAAGGGAAAGTAATTAGCAAAGAGAAATTCAAATGGATATTTACTTTGTGACATTACATTACAATAAACTCTAATCACCTAGGACAGGAGAATAATTTCACAGGAGGTAAACAAGACATGCATTTGAAAACATAAGTCAGTCCCTATTATTGGACTAATTGCAATCTGTCACCATAATGAAGGCTTCTCTTCCTCCATGTTCTGTGGAGTTTTTATTCTACGTTGGGCTGTGCTTCATCCTTGAACAGAGCAATTCAGAAGCAATGAGCTTGTGTGAAGAGATGTGTGATTTCCTTTCAAAGGCAACATTTGGTTTTAATCTGAACAGATGAAATGCATGGAAGCCACCCAGCACCTGATCAAGGTACAGGCACCATGGCAGCTTTTTCCCCCTCGCTCTCAGCTGTTTTCAATTGATCACTTTTCTGATGCTTTTGCAAGGTAGACAGGGCTTTAATACTTTCTCTTATTGCTCAGCGGTAAACAGCCAACTGGAACAATGCCCCAGCGAGGGAGTAGTTTTGTAAAATATGATGGTGATCTGTTCAGACACAGTCTATCTACTGAAAAGAACAACTGCATGTCAAACAATGTCAAGCTCGTAATTTCCTTTTAAACATTTTCCTTGTTACTTAACTGCGTTCTCTGTCACTTTTAATCAGCTATTGTTTTGGAGCCATTTTTTTGCTACTAGTCTGACCTAATCCAGGACCTTGACTTGCTCAGATCGGTTACCAGTAGACCCAAATTTTCTGAGACCGTTTCTATCACATAATCCTTAGTCTCCTTTAATATTTATATTCTTACCAAGTAATCACAGTTCACAAGACTAAATTCCCACTGACTCATTCATCCAATGAACAATCAGAGTTACAATCTTTCAGATAGACAAGTACCTACACAACATACGTTAGAACAGTACAGCACAGAACAAGCCCTTTGGCCCACGATGTTGTGCCGAGCATTATCTGAAACCAAGATCAAGCTATTCCACTCCCTACCATCCTGGTGTGCTCCATGTGCCTATCCAATAACCGCTTAAATGTTCCTAAAGTGTCTGACTCCACTATCACTGCAGGCAGTCCATTCCACACCCCAACCACTCTCTGAGTAAAGAACCTACCTCGGACATCCTTCCTATATCTTCCACCATGAACCCTATAGTTATACCCCCTTGTAATAGCTCCAACGTTCAACATAGTTTATTTGAAGAAATGACAATGACACTTGTATTTGAAAAAAAAAGAATCTGCAAGGCAGATTCATTTATTGCACAAAAACAGAAAATGTTGGAAAATCTCAGCAGGTCTGACAGCATCTACGGAGAGAACAGAGCCAACGTTTTGAGTCTGCATGACCCTGAATCAGAGCTGGGCTCATCCTGACTCGAAACATTGGCCCTATTCGCTTTCCACAGATGCTGTCAGGCCTGCTGAGATTTTCCAGCATTTTCTGTTTTTCTTTCAGATTCTAGCATCCTCAGTATTTTGCCTTTATCCCAGCATTTATTGTCCATCCCTAATTGCCCTTGAACTCAGTGGCTTGCCATACCATTTTAGAGGGCAGTTAAGAGTCAACCGCGGTTCTGGAGTCACATGTAGGCCAAACCAGATAAGGTTGACAAGAACTAAATGGGTTTTTATGGCAATCAATTCATGTTAACCATTACTGAGACAAGCATTCTATTCCAGATTATTAACTGAATTTACATTCTACCAGTTGCTGTGGTGGGATTTGAACCCTTGTCCACAAGACAAGAAGGAATAAGAGGCTTGGGTCTCTGAATTACTCACTCAATTACATTATCACTACACCACAATCATCATCCCGTAGAGAAACATGCCATAACTAAAGTTATTAAGACTGATGGGTGGTTCTGAGGTTGTGGCAGAGTGGTGGAATCCTCACTCTGGATCTAAATTTTGATAGCTATGTCCCTGTCAGGCAGGGAGGAAATGGCCAAGTGAGGGAACTGTGGTTCACAAAAGAGGTTGAATGTCTTATCAAGAGGAAAAAGGAAGCGTATGTAAGGATGAGAAAACAAGGTTCAGTTGGGTCGCTTGAGGGGTACAAGGTAGCAAGGAATGAGCAAAAAAAAAGGGCTTAGGAGAGCTAGGAGGGGGCATGAGAAGTCCTTGGCAGGTCGGATCAAGGAAAACCCCAAGGCTTTTTACTCTTATGTGAGAAATAAAAGAATGACCAGGGTGAGGTTAGGGCCGGTCAAGGACAGTAGTGGGAACTTGTGCATGGAGTCAGAAGAGATAGGCGAGGTGATGAATGAATACTTTTCTTCAGTGTTCACCAAGGAGAGGGGCCACGTTTTTGAGGATGAGAGTGGGATACAGGCTGATAGGCTGGAGGAGGTAGATGTTCTGAGGGAAGATGTATTAGCAATTTTGAAAAACCTGAGGGTTGATAAGTCCCCTGGGCCAGATGAGATATATCCTAGGATTCTTTGGAGGCAAGGGATGAGATTGCAGAGCCCTTGGCTTTGATCTTTGGGTCCTCACTGTCCACGGGGATAGTGCCAGAGGACTGGAGAGTGGCGAATGTTGTTCCTCTGTTCAAGAAAGGCAATAGGAATGATCCTGGTAATTATAGGCCGGTTAGTCTTACTTCGGTGGTCGGTAAGTTAATGGAAAAGGTCCTGAGGGATAGGATTTATGACCATTTGGAAAGATGCAGCTTAATCCGAAATAGTCAACACGGATTCGTGAAGGGAAAGTCTTGCCTCACAAATTTGATTGAATTCTTTGAGGAGGTTACTAAGTGTGTAGATGAAGGTAGAGCAGTTGATGTCGTATACATGGATTTTGGTAAGGCGTTTGATAAGGTTCCCCATGGTCGGCTCAGGAAGAAAGTAAGGATTTGTGGGATAGAGGGAAATTTGGCCGATTGGATAAGTAACTGGCTATCTCATAGAAGACAGAAGGTGGTGGTGGATGGAAAATTTTCAGGCTGGAGACCAATTACCAGCGGTGCACCACAGGGATCAGTGCTGGGTCCTCTGCTATTTGTGATTTTTATCAATGACTTGGAGGAGGGGGCTGAAGGGTGGGTCAGTATATTTGCGGATGACACCAAGATTGGTGGAGTAGTGGATGAGGTGGAGGGTTGTTGTAGGCTGCAAAGAGACATTGATAGGATGCAGAGCTGGGCCGAAAAATGGCAGATGGAGTTTAACCCTGATAAGTGCAAGGTGATTCATTTTGGTAGGACAAATTTGAATGCGGATTACAGGGTCAACGACAGGGTTCTGAGGAAAGTGGAGGAACAAAGAGATCTTGGGGTTCATATCCACAGATCTCTGAAGGTTGCCACTCAAGTGGATAGAGCCATGAAGAAGGCCTGTAGTGTGTTAGCGTTTATTAACAGGGGGTTTGAGTTTAAGAGCCATGGGGTTATGCTGCAACTGTACAGGACCTTGGTGAGACCACATTTGGAATATTGTGTGCAGTTCTGGTCACCTCACTAGAAGAAGGACCTGGAAGCATTGGAAAGAGTGCAAAGGAGATTTACCAGGATGCTGCCTGGTTTGGAGGGTAGGTCTTATGAGGAAAGGTTGAGGGAGCTAGGGCTTTTCTCTTTAGAGCGGAGGAGGATGAGAGGCGACTTAATAGAGGCTTATAAGATGATGAGGGGGATAGATAGAGTGGACATTCAGAGACAATTTCCTCGGGTGGATGTAGCTGTTACTAGGGGGCATAACTATAGGGTTCATGGTGGGAGATGTAGGAAGGATGTCCGAGGTAGGTTCTTTTCTCAGAGAGTGGTTGGGGTGTGGAATGGACCGCCTGCTGTGATAGTGGAGTTGGACACTTTAGGAACTTTCAAGTGGTTATTGGATAGGCACATGGAGCACACCAGAATGATAGGGAGTGGGATAGCTTAATCTTGGTTTCGGACAAAGCTTGGCACAACATCAAGGGCCGAAGGGCTTGTACTGTGCTGTACTGTTCAATGTAACCGGGCTCGTTTCTGACACTAGGTGGTGGCGATAAAACATGCTCCATCCTTCATCATTGGCATCCTTGATCAAATTTCAGAATAAAAAGCTTTAGAAAACCAGTAGTTAATTGTGCTGTCCCTTCCTTTATTCAGCAAGAAGTTTAACAACACCAGGTTAAAGTCCAACAGGTTTATTTGGTAGCAAAAGCCACACAAGCTTTCGGAGCTCCCAGCCCCTTCTTCAGGTGAGTGGGAATTCTGTTCACAAACAGGGCATATAAAGACACAAACTCAATTTACATGAATAATGGTTGGAATGCGAATACTTAGAACTAATCAAGTCTAAGAAACAAAACAACGTGAGTGGAGAGAGCATCAAGACAGGCTAAAAAGATGTGTATTGTCTCCAGACAAGACAGCCAGTGAAACTCTGCAGGTCCAGGCAACTGTGGGAGTTACAAATAGTGTGACATGAACCCAATATCCCGGTTGAGGCCTCATCCTCATGTGTGCGGAACTTGGCTATCAGTTTCTGCTCAGCGACTCTGCGCCGTCGTGTGTTGCGAAGGCCGCCTTGGAGAACGCTTACCCGAATATCAGAGGCCGAATGCCCGTGACTGCTGAAGTGCTCCCCAACAGGAAGAGAACAGTCTTGCCTGGTGATTGTCGAGCGGTGTTCATTCATCCGTTGTCGCAGCATCTGCATAGTTTCCCCAATGTACCTTGTGTGCAGTTCTGGTCACCTCACTAGAAGAAGGACGTGGAAGCATTGGAAAGAGTGCAAAGGAGATTTACCAGGATGCTGCCTGGTTTGGAGGGTAGGTCTTATGATGGTACATTGGGGCTGCAGACGCTGCGACAACGGATGAATGAACACCGCTCGACAATCACCAGGCAAGACTGTTCTCTTCCTGTTGGGGAGCACTTCAGCGGTCACGGGCATTCGGCCTCTGATATTCGGGTAAGCGTTCTCCAAGGCGGCCTTCGCGACACACGACGGCGCAGAGTCGCTGAACAGAAACTGATAGCCAAGTTCCGCACACATGAGGACGAGGCCTCAACCGGGATATTGGGTTCATGTCACACTATTTGTAACCCCCACAGTTGCCTGGACCTGCAGAGTTTCACTGGCTGTTTTGTCTGGAGACAATACACATCTTTTTAGCCTGTCCTGATGCTCTCTCCACTCACGTTGTTTTGTTTCTTAAAGACTTGATTAGTTGTAAGTATTCGCATTCCAACCATTATTCATGTAAATTGAGTTTGTGTCTTTATATGCTCTGTTTGTGAACAGAATTCCCACTCACCTGAAGAAGGGGCTTGGAGCTCCGAAAGCTTGTGTGGCTTTTGCTACCAAATAAACCTGTTGGACTTTGACCTGGTGTTGTTAAACTTCTTACCGTGTTTACCCCAGTCCAACGCCAGCATCTCCACATCATGCCTTCCTTTATTACCAGAGCTTTAACTAGAATCACAATATTGGAATCAAAATTCCAAGCAGCGATATGGTTTATCTTGTAGCTGGTTAAGGCAGTGAATAGCTGAATCATATGAAGCCAGATATATTGTGCATGAGACGCAAAATCCCAGTCTGCAGGTGCAACAGGTGATCAAGAAGGCAAATGGGATGTTGGCCTATATCGCAAGGGGGATAGAATATAAAAGCAGAGATGTCTTGCTGCATCTGTACAGGGCATTGGTGAGGCCGCAGCTGGAAGACTGTGTGCAGTATTGGTCCCCTTATTTGCGGAAGGATATATTGGCCTTGGAGGGAGTGCAGAGAAGGTTCACCAGGTTGATATCAGAGATGAGGGGTGTTGATTATGAGGAGAGACTGAGCAGATTGGGTTTGTATTCGTTGGAATTTAGAAGGCTGAGGAGGGATCTTATAGAGACCTATAAGATAATGAAGGGGCTGGATACGGTAGAGATGGAGAGATTCTTTCCGCTTAGAAAGGAAACTAGAACTAGAGGGCACAGCCTCAAAATAAAGGGGAGTCAGTTTAGGACAGAATTGAGGAGGAACTTCTTCTCTCAGAGGGTGGTGAATCTCTGGAATTCTCTGCCCATTGAAGTGGTGGAGGCTACCTCGTTGAATATGTTTAAATCACGGATAGATGGATTCCTGATCGGTAAGGGAATTAGGGGTTATGGGGATCAGGCGGGTAAGTGGAACTGATCCACTTCAGATCAGCCATGATCTTATTGAATGGCGGGGCAGGCTCGAGGGGCTAGATGGCCTATTCCTGCTCCTATTTCTTATGTTCTTATATGTCATTATATCATCTATGCTGATAATTCAGAGTTGTTATTGGGTAAGCAGTAAACGCTCTTCAGTGTGGTTTAGGATTCGTGTGTGTGCGTGTGTCAGAGTCAAATGAGATGTTGGCATTTATTGCAAAGGGACTGGAGTATAAAAGAGAAGCATTGTTGCAATCGGAAAGGGTATTGATGAGATCACATCTGGAGTATTGTGTCCAGTTTTGGTCTCCTTATTTGAGGGAGGATGTGATAGCATTGGAGGCAGCCCAGAGGTGGTTCACCAGATTGATTCCGGGGGTGAAACGGTTGACGTATGAGGATAGATTAAACAGTTTGGACTTATACTCACCAGAGTTTAGAAGGAAGAGAGGGGATCTAATGAAGTTTATTAAATTTTAAAAGGGATTGATAAAGTAAATGTCGACCAAATGTTTCCTCTTATGGGGCAATCTAGAACAAGAGGGGTCACAGGTATAGGTTGAGTGGTGGTAGATTTGAAACTGAGATGAGGAGGAACTACTTCTCACAGAGGGTGGTGAATTTGTGTAACTCACTCCCCATAGCGCAATGGAGTGAATTGTTGAATGGTTTCAAGAAGGAGATAGATATATTTCTAATAAAAAATAGGGATATGGGAATGGTTGGAGAGATGGATTTGAGAGCAGGGAAAGATCAGCCATGATCTGATTGAATGGCGGAGCAGGCTCGAAAGGCTGAATTTGCCCACTTCTGCTCCTAATTCCTATGTTCCTATGAGTGTATGATTCTGTGTGTGTGTGCGATTCTCTGTGTATGTGTTCGTGAATTTGTGTGTACAATTGTGTCTGAGTGTGCATGTGAGTATGTGTGTGAGACTATGTGTGTGAAAGTACGTGTAAAGGTGTGTGTATGTGTGCAAAGGTGTATGTGTGTGAAGGGGTGTGTATGTGTATGCATGTTTGTGAACGTGTCTAAGTGTGTGTGTGGGCATGTATGTATGTGGAGTCTTGACATGTAGTTGTGTGTGCATGTGTGCGTGTGAAGTGGGTGTGTATATGTGTGTGAATATATGTGTTGTGTGTGTATATGTTTAAGGGTTTGCGTATGTGTGTAAACGTGTGTGTGTGTGTGTGTGAGAAGGAGTGTATGTGCATGTTTATCTGTGAATGTGTGTAAGTATGTCTGTGAATGTGTGTAAGTGTGTGAATGTGTGTAAGTGTGTCTCGGCGTGCATGTTTGTGTGGATATCTATGTGTGTGAAGGTGTGTGTATGTGTGTCAATGTGTGAGAAGGTGTGTGTATGTCTACATGTGTAAAGGTATGGCTGTGTGTCTACAAGTGTAAAGGTGTGTGTGAAGGGGTGTGTTTGCATGTGTAAAGGTGTGTGTAAAGGTGTGTGTGTGTGCATTAAGATGTGTGTGTATGTTTGCAAAGGTGTGTGTGTTTGTGCATCTAAGTGTGTGTGTGGGCATGCATGGATGTGTGAGAGTGTTTATATATAGATTTGGGTGCATGTATGTAAAGGTGTGTGTATGTGTGTGAAGGGGTGCGGGCGTGTGTATGTCTGTAAAGGTGTATATATGTGTGTGAAGTTATGTCAATGTGTGTAAACGTGTATGTGTACTGAATTGCAGGAGAGCAACAGGATCAAGTTGAACAATGATGCTCATGTGTTAGAAAAGCTACTAACATTCATATCTGGATATCATAAAGGACCATAATTTGTGTGGGGTTAAAAAGCTAAAGTCGCCACAGTCCCGGATGACCGTACGCTACTTTCTTCTTTGAGGGGGAAAGCTGACTGGTGGTGATTTAACCTGAGGATCACCTCTTCTCAGGTGAGGGGCAAGGCTGAGAAGGCGGAGCCATCAAAAATATCCTCAGGGAATTGAACCCGCATTGTTGGCATCACTTTGCATCACTAACCAACTGTCCAGCCAACTGAACTAACCAACTCCCAGCATTGAGGGACTGCTCCCCAGCAAGGAATCAATCACCCTGAATTTCCTTTACCCCTGAGAGAATGAGATGAAAAATGTCCTGGCACTTCAGAATGGAACCCGAAGAAGTTGCAGCGTCTGTTTGCCTCCTAACAGGTGCCACAAGATGTCATAAGAAGACACAGCTTTCAATTGATTTTCATTTGAATTGATTTAAACTGACCACACATTACAGGGAAGGAGTTTTTGACACAATGGAGAGAAATAGAACAGAGAACACAAAACAGTACAGCACAGGAACAGGCCCTTTGGTCCACAACGTTGTGCCAAACATGACGCCAAATTATGACTGTGATTCTTTGACTCTATAATTCCTTCTGCCTGCCCTTGGTCCATATCCCTCTATTCCTTGCATATACAGCTGTTTATCTAAAAGTCCCTGCCTTGGCAGCACGTTCCAGACACCCACCACTCTGTGTAAAAAAACTTGCCCCTCAAATCTCCTTTGAACTTTGCCCCTCTCACCTTAAGTGCCCCCTGGTATTAGATATTTCATCTCTGGGAAAAAGATTCTGAACGTCAACCCTATCTATGCCACTCATAATTTTGTAGACTTCCATCAGGTCTCCCCTCAGCCTCTGCCATTCCAGAGAAAACAATCCTCGTTTGTCCAACCTCTCCTTATAGCTCATACACTCTAATCCAGGCAGCAACTTGGTAAACCTCTTCTGTCCCCCACCAAAGCCTCCCCATCCTTCCTGTAATGTGGTGACCAGAATTAAACGCAATAAGTGCGACCTAACCAAGTTTTATAAAGCTGCAACATGACATCCTGACTTTAGTACTCAATTCCCAACTAATAAAGCCAAGTATGCCATTCGCCTTCCTTCCCACCTGTGTGGCCACTTTCAGGGAGCTATGGACTTGAACCCCAAGATCCCTCTGTATAACAATGCTGTTCAGGGTCCTGCCATTAACTGTATACTTACCCTTAACATTTGATCTCCACAGTGCAGCACCTCACACTTGCCCAGATTTAACTCCATCTGCCATTTCTCCGCCCATTTCTGCAACTAATCTATATCCTGCTGTATCCTTTGATAACTTTCTACACCATCCACAGCTCCACCTATCTTTGTGTCATCTCAAATTTACTAATCCACCCATCTATGTTTTCATCCAAGTCGTTTATATATAACCAAAAGAGAAAACGCAGGAAAATCTCAGCAGGTCTGGCAGTACCTGTAAGGAGAGAAAAGAGCTGACGTTTCGATTCCAGATGACCCTTTGTCAAAGCTTTGTCAGCTCTTTTCTCTCCTTACAGGTGCTGCCAGACCTGCTGAGACTTTCCGGTGTTTTCTCTTTTGGTTTCAGATTCCAACATCTGTAGTAATTTGCTTTTATCATTTATATATATATATTATATATCAGACGTGCAGACTTTTATTTCAAAGGCCGCATTCCAAAATTAATTTGCTTTTTATTCATTCATGGGATGTCACTGGCAAGGCCAACATTTGTTGCCCATCCCTAATTGCCCTTGAACTGAGTGTCTCACTCGGCCATTTCAGAGGGCAGTGGGACTGGGGTCAGACCAGGTAAGGACGGCAGATTTCCTTCCCGAAAGGATATCAGTGAACCAGATGGGTTTTTACAACAATCAATGTTACTGACTAGCTCTATATTCTAGATATATTAATTAAACATAAATTCCACCAGTTGCAGTGAGTACGGCTTTCAGCTTTGCAATGATTCTGCATGTCCCAAAAACTTATAACCCTACCTGATTCATCTGCATAGACAGATTTCATTTCATAGAGGTTTACAACATGGAAACAAGCCTTTCAGCCCAACTTGTCCATGCTGCCCAGTTTTTAACCCCCAAGCTATTCCCAATTGCCCGCGTTTGGCCCATATCCCTCTTTACCCATCTTACCCATGTAACTGCCTAAATGCTTTTTAAAAGGCAAAATCGTACTTGCCTCTACTACTACCTCTGACAGCTTGTTCCAGACACTCACCACCCTCTGTGTGAAAAAAATTGCCCCTCTGGACCCTTTTGTATCTCTACCCTCTCACCTTAAACCTATAGAACATAGAACAGTACAGCACAAAACAGGCCCTTCGGCCCACGTTGTTGTGCCGAGCTTTCTCTGAAACCCAGATCAAGCTATTTCCTCCCTATCATCCCGAAGTACTCCATGTGCCTATCCAATAGCTTCTTAAATGTTCCTAAAGTTTCTGACTCCACTATCACTGCAGGCAATCCATTCCACACCCCAACCACTCTCTGAGTAAAAAACCTACCTCGGACATCCTTCCTATATCTCCCACCATGAACCCTATAGTTATGCCCCCTAGTTACCACTCCATTCACCCGAGGAAATAGTCTTTGAACGTTCACTCTATCTATCCCCCTCATCATCTTATAAACCTCTATCAAGTCTCCTCTCAACCTCCTCCGCTCCAAAGAGAAAAGCCCAAGTTCCCTCAACCTTTCCTCATAAGACCTACCCTCCAAACCAGGCAGCATCCTGGTAAATCTCCTTTGCACTCTTTCCAGTGTCTCCACATCCTTCTTATAGTGAGGTGACCAGAACTGCACACAATATTCCAAATGTGGTCTCACCAAGGTCCTGTACAGTTGCAGCATAACCCCACGGCTCTTAAACTCAAACCCCCTATTAATGAACGCCAACACACTATAGGCCTTCTTCACAGCTCTATCCACTTGAGTGGCAACCTTCAGAGATCTATGGATATGAACCCCAAGATCTCTCTGTTCCTCCACATTCTTCAGAACCCTACCTTTGACCCTGTAATCCACATGTAAATTTGTCCTACCAAAATGAATCACCTCGCATTTGTCAGGGTTGAACTCCATTTGCCATTTTTCAGCCCAGCTCTGCATCCTATCTATATCTCTTTGCAGCCTACAACAGCCCTCCACCTCATCCACTACTCCACCAATCTTGGTGTCATCAGCAAATTTACTGATCCACCCTTCAGCCCCCTCCTCCAAGTCATTTATAAAAATGACAAATAGCAGAGGACCCAGCACTGATCCCTGTGGCACTCCGCTGGTAACCGGTTTCCAGTCTGAAAATTTTCCATCCACCACCACCCTCTGTCTTCTGTTAGATAGCCAGTTACCAATCCAATCGGCCAAACTTCCCTCTATCCCACACATCCTTACTTTCTTCATAAGCCGACCATGGGGGACTTTATCAAACGTCTTACTAAAATCCATGTATATGACATCAACTGCACTACCTTCATCTACATACTTAGTTACCTCCTCAAAAGATTCTATCCAATTTGTGAGGCAAGACTTGCCCTTCACAAATCCGTGCTGACTATCCCGGATTAAGCTGCATCTTTCTAAATGGTCGTAAATCCTATCCCTGAGGACCTTTTCCATCAACTTACCAACCACCGAAGTAAGACTAACCGGCCTATAATTACCCGGGTCATTTCTATTCCCTTTCTTAAACAGAGGAACCACATTCGCCACTCTCCAGTCCTCTGGCACCACCCCCGTGGACAGTGAGGACGCAAAGGCTCTGCTATCTCATCCCTTGCCTCCCAAAGACTCCTAGGATATATTTCATCAGGCCCAGGGGACTTATCAACTTTCAGTTTATTCAAAATTGCTAGTACATCTTCCCTCCGAACATCTACTTCCTCCAGCCTATCAGCCTGTGACACCCTCTCTTCCTCAAAAACATGGCCCCTCTCCTTGGTGAACACCGAAGAAAAGTATTCATTCATCACCTCTCCTATCTCTTCTGACTCCATGCACAAATTCCCACTGCCGTCCTTGACCGGCCCCAACCTCACCCTGGTCATTCTTTTATTCCTCACACAAGAGTAAAAAGCCTTGGGGTTTTCCTTGATCCGACCCGCCAAGGACTTCTCATGCCCCCTCCTAGCTCTCCTAAGCCCCTTTTTCAGCTCATTTCTTGCTAACTTGTAACCCTCCATTGAGCCAACTGAACCTTGTTTTCTCAACCTTACATATTCTTCCTCTTGACAAGACATTCCACCTCTTTTGTGAACCATGGTTCCCTCACTCGGCCATTTCCTCTCTGCCTGGCAGGGACATACCTATCAAGGACACGCAGTATTTGTTCCTTGAAAAAGTTCCACTTTTCATTAGTGCCTTTCCCTGACAATTTTTGTTCCCATCCTATGCTTCCGAATTCCCGCCTGATTGCATCATAATTACCTCTCCCCCAATTGTAAACCTTGCCCTGCCGCATGGCCCTCTCCCTCTCCATTGCAAAACAAAAGACACCGAATTGTGGTCACTATCTCCAAAGTGCTCTCCCACAACCAAATCCAACACTTGGCCCGGTTCATTTCCCATTACCAAATCCAATGTGGCCCCACCTCTTGTCGGCTTATCTGACATTGTGTCAGGAACCCCTCCTGCACACACTGCACAAAAACTGCCCCATCCGAACTATTCGACCTATAAAGGCTCCAATCAATATTTGGAAAGTTAAAGTCCCCCATGACAACTACCCTGTGACCTCCACATCTATCCATAATCTGCTTAGCAATTTCTTGCTCCACATCTCTATTACTATTTGGGGGCCTATAGTAAACTCCTAACAACGTGACCGCTCCTTTCCTATTCCTAACCTCAGCCCATATTACCTCTGTAGGCAGATCCCCTTCGAAATGCCTTTCTGCAGCCGTTACACTCTCCTTGATTAACAGTGCCACTCCTCCACCTCTTTTACCAGCTACCCTACACTTACTGAAACATCTATACCCCGGAACTTCCAACAACCATTCCTGTCCTTGTTCTACCCATGTCTCCGTAATGGCCACAACATCGTAGTCCCAAGTGCCAATCCACGCCCCAAGTTCACCTACCTTATTTCGGATGCTCCTTGCATTGAAGTAGACACATTTCAACCCACCTTCTTGTCTGCTGGTACCCACCTTTGACCATGATACCCTTCCCAGTACCTCACTATACTCACTGACCTCCGGACTACAGCTCCTTTTCCCATCCCCCTGACAAATTAGTTTAAACCCCCCCGAAGAGCTGAAGCAAATTTCCCTCCCAGGATATTGGTGCCCCTCTGGTTCAGGTGCACCCCGTCCTGTTGGTACAGGTCCCACCTTCCCCAGAAAGTGTTCCAATTATCCACAGAGCTGAAACCCTCCCTCCTACACCATCCCTGCATCCATGGAGATTAGAAATAGGAGAGGAGAGGTCACCCTGTTGGGAGTCTTTTATAGACCTCCTAAAAGTTCTAGAGAGGTTGAGGAAAGGATTGCGGAGTCAATCCTGCTTAGGAGTGATAGTAATAGGGCAATTGTTATGGGGGATTTTAACTTGACTAATATTGACTGGAATTGTTATAGCTCTAGCTCGTTAGAGGGGTCAGTTTTTGTTCAAAGCGTGCAGGAAGGTTTTTTGACTCAGTATGTAGACAGGCCAACTAGAGGTGAGGCTATATTGGATCTGGTGCTGGGAAATGAGCCAGACCAGGTGCTAGACTTGGAAGTTGGTGTGCATTTTGGTGATAGTGACCACAATTCGGTTACGTTCACCTTAGTGATGGAAAGGGATAGGCATGAACCTCGGGCCAGTGGTTTTAGCTGGGGGAAGGGTAATTATGAGGCTATTAGGAGAGAATTAGGAAACATAGGTTGGACTAGGAGATTACAGGGACTGGGAACGTCCGACATGTGGAGTTTTTTCAAGGAGCAGCTACTGCGAGTCTGTGATAGGTATGTCCCTGTCAGGCAAGGAGGAATTGGTAGGGCTAGGGAACCGTGGTGCACCAAAAAAGTTTCTTTGTTGGTTAAAAAGAAAAAGGAGGCTTATGTTCGGATGAGACGTGAGCACTCGGGTAGTGCACTAGAAAGCTTTAGATTGGCTAAGAGGGAGTTGAAGAGCGAGCTTAGAAGGGCTAAAAGGGGACATGAGAAGACTTTGGCGGATAGGGTTAAAGAGAATCCTAAGGCGTTCTATAGGTATGTCAAGAACAGAAGGTTGGTTAGGGCAAGTTTAGGGCCAGTTATAGATGGCAGAGGGAAGTTATGTGTGGAACCGGAGGAGATTGGTGAAGCATTGAACCAATATTTCTCTTCGGTGTTCACGCAAGGGGACATGAATATAGCTGAGGAGGACACTGGGTTGCAAGGGAGTAGAATAGACAGTATTACAGTTGATAAGGAGGATGTGCAGGATATTCTGGAGGGTCTGAAAATAGATAAATCCCCTGGTCCGGATGGGATTTATCCAAGGATTCTCTGGGAGGCAAGAGAAGTGATTGCAGAGCCTCTGGCTCTGATCTTCAGGTCGTCGTTGGCCTCTGGTATAGTACCAGAAGATTGGAGGTTAGCGAATGTTGTCCCATTGTTTAAGAAGGGGAACAGAGACTTCCCCGGGAATTATAGACCGGTGAGTCTCACTTCTGTTGTCGGCAAGATGTTGGAAAAAATTATAAGGGATAGGATTTATAGTTATTTGGAGAGTAATGAATT
Source organism: Mustelus asterias (assembly GCF_964213995.1). Classification (NCBI taxonomy): domain Eukaryota; kingdom Metazoa; phylum Chordata; class Chondrichthyes; order Carcharhiniformes; family Triakidae; genus Mustelus; species Mustelus asterias. The sequence goes on along the minus strand of NC_135805.1, from coordinate 124,872,021 downwards.
GATAGGTGATAGTCAGCATGGTTTTGTGGCAGGTAGGTCGTGCCTTACTAACCTTATTGAGTTTTTTGAGAAAGTGACCAAGGAGGTGGATGGGGGCAAGGCAGTGGACGTGGTATATATGGATTTTAGTAAGGCGTTTGATAAGGTTCACCATGGTAGGCTTCTGCAGAAAATGCAGATGTATGGGATTGGGGGTGATCTAGGAAATTGGATCAGGAATTGGCTAGCGGATAGGAAACAGAGGGTGGTGGTTGATAGTAAATATTCATCATGGAGTGCGGTTACAAGTGGTGTACCTCAGGGATCTGTTTTGGGGCCACTGCTGTTTGTAATATTTATTAATGATCTGGATGAGGGTATAGTTGGGTGGATTAGCAAATTTGCTGATGACACCAAAGTCGGTGGTGTGGTAGACAGTGAGGAAGGGTGTCGTAGTTTGCAGGAAGACTTAGACAGGTTGCAAAGTTGGGCCGAGAGGTGGCGGATGGAGTTTAATGCGGAGAAGTGTGAGGTAATTCACTTTGGTAGGAATAACAGATGTGTTGAGTATAGGGCTAACGGGAGGACTTTGAATAGTGTGGAGGAGCAGAGGGATCTAGGTGTATGTGTGCATAGATCCCTGAAAGTTGGGAATCAAGTAGATAAGGTTGTTAAGAAGGCATATGGTGTCTTGGCGTTTATTGGTAGGGGGATTGAATTTAGGAGTCGTAGCGTTATGTTGCAACTGTACACAACTCTGGTGCGGCCGCACTTGGAGTACTGTGTGCAGTTCTGGTCCCCACATTACAGGAAGGATGTGGAGGCTTTGGAGAGGGTGCAGAGGAGGTTTACCAGGATGTTGCCTGGTATGGAGGGGAGATCCTATGAGGAGAGGCTGAGGGATTTGGGATTGTTTTCGCTGGAAAGGCGGCGGCTAAGAGGGGATCTTATTGAAACATATAAGATGATTAGAGGTTTAGATAGGGTGGATAGTGATAGCCTTTTTCCTCTGATGGAGAAATCCAGCACGAGGGGGCATGGCTTTAAATTGAGGGGGGGTAGTTATAGAACCGATGTCAGGGGTAGGTTCTTTACCCAGAGGGTGGTGAGGGATTGGAATGCCCTGCCAGCATCAGTTGTAAATGCGCCTAGTTTGGGGGCGTTTAAGAGATCCGTAGATAGGTTCATGGACGAAAAGAAATTGGTTTAGGTTGGAGGGTCACAGTTTTTTTTTTAACTGGTCGGTGCAACATCGTGGGCCGAAGGGCCTGTTCTGCGCTGTAATGTTCTATGTTCTATGTGTTTAACTGCACTCTCTCCCTGTTCCTCAACTCGCTATCCCGTGGCACCGGCAACATACCAGAGATGACAACCTGTTTTGTCCTGGCTCTCAGCTTCCACCCAAGCTCCCTGAATTCCTGTTTTAAATCCCCGTCCCCTCTCTTACCTATGTCTTTGGTGCCGACGTGCACCACGACTTGTGACTGTTCCCCCTCCCCCTTTAGAATCCTGAAGACACGGTCGGAGATGTCACGGACCCTGGCATCTGGGAGGCAACATACCATCCGTGAGTCTCTTTTGTTGTCACAGAACCTCCTATCTATCTCTCGAACAAACGTGTCCCCAATAACTATAGCTCTACCGCTCTCCCCCTTTCCCTTCTGAGCCACAGGGACGGACTTAGCGCTGGCGATCTGGTCACTGTGGCTTACCACTGGTAGGTCGCCCCCCTCACCTGTATCCAAAGTGGAATACTTGTTGCTAAGGGGAACGACCACAGGGGATCCCCGCACCGACTGCTTCCTCCCAGCCCCTCTCACTGTCACCCATCTATTTTCATTCCCTGGAGCAACTATATCCCTGAAGCTTGTATCTATGGCCCTCTCTGCCTCCCTGATTGGAGAAGCTGCAGATGGGGGCACCTCCCACAGGTGTAAATCAGCAGGGACACTGACGGTGTCCCTCACCTCAAACATTCTGCAGGAGGTACATTGCACTGCCTTCACTTCCATCCCCTCCATATAACTTACTGCTACAAAGAAAAAGAATTGCTCCAATGGAACACTGAACCCTTTTTCCCCCTCCTCAGAGTGCACTGGGAAAGAAGTTTAAAAAGCAGGAACACAGAGCGGTGACAGTTTAAAAAGCAGGAACACAGAGCGGCGACAGATGAAACCCAAAACTGATATTAAACCCAAACAACTGAGATTAAACCCAAACAAACTGAGATTAAACTCAAACAACTGAGATTAAACCCAAACAACTGAGATTAAACCCAAACAAACTGAGATTAAACTCAAACAAACTGAGATTAAACCCAAACAAACTGAGATTAAACCCAAACAAACTGAGATTAAACCCAAACAACTGAGATTAAAGGTCCATATCAGCTGCAGCGTTCTCTGCTTGTTCTGGAGTTTCTATTTTCTTATGCGCTTTGATTTTAATTACTGCTTCTTCTTTGGGCAGCTTTGAGGCGCGGAATAGAGCTTCAATCCTTTCCTGGTGCTTTATCCTGTCCCCTCCTGATGTGACAAACCCCCTGCGATCCCAGGCGGTCATATAGTCGTGTATGACTCCGAACGCGTATTGGCTGTCGGTATGTACATTCATGGTTTTGCCCTCTGCCAGGGTCAGGGCCTGTGTTAAAGCCTCTAATTCTGCAACTTGAGCTGACAGGGTGCTGTCTAATCACCCTGAGGCTACCACTTCTAACTTGTCGTTAACTACTGCCCACCCTGTTTTGGGGGTACTGTCAATATATTTCCTGGACCCATCTACATAGAATGTTAAATCTGCCTGTTTTAAGGGGGGTTCTTCTACTGGGACTGTGTCTACCTCGAGGTTGATTTCAGTGCACACATGTGATTCACCAGTGGTTAAAATCCCTGCAGTGGGGTTTACTCCTGTGTCCCTTATTATGGTGACTGATCGGTCTTTGGGGAGCAGAACTGATTCCCACTTAGCTCTCCTTACATTAGAGACTGCTCTGAGCTTACTGTTGTTAAGCATTTCAACGATGGTATGCCTGGTGTGGAGGATGATTTTCCCCGTCATGACCGTGGGCTCGCTAATACTAACTGCCCATGCAGCACAGTCAAATGCTGCAACGCAGCGGGACAAGCCGGCTGCCACTGGTGACTGCTGTGTGGAGTAGTAAGCTACGGGTCGCAGGGTGTCCCCATGTGTTTGGGCTATTACTGCAGCATAGAATCCCTCCTCATTCTCACAAAAGATATGGAAGGGCTTCCTCGGGTCAGGTAAACCGAGGCTCGGAGCTGATATTAGGGCTTGTTTTAACCTTGCATAAGCTTCCTCTTGCTCGGGTCCCCATTCTATCAGTTTGCCCCCCGGGCCTCCCCCCTTTACTAGCCACTGTATGGGCTCGGCTAAGGTTGCGAAATTGGGGATAAAGGTTCGGCTATAGTTGAACACGGACTCCCCTCAGGGAGACTGGCCTGGGCATGACCTGGATGGCAACCCTCCTCTCGTGAGGCATGGTCCTAGTGCCCTGGGATATCTCCTGTCCTAAGTACAGGACAGTGTCTCTTCCTATCTGGGCCTTTTTGGGGTTCACCCTCAACCCGCCCCTTTCTAAGGCTCGCAGCACCTCAATCAGGGCTGCAGCATGTCCTCGCCAGTCTTCTGAGGCAATTAGGATGTCGTCCACATACTGAAGGACAGTGCAGCGGTAGAGGGTGAGATCTACTCCCTCTAATATCCTATTCATAACCTGGTGAAAGATGGCGGGGCTGTTATGGAACCCCTGAGGGAGTCTCGTCCAGGTACATTGCTTTTCACCCACAGTGAATGCAAATTTGTCCTGAGACTCCATGTCTAACGGCACCGACCAGAAGCCGTTTGCTATGTCTAACACCGTGAAAATACTATACTTAGGGCCCAATCCATTCAGGATTGTGGAGGGGCTTGCCACTATGGGATGTACTTTTAGGGTGACTTTGTTTCGCTCTGTATAATCGATTGTGAAACGGAAGGTTTTATCGGGCTTTGCTACTGGCCATACTGGGGAGTTTGTGGTACTAGTAGTGGAGCGTATTACCCCCCTCCCTTCTAGGTCCTGTACACTAGCCCGCACGGCTTGGTATGCCTCCGGCTTTATGGGGTACTGTCTGTGGGGTTTGTGGTTTGGGCCAGGGACGTGGACCGGATCCATAGGGACCTTTCCTGTGTCCTGTTTATCCCTGGGCCATACTTCTGTCGGTACTTTACAAATTATTCCAAAAGGCTGGGGCTCTGTGTCCCAGTCCCTCTGAAACGTTTTAACACTCCCGATCATTGCGATGTTTTGTCAGGGTTGGTGGAGCTTACATTTGTTCCCATTACTGTGGGGCCAATGAATCTTATGATTCCTTGGGTCTATGAGTATGCTTAATTCCTCTAAAATATCCATTCCTAGCACGGTTCCCTCGTTATTCTGGCATACAAAGAACTGGACCGGCACCAGTCACCCTGCCACCTCTAAGACCTTGCTCTTGTAAGCCTTAATACGAGTTCCCCCCACCCCTACTATGTGGATGTAATCCTTGGTCACGGGAAGGGGTAGGTCGGTCAGGGATACAGAGGCTCCTGTGTCTACTAACATTTCACAAGGCAGGTCCCCCAGGAGGGCAGGTATGTAGACACAGTTGTCTCCCTCCGTGTCTCTGGGAGCCGCCTTTGCTCATGCCTTCCCCTGGTCCCTCAGCCAGTTTAGGAAGGCTTCCTGCATGTCTATGTGGGTTTCGGGCTTGGGCTTGGGCTTGGGCTTTAACCTGCACTGCTCAGCTGAGTGACCTGTTCTGCCACAGGTCCCACAAGTTTGTCCAGGTTCTGATTGACGGTGCCTAGCTATGTGCCCGGGTCTTCCGCAACGGAAGCACTTAGCTGTTGGTTTAAAGTTAGGGGCATCTGTTTTTGCAGAGGCTGTCCGGGACCTGGGTGCGGTTCGGTTGCTCCCTGCCCCGGCCCTCGCGTCTACCCGGCTTGTCCACTGTACTGCGGTATCGTAGGTGTCCGCAGTGACGATTCCTCATTTTAAAACTTCCTGATGTGTCGGGGAAAGTCTGTCTAAAAACATTTGGATGTACGGGGCATCGTTAGGGTCGGGGTTTTCCTGCCCGGACGACTCACATTTCGCCTCATCCAGGCGAGCAGCATAGTTGCTGCTGGATTCTCCTTTTTCCTGCCTACAGGATTGGATTTTTCCCCAGTTGGTTTCCCAGAGCTGTACAGACTGCGTGTTTAAAGGCATTGTATGCTTCCCTTTGGATCGCCCTGGAGGCATTGTTAGGGACTCCGTTCGCCCATGCCCCATCCTGGATCGTGGAAGTGGCAGGGTTCTCCGGGTCAGAGCTGGTTAGAGTCCTCCATTTATCTGAGGGGCACTTCACTCTGACTATCTGGTGGATATCATGGGGGTGGAGATCGTGGACATCCCACATCTCCTCAAGAGTCCTCCAGAACTCTGTATTTTTACTTCGGGTGCGCAGAGTACCTAACTCCTTTAGGATAGTCTGCTTTTCTAAGGGAGTGAATGCTTTATAGCGATCCTGGCCATTAGCTGTCCTCTGTACCGGGGCACATTTCTGGACGCTGCCGGGTTCATACTCGGGTGGTGCACTGGGAAGTACGGGGTACACCGAAGACATGGTGGTCTCCTGGGCGCTAATTTTACTCTGTGATCCGAGCCTCTAAACTTGCAATACTCTTGTTCTTTTCCTCTATCTTTTCCTGGTAAACCTGATTCATACGTACCGCTATCACTAACATAAGAACATAAGAAATAGGAGCAGGAGTAGGCCATCTAGCCCCTCGAGCCTGCCCCACCATTCAATAAGATCATGGCTGATCTGATGTGGATCAGTACCACTTACCCGCCTGATCCCCATAACCCTTAATTCCCTTACCGATCAGGAATCCATCTATCCGCACTTTAAACATATTCAGCGAGGTAGCCTCCACCACCTCAGTGGGCAGAGAATTCCAGAGATTCACCACCCTTTGAGAGAAGAAGTTCCTCCTCAACTCTGTCTTAAACCGACCCCCCTTTATTTTGAGGCTGTGTCCTCTAGTTTTAACTTCCTTACTAAGTGGAAAGAATCTCTCCGCCTCCACCCTATCCAGCCCCCGCATTATCTTATAAGTCTCCATAAGATCCCCCCTCATCCTTCTAAACTCCAACGAGTACAAACCCAATCTCCTCAGCCTCTCCTCATAATCCAAACCCCTCATCTCCGGTATCAACCTGGTGAACCTTCTCTGCACTCCCTCCAATGCCAATATATCCTTCCTCATATAAGGGGACCAATACTGCACACAGTATTCCAGCTGCGGCCTCACCAATGCCCTGTACAGGTGCATCAAGACATCCCTGCTTTTATATTCTATCCCCCTCGCAATATAGGCCAACATCCCATTTGCCTTCTTGATCACCTGTTGTACCTGCAGACTGGGCTTTTGCGTCTCATGCACAAGGACCCCCAGGTCCCTTTGCATAACTGTTTAACTAAAATTACTGCAGCCTTTTTAGAAGCGTCCCGCTGGTGGCTATTCCACCATTCCCTTTGTAGGGGGAAGGACGCACAGGGGTCCCAATCCTCCGTGCACATTTTCTTGATTAGTTTCTGCTGTCGAATCCCAAATGCTCGGCTAAGAGATCCTTCTGGCCCCCATTCTAGGGAGAGGCTATCTTCTTGCTCCCTTCCTCCCCCTACGTATGCGCAACCTACTTTGGAATCTCTGTCCTGGGGTAATCTTTCCTCGGGCTCTCCTTCATGGGGCATTCTGTCTGTCTGTCTCTCTCTCTCTCTCTCTCTCGTCTTTCTGTACCTTTCGTGTTCCCCCTAGCCCGTACCCCGCTCCTATTATGAGTGCTTCTGGAATCTGTCAACCCTTTCGGTTCCCTAAGTTCCTGGCTCGCAGAGGTGTGCCTAACCTACCCGCTCATCCAATAATGTCTTTTTCTTTATCCCCCTTATTGGTGCACCGGGTGGTTAGCAGGGACATGAAGGCCTGCCATGACAATGGTCCACCTCTTATGGACGCTTACAAATCCCTCTCACAATAGGTAGCCGACCAATAGGTAGCCGACAGCAGTGACCTAACCGTGTTACAAATTTAAAGTTCTCAATCAGTGAAATTTGTGCAGTAGCCAATCAGTGTAAGTGCACGTACCCACTCAGTCTACAGCTGGTATCCAGGTTGGAGGAAGTCCCCTTGTGGTCCCGATGGTGCTCGGATCCTTCTGGACTCTGGCAGTCTGAAATTGACTTCTCACCCACTTGATCCTTGTCACCGTGGGTCCAGCGAGTGGTCACTTCCTCCCGGGTTTCGGCACCAAACTGTAAGGGGAAGTTTCTTGCTTCCTACCAGCATAAAAGACAAGCAGACATGAGTACAGTACAAAAAGGCAACACAAACTTTATTCTCTGTTTAGAATAACAAAAACCGCAGGCCTGGGGAGAGACAGCTGCTCGTCAACTGCTCTGCCTGACCATTGTGCGCTTTATAATTTATAGGGTTTTGAACTTCGCGCCAAACATATGGTAATAGGCTCATCATTTACTACCAGTTACATGATCAGTGCCTGCTAATAACACAAAGCAGTGGCACAATAGCAAGATATTAAAAAGCCATTATAGATAGGTGGAATTGATCTGTGGCTGATGATGATGTGAACCCATTTCCCTGGGCTGATCTCTTTCTGGAGGGTTCCCTTTGTGTTTTGAGCTTCTTGCATAATCTGATCAGTTGAGCTATTGTCTATGGTTTCCCTGCTTGGAGTCTAAAGTGATTAGGCTGTCTGAAGTGATTAAGGGGTGCCCATGAGTCATTGCATTGCTGTGAGCTGCTGACAATATTTTAAAATAAATTTGATATACATGTGTAAAATGTCCATGAAATTAAGCATAAAAGTCGTCTTGGGCATAAAGGTCGCCCCTTCAGCATTTAAGGGGCAGCTAGACAAATACATGAATAGGATGGGAATGGAAGAATATAGGCTCCGTAAGTCCATACAGTTTTAGGTTAGGCAGGCATCATGATCGGCACTGGCTTGGAGGGTCGAAGGACCTGTTCCTGTGCTGTACTTTTCTTTGTTCTTTGGATCATGCTTTTAAATCTACTTCCTAGCTCACTAAATTCTGCTTGCAGGACCTTTTTCTACCTACATTGTTGGTACCAATATGTACTACAATATCTGTCAGTTTGCCCTCCCTCTTCAGAATGACTTGCAGCCATTCAGTGACATCCCTGACCCTGGCACCAGGGGGCCAACATACCATCCTGAAGTCTCTTTTGCAGTTGCAGAAACATCTGTCTGCTCCCCTTACAATTGAATTCCCTACCACTTTTGCCCTGTTCTACTTCTTCATCTCTCGTGCACCAGACTTACCATGGTGCCATAAAGTTGACTGCCACTGCTTTTCCCTGCATAGTCATCTCCCCCAACAGTGTCCTAGATATAGAACATTACAGCACAGTACAGGCCCTTCGGCCCTCGATGTTGCACCGACCAGTGGAACCAATCTAAAGCCCCTCTAATCTACACTATTCCAATATCATCCATATGTTTATCCAATAACCATTTGAATGTTCTTAATGTTGACGAGTCCACTACTGCTGCAGGCAGGGCATTCCACGCCCTTACTACTCTCTGAGTAAAGAACCTACCTCTAACATCTGTCCTATATCTCTCACCCCTCAATTTAAAGCTATGTCCCCTCGTGCTAGCCATCACCATCCGAGGAAAAGGCTCTCACTATCCACCCTATCTAATCCTCTGATCATCTTGTATGCCTCTATTAAGTCACCTCTGAACCTTCTTCTCTCCAACAAAAACAACCTCAAGCCCCTCAGCCTTTCCTCATACGATTTTCCCACTATACCAGGCAACATCCTGGTAAATCTCCTCTGCACCCCTTCCAACACTTCCACATCTTTCCTGTAATACGGCGACCAGAACTGTACGCAATACTCCAAATGCGGCCGCACCAGAGTTTTGTACAGTTGCAGCATGACCTCCTGGCTCCGAAACTCAATCCCTCTACCAATAAAAGCTAACACACCGTACGCCTTCTTAACAACCCTATCAACCTGGGTGCCAACTTTCAGGGATCTATGCACATGGACACCCAGATCCCTCTGTTCATCCACACTACCAAGTATCTTACCATTAGCCCAGTACTCTGTATTCCTGTTACTCCTTCCAAAGTGAATCACCTTACACTTTTCCGCATTAAATCCATTTGCCACCTCTCAGCCCAGCTCTGCAGCTTATCTATGTCCCTCTGTAACCTGCCACTTCCCTCCGCACTGTCCACAACTCCACTGACTTAAGTGTCATTTACTAATCCATCCTTCCACACCCTCATCCTCTGCTCCCCCTCCCCCTCTGCTCCCCCTCCCCCTCTGCTCCCCCTCCCCCTCTGCTCCCCCTCCCCCTCTGCTCCCCCTCTGCTCCCCCTCCCCCTCTGCTCCCCCTCCCCCTCTGCTCCCCCTCCCCTCCCCTCTGCTCCCCCTCCCCTCTGCTCCCCTCCCCCTCTGCCCCCCTCCCCCTCTGCGCCCCCTCCCCCTCTGCGCCCCCTCCCCCGCTGCTCCCCCTCCCCCTCTGCTCCCCCTCCCCTCCCCCTCTGCTCCCCCTCCCCCTCTGCTCCCCCTCCTCCTCTGCTCCCCCTCCCCCCTCTGCTCACCCTCCCCTCTCTGCTCCCCCTCCCCCTCTGCTCCCCCTCCCCCCTCTGCTCCCCCTCCCCCCTCTGCTCCCCTCCCCCTCTGCTCCCCCTCCCCCCTCTGCTCCCCCTCCCCCCTCTGCTCCCCCTCCCCCCTCTGCTCCCCCTCCCCCTCTCTGCTCCCCCTCTGCTCCCCCTCCCCCCTCTGCTCCCCCTCCCCCCTCTGCTCCCCCTCCCCCCTCTGCTCCCCCTCCCCCCTCTGCTCCCCCTCCCCCTCTGCTCCCCCTCCCCCCTCTGCTCCCCCTCCCCCCTCTGCTCCCCCTCCCCCCTCTGCTCCCCCTCCCCCTCTGCTCCCCCTCCCCCCTCTGCTCCCCCTCCCCCCTCTGCTCCCCTCCCCCTTCTGCTCCCCCTCCCCCCTCTGCCCCCCTCCCCCCCCCCTCCCCCCTCTGCTCCCCCCTCCCCCCTCTGCTTCCCCCCTCCCCCCTCTGCTCCCCCTCCCCCCTCCCCCTCTGCTCACTCTCCCCCCCCTCTGCTCCCTCTCCCCCCTCTGCTCCCCTCCCCCCTCTGCTCCCCCTCCCCCCTCCCCCTCTGCTCACTCTCCCCCCCCTCTGCTCCCTCTCCCCCCTCTGCCCCCCCTCCCCCCTCTGCTTGCCCACCCCTCTGCTCCCCCTCCCCCCTCTGCTCCCCCTCCCCCCTCTGCTCCCCCTCCCCCCTCTGCTCCCCCTCCCCCCTCTGCTCCCCTCCCCCTCCCTCTGCTCCCCTCCCCCTCTGCTCCCCACCCCTCTGCTCCCCCTCCCCCTCTGCCCCCCCTCCCCCTCTGCTTCCCCCTCCCCCTCTGCTCCCCCTCCCCCTCTGCTCCCCCTCCCCCTCTGCTCCCCCTCCCCCTCTGCTCCCCCTCCCCCTCTGCTCCCCCTCCCCCTCTGCTCCCCCTCCCCCTCTGCTCCCCCTCCCCCTTTGCTCCCCCTCCCCCTCCTCATCCCCCTCCCCCTCTGCTCCCCCTCCCCCTCTGCCTCCCCCTCCCCTCTGCTCCCCCTCCCCCTCTGCCCCCCCTCTCCCTCTGCTCCCCCTCCCCCTCTGCTCCCCCTCCCCCTCTGCCTCCCCCTCCCCCTCTGCTCCCCCTCCCCCTCTGCTCCCCCTCCCCCTCTGCTCCCCCTCCCCCTCTGCTCCCCCTCCCCCTCTGCTCCCCCTCCCCCTCTGCTCTCCCTCCCCCTCTTCTCCCAACTTCCCCTGTGCTTCCCCTCCCCTTTTGCTCCCCTCTGCTTCCCCTCCCCTTTTGCCACACCCCCGTCCGCTCCCCTGCCCTCCGCTCCCCCTGCCCTCGCTCCCCCTGCCCTCCCGCTCCCCCTGCCCTCCGCTCCCCCTGCCCTCCGCTCCCCCTGCCCTCCGCTCCCCCTGCCCTCCGCTCCCCCTGCCTCCGCTCCCCTGCCCTCCGCTCCCCCTGCCCTCCGCTCCCCCTGCCCTCCGCTCCCCCTGCCCTCCGCTCCCCCTGCCCTCCGCTCCCCCTGCCCTCCGCTCCCCCTGCCCTCCGCTCCCCCTGCCCTCCGCTCCCCCTGCACTCCGCTCCCCCTGCCCTCCGCTCCCCCTGCCCTCCGCTCCCCCTGCCCTCCGCTCCCCCTGCCCTCCCGCTCCCCCTGCCCTCCGCTCCCCCTGCCCTCCGCTCCCCCTGCCCTCCGCTCCCCCTGCCCCTCCCGCTCCCCCTGCCCTCCCGCTCCCCCTGCCCTCCGCTCCCCCTGCCCTCCGCGCCCCCTGCCCTCCGCGCCCCCTGCCCTCCGCGCCCCCTGCCCTCCGCGCCCCCCCCCTGCCCTCCGCGCCCCCTGCCCTCCGCGCCCCCTGCCCTCCGCTCCCCCTGCCCTCCGCTCCCCCTGCCCTCCGCTCCCCCTGCCCTCCGCTCCCCCCTGCCCTCCCGCTCCCCCTGCCTCCGCTCCCCCTGCCCTCCGCTCCCCCTGCCCTCCGCTCCCCCTGCCCTCCGCTCCCCCTGCCCTCCGCTCCCCCTGCCCTCCGCTCCCCCTGCCCTCCGCTCCCCCTGCCCTCCGCTCCCTCGCATCATCGCTCCCTCCTGCATCCCTCCGCTCCCCCTGCCCTCCGCTCGCCCCCTGCCCTCACGCTCCCCCTGCCCACCG